>NC_142042.1:15244342-15554942 GCF_982192425.1 Myodes glareolus
TTCAATGGCAGAGCCAACCTTCATGAAACAGGAAGTGTGATCCCATTTGCTCTCAGTTGAAAGAAAGTGTGAATACCCAGCAAGGATGGAAACAGTGACTACATGGTGGGAAAATACCATGGATGGAGAAAGACAAGCGAGACATAGAAATATCATTTGAATAAACTACTCTATTCATCCCTGGATCTTACATCCTTGTTCTCAAGGGTGTTTATCGTATTCCCTCTGGAGAACACAGTGCTGTCTCTGTCTTCCTAGCTTTTCTTTGCCTGTCTCAGAAACAGGGAAGGAAACATTTCATCTTTTCAATCTTTTAGTTCTTTATTAAGAACACTCTGTATGACTCAAATCAGAACATGACCAGCCTTGTTTAAAACACAACTGCTCGATAGAAATAATACTGCAAGAAAGAGCCAAAGGTTGACAAATTAATCCTTTTTTTACTGACTTACAAGACCATCTCTTGTGATGCCCAGTTAAAATTTTCTGCCTGTAATTCAATTGTAAAGCCAATCTTGTACAGTTAGGGGCTAAAGGATATATGTGGCTGTTTACAACGGGAGATGCTGCCTTAGGCTCTCTGGAAAGGGTAAGCACTGTTTTGCCCTGACAAACACAGATGTCAGTTGTCCCTTCCTGATGGTGCCATCAAGCAGAGGTTTTTAAAATGGTGGGATGGAGACTCAATGTCCCAACCATGTGACCTTGTCTACACAGAGATCAGAAGAGGAGGCAAACCTGGATCTGAGGAAAACAAACCCTTGCAATCATCTGCACAATTGAATCAAACTTCTTCTTCTATTAGATGTCAAATTGAATTAAAACTCCAATTTATAGCAAGCTGACCATGAAAACATTGGAAGACGAAGCGTGACACTGTGGACTCCACTTACAGCAGCCAGGCTAGGTACTACCTGGGAACGCAGATCACCAGAGCCCGCCCTCTTGACAGTTTCTACGCGTTACACATGTGCTTACTCAAGTCCTCACTTGGATAAAATTAGCAAGTCCCCAAGCATTGTGGCAAAGCCACTTTCCATGTTCCCACCTCGCCCCACAGTTTTCTTCCTAGAACCAACTTCAGACCTAGACTGACTGTCCCCCAGAAGGAAATGACAAGGGAGATGGGGAGATGATTTGGGATGCTCAGACCTATTCTAGAACTTTCTTGCCTCCTAGAGGAATTTCCAAATTCATGCTTGTAAGGCGCAGTGAGTCAGAAGTGTCAAACTGCCAGTGACATGCACTTGGAGAAGGGCGTTTTTTCAGAGGCTCTGACAGCCTTGCAAAGATGAACTAGTTAACTTTCCAACCTTCAGGGGATGTAGATGAAACCTGTGTTTATACCCAACCATGCTCCAGGACACTGACCAGCAGCACCCTTATAAGGTAACATACAGAGTCCCTATCAAGAGCACAGGACACTCTTTCTAAGCAGGGCAAAAGACAACAGCATTGCCTTAAGCCTAAAGGAGGACACATATTTGTTTCTAATGTCTGTGAGCAATCCACAGCTCCTGATAGAAACTGCTCAGACCAACCTTCTTGGACTCTGATCACGTGGGGATGCCCGTGTCACAGCTGTGGACATACGGTCCTAGACAGTTCCATTCTGTAATAGACGTTTCCACTCAACTCTGGTCCTCCAAAGTCTCTCTTTCCAATGTTGTTCTCCTGGCCAGTCTCCTAGAACGCATGACCCTGGAAACTATCAACTTGACAACCTAGAATTACCTGAGAAGCTATCAATGTGGGGTTGTCTAAATAGGGTTCACCTGTAGATGTCTTTGAGAGATTATCTGGATTACACAGATTGATGTGGGAGGACCCAACCCAATGTTGACTGTATCGTTCCTTGGACTTGGAATCATGGGCCGTATGAATAGAGAAACTCAACAAAGCATTAGACGCATGCATGCATTCATCTCTCTACTCCTGACTACAGTTATAATTCAAGTAGCTGTTTCAAGTCCTTGGAGCTTTCCTTTTCTTCCTTGCTATGCTGGACTATAACCTGGATGATGACCTAAATAAACCTTCTCTCCTAAATTGCTTTCTGTCAGGTTTATTTTGTCACAGTGACAGAAATGAAACTAGGGCAGAAGTGAAGCAAAACTGTGTATGGATCTATGTGCTCCCATTGTGAAGGTATATACAGCAGCAAGAACAATGCTGCCACTGCCATTTACCGGCCTCTCATTTTGTATGTAGGACTTTATATTCATCCAGCTCTCTAATGTGTACAGCAGCCCTAAGCTGAAGGCACCACTAATCACTCCATTTTACAGAGAAGAAAACTGAGATGCAAAGAGACAAAGTCCATGGAGCCTTTGCCTTTGACATACACATTTTCAGAGCAATAGTAGACTAGTACTCAAATCTGTGCATTACTAATCCTACACATTTAACACACTGTACTCTGTTTTTATATAATGTATGTTTTAGCACTGTAGAGGGATTTAGCAAATCTTTGTCACATTTCTGAATGATTTTTATGACTTACACCATCCAGGCTCCAGTAACTGCCCTCAAACCTTCCAGAATAGCACACACTGGCTGAACTTTCAGCAATGGTGGCAGTGTGCTAAATACCACACTGTGCAACACAACAGCCGCTAGTCACCCACAGAGAGCTGGTGCTTGGAATGTGACACTGGAGCCCAAAACAAGAAAATTTAATTTCTAGTTTAAATTTAAATTAATTGAGGTTTAAATAGCCACCTCTGAAAAGGGGCTAGTGTACTGCACACAATATATCTACGAGGGAAGACAGGATGGTCGTTGAACTGAAGCAACCGACCTGAGAAATCCCTGGATGCCAGGTCAGCACCAAGAATTAGACAGATCTGAGTGAATTTGATTGATGTCAGTTTCCTACCAAAAGGAGGAATAAGAACGGAGCGTGCCGTCGTGGAAACCTGAAAAGGAAAAGTTTCTTCCCGGGTGGTAGTTCAGACACTATGGAGGCAAGTGCTGCGGAGAAGACAGAGAGATGATGGAAGAAGACAACCGAGAGAGGAGATACTCTTCTTCAGACGTTCTGTCTTCCCCAGAGTCCCTTCAGTGGCTTGGGAGTTAAGAGCACTGGCTTTTTAAAATTGGGGGCTGCAGACTCAGCTGCAGCTGAGTGGCGAGACCTTGGGTTTGATTCCTACCTGGACACTCCCTACCTCCCCATGCACGTGCAATTATGCACACACATACCTGCATTCACACAAGAATAAATGAGAGGTTGGATATGGGTGGGGTGTAAACTCAATAGGCAAAATGCATGTCACTCAAACATGAGGATCTGAGTTCAGAGTCCCAGGACCCATACAAAAGCTGGGCACAATGAGAATTATCCAGGGCTCAAGAGTGGTAGGCAGAGACTGGCAAATTCCCACAGCTTACTTTCCAGTCAATCTAATTGATGAACTCTGGGTTCAATAAGAAGGCTTACCTCAAAGAGTAGGATGGTTTAACAGAGGAAGACTATGTTGACTTCTAGATTTTATATGTATGCAAGGGTGCGTGCGCGTGCGCACGCGCGCGCACACACACACACACACACACACACACACACACACACACACAGAGTAAATGAAAGGAAAAGAAGTGAAGATAACATCCAGGCCTCACTTCTGAGAAGCATTGTTAAGAAGGTAATAAATGAGGCTCAGACCAACAATGCTATGAACAACATAGCCACCTGGAGTACTGCATTTGGGGAAGCCAAAGGAAATAAGCTACTGAGGGAGGTTGGCAAGAGTCTAAGAAGTGAAGAGTTTGTAAGAGCTGCTCCTAAGCACTCAGTAGTAAAGTCCCTGGGCCATGGACAGAGCTGGTCTTGGCTGAGAGTGGTCATTTACCTAGGTGAAGAATCAAGGGTGGTAGAAACGAAGCTGGATTTGAAGATATTGTTTGTTTAATCCAATTGAGTCAGCTTGTCCTAGAGACTACCTTCCCTAGGAGTTAGGCAAAAGAAATTTTAGTCCAATATCTAAACACAACTAAGAGCAACTGAACATTTTTTTTGTAATCTCCAAGGAAATCTCAAAGAAAATTGCATTAAAACAACGCAGCAAAATTTCCCCAAATTTATTCCTCTCCCTATTTCTCTCTCCACTCCATGTCTAGTGTTTTTGTTTTGTTTTGTTTTGTTTTTTGCCACCACTCCAAAATCCTAAGAAAAATATCTTTTAAAAAACGGAATGAGATAAACTGATGTTAGTGCTAGCCCTACAGGGTGGTGATTCCATAAATGATAGAACCCGATATTTAAACTGCACCTTCTTATTTGTGGGAAGTTGAGAAAACAGAGGAATGCTGAAGGTTACCAAGATTGTTCTAGCTTTTAAAAAATAGTCACTAAAACACCACATCATACTACACATGAAAAATAATTGTGGGAAACTCAAAAAGCACGAAAGATTTTGGATAAGGGAAGAGGAGGACTGAAAAGGGGGGAGAGGAGGAGGAAGTGAAAAAGGAAGAGGAGAGAGAAGAGGAGGAAGGGAAAGAGGCAGAGGTGACTATCACAAAAAAGTAGGAGCAGCAGGACCAGTGTTGACAAGTCCTGGAAGAGACCTCTAAAAAGGCATAGCTTTTGTTTTCAAATTCACCTCTTTTCCTTCTTTGCCTCATCCAACACCCAGCTCATTTTCCTTTGAAAAAAACAAAAACAGCAAAGCTTTCTCACCAAAGAAATGGAAGCACTTTTTCTCAGAGCCCAATTAAATGGGCACATGCAGGCAGACATAGGAGGAAGATCAGAGCCAAGCAGCTCCTTCTTCTTCCTCACTGTTTTCACTCAAGGAGAAGCAAAGGGAGGAGGGAGCACACTTACCTCTGAAAGTGTTTGTTTGAAAATAATATGCAGAAAGAGAAAAACAATCCTCAACTAACGACTGCCTTCCCCACCATCTGCTTAATCTAAACATTAGCATATCGCATATCTGAGTGAACTCAAATTGCACTGGAAAGTGGGTATTCTCTGTTCTACTTTCTCAGACCCTTAACGGGGGAGTCAAGTGAGAATTCTCTGTGGGATTATATGGGCTTATGGGCTTCCAATGCATGCATTTAGGGCCACATTTTCAGTCCAGCTTTAACTCATCATTGGAAGACTGGAGGCGAAATTGTGCCTGGCTTAATTAGCGCGAGTACTAATCAAGTACTAATGAAATTTGCCCACAAGCAGTCCTTCCGATGAAGGCACAAGTCACACACACGATTTCCGCATATATCACTTAGCATGTCAGCACAAAGGGAGGGAAGAAATGAACAATTCCTCCTGAAAACTGGCGTTGGGCTAACCAGAGGCAAACAGCATCTCTACCCAGAAGTAATACATTTAGTTTCATCATTGTAAACTCTGTAAATCCAACATCTGCAAACTATAACCCCATTTACCTCATTAGCTTATAGATTTATAAAAAGATAGAGGACACCATGGGTGAAGGAAGACTCTTCATTCTTCCTGATTTATGAGCTATTTAAGACTTGAACTTGGAAAGAGTGTGGTCTATAGTGTTCTTTAAGATATATATGAGATCTTTAAAGCTAAAATAGAAGTCCTTAAGTAATGGCTAATACTGAACCAGAGACCTATTTGTCTAAACACAGTATAATGACAAAAGAAAATCTCTCTCCTGTAGTAATATGTCTTGAGTATTGTGTGTTAAATCTGCTATTAAAATCTGTCCAAGCACAGGGGTTATTTACAACACAGATATTAATGGTGCTAAGGAAGATGTTTTCGATCTATAAATTAAATCTTACTAACTGAAGATGTCTTAGGGTATTGAATTTTGTGTATATATACCAAGTTTCTCACATAAGGAACATATTTTTTTTGTGGTTATCCATGATACTTCACCAAAATAAAATTCTGAATCAACCCTTTTAAGAGCAGAAGGGAAGCACCACAGGCGAAACAGTGATTAATTCTGAAGAGTTAGAAAATCGAGGAAAGACTCCATGAGGATCCAACACTATCGCCTCTTCTGCCCAGGAAAGTATATTCTTCCCTCGGAGGGCTGTTCCATTTAAGGTGGGAAAGGATCTCAGCTCTCAGAAGCTGAGACTCACCCACTTGAACAGGTGCAAGAGCCAGCCGACCAGTGTTTCTCTTTATGAACTATTGACAAACATCGCTCGGGAAAGGCGTCAGCACTGGCAAGGGCTAAAAACGACCAATTCACACCATGCCTTCATAGAACGAAACCCAAGTGAGAGGAGAGAAAATCACGCAAAATCTGGATAACTTCAATGCAACCAAACCGTCACCTGCGGTCCCGTGTAACAAGATTCTCCCTGGTGAAACCCTGAGTGAAAAACATTAACCTTGACCTTGCCTTGCCTTGCCTTGCCTAGTCCTGCCAAGGATGCTGCTATCTGGGCCCTGTGCTAGCCTCATCTCCCCCTAAGCAGATTTAAGTTTCTTGTGTAGAAGAGCAGAATGCAAATGGGGGCAGGGACTTAGGTGTCCCTAGTGACTTTTATTTTTCCTCGATTAAACAAAGGTGTGTATATTATAAAGAGTGCAAATGTTACGGACTGCAAACACAGAAAGAAAAATTCACGCAGCCCACCAGATCCTGACAAAATTCAATCCTTGCCATTCTTCAAAGGAACCAAGGGCCCCATCTGCTGATGCTTAAATGAACTACAGTAGCAAACAGATTAAGAACAGCACATAAAGAAAGAAGGTAGCACCCGGTTAACTCCTATGCAGAGTCTTAGGAGCAGAAGACCCTTTAGCAGCCAGGAAGCCACCGTGAGTCACTACTCCTCACCCTCCTTTGTTTGGGTCATAACTGTCGGGAGCATCCTAGACAGAGAGGTACTTATTTCATTTATTTAAGTTGCTAGTGCAGAAGTTTCCAACAATGCTTCACTGGCCGCCCTCATGGCTGCCTTCACCAGACACTTCCTCACTACGAGAACACATCTGGCTTGGAACAAGGGCTCTTGTTCCTTCCCGTCATGAGTTTTGTTTGGAACTGACTGAACGATTATGGTGTCAGTGATGACGCTGCTGCTGATAAAAGCTATTCTCAGACTTCTCAGCCTTGTCTCTAGCGTGTGATAATTCTGGAGTCCTTACTCTGAGGTTCATTTTGTTGTTCATTTTAGTGACTGAACACACTGCCAAGCCTCAGAGAAAGACCCTGGCTAGGTTAGGTAATACAGGTCAAGGTTCTGGTTCCAGACCTGCCAACTACTCAATATTTGACCTTGTTTCATGAAGTTCTGCTCATCTTAAAAATAAAAGCCCAGGCTGCAAGGTCTTTATTTAAGCTCCTTTCTTTCTGGGTATAATATCCACTGCATCACCCTGATGGGCAGAAAGAGGGTCTTTACCAGTTTTATGTAATACCACAACATGGTGCAGGCACTAGGTGGTCAACAAAATTTAATTTAACCATTACATCTTCAGACAAAAAAAAAGTAATTTCTCCATTTAGTTTTCCATTTTAAGCTTATTATATCTCTTTTATACCTCTTTGTAATTTCGTGAAGTTTATAGTGGACACTGACAAGCCAAATCCGTCACGGCTTTATTTAGAAAACTGCCCCATTACCTTTGGGAGAAGCATCTTCTTCCTCCGTGGTGAACAGGCTGATGGGCACTTGGTCAGGGTCCTCTGCTCACTCCTAGAATAGATGTGAGTGCATGGACAAAGCTTTGCCGGCTGCCTCCACTTTGACGTTGGTTACTGTGCAGAAAAAGAGACAAGGAAGAATGAGAGTCTGCTCATTGTGGGACTATGGTGTGAAATGGCTATCTCTGGCTCCTGTGGCCTTAATGCTTAGGCTATAGTACTTTACCTACTTCCTGCCCCATTTCTGGGATGGATTCTCTAGTCTTTCCATTAAGAAACTTAAACCTGGGCTAGAGAGATGGGTCAGAGGTTCAGAGCCATGTTTGATTTCCGGAACACACATGGTGGCTCACTACCATCTGTAGCTCTATTTCTAGGGAATCAGATGCCTTCTTTTGGCCTCCAAGGGCACTGAGATCATGTGGTACATACACATAACATGTATGTAAACACTCATACACATAACATAAAAAGAAAGGGAAGGTGGGAGGGAGGGAAGGAGGGAGGGAGGGAAGGAGGGAGGGAGAGGGAGGGAGGGAGGAAAGAACTGAAACTCCAGGCAGATGTGCCTTCTGGACTTTTCTAAACTTTCATTTTATGTTGGAATAAACATGCTGAACATTGTCTGCTTGTCCTTCCCACATAAAATCCTACCCATCTCCATCTTCCTGTCTTCTTCCTTCTAGGCCTGTGGACAATCGGCCATATATTTGGTTTGATAAGAACTTGTCTCTGCCTCTTCCTTTAGGAGTGGCTCCTGACTAACTCAAACTAATTATCATGTCTCTTCCTGTTATTCAAAGCAAATGGCTCCGAATGGCATATGACTGGATATGACCATTCATATATAAGGCAAGTCTGCAGAGGGTTGTAGGAAAGAGAATATTTCTAGCTTCCGTGGGAGTCATTTTAAAATAAGTTCCCTTTCTTGGATGTGAAGCAAGAAGCCTTTGTTGGATCAGCATGTGCCCGTCTGTCAGGAGAGGAGATAGCCTTAGGATGAGGCCAGCTCTGCGAAAACACAATGGGATAAAAGGCAACACAGTTTTGAAGATTTTCTAAGAGGTCTGTAGATCGAACACTTTAGTATATGAAGTGGGAGATTTCTCACGCTGTTGTAGCTATTTGTATTTCCTCTTACCTACATGTGAAATCATACTCCATAATGCCCAGGGCCTACTTTTGTTAAAAACCAAGAAGTTTAACAGACCCAGTATACAATCAATAATCTCATTTCTTTGGGAGATGAATCACTGGTCAGCCTTACTATGATTATATTTAGATATTTTCATATCCTTTAACTTACATTGTGGAATCCTGTTCAATCACCATGACCAAACTTTATCTGCCACTCTAGTATGGGGTAAGCCCTTTCTTCCTTGCTTTCTTCCTTCCTTGTTTCCTTCTTTCCATCCCTCTTTCCTTCCTTCCTCCATTCATTCATTTTATACTCTGAGTAGCTTATTTACCAACTTAAATGATTCCCAGTTTGTTGAGGTTTTCTGATTATCCAGTTTATCAAAGATATTTGCAGGTGACAAGAAACTTTTCCTTTTTTATATTTTTCCATCTTTACGTGACTTTATTTTAAACTCTATTTATTTATTTATTTATTTATTTAAAATTTCCACCTCCTCCCCGCCTCCCTTTTCCCTCCCTCTCCCCACCTTCCCCTCCCTCTCTAGTCCTAAGAGCAGTCAGGGCTCCCCGCCCCGTGGGAAGTCCAAGGTCCTCCCCCCTCCATCCAGGTCTATAAAGATGAGCATCCAAACAAACGAGGCTCCCACAAAGTCAGTCCATGCAGTAGAATCAAAATCCAGTGCCATATCTTAATTGAGGGAGGCATTTTAGGGTTTGCAAGAGATTTGACTCTAGAGGGGTTTCCAGGTCCAAGGAGAGGTCCCCAGATTGTTCCTTTGGCAGCAGAGGAGAGGGTGCCTGAGCTGGCCTTATCCCATAGCCACACTGATGAGTATCTTGTATATCACCATAGAACCTTCATCTGGCAATGGATGGAGATAGGGACAGAGACCCACATTGGAGCACTGGACTTAGTTCCCAAGGTCCAAATGAGGAACAGAAGGAGGGAGAACATGAAAAAGGAAGTCAGGACCACGAGGGGTGCGCCCACCCACTGAGACGGTGGGACTGATCTAATGGGAGCTCACCAAGGCCAGCTGGACTGGGAGTGATGGAGCATGTGATCAAACTGGACACTCTGAATGTGGCTGGCAATGAAGGCTGACTGAGAAACTTTTCCTTTTTAAGTTACTTGATTTGATGTGAACACTTTAATTTTATTTATTTATTTGTATACAAGCAGACATTAACATGCACTCACGCCACAGGGAACACGGAAGCAAGAGGACAATTTGTGAGAATTAGTTCTCTTCTGGGATGATGTGGGTCCCAAGAATTGAACTCAGGTCATCAGGCTTGGCAGTAAGCACCTTTAACAGCTAAGCCATCTTGCCAGTCAAAATGAAGACTTTTTATGTTCCTAACTACTCTTCCCTGTCAGTTTCATGAACACAGCCATTTTAAAGCACCATCAAGGACAAAGGGGTGAAGTTAAGGGCTCCAGCCAACCTCAGCTTGGGAGCGCATGCTCCTGGAGCACACGTGGCATGGCCATGCATTGTTATGTGACTGAATCTTCATCTCTGTGCAGATGGGTATTTTCTCCTTTCATACTCACCCCACTGACTCAGTTTCCAGCTCTACTATTTCGCAGTGATAGGAAGAAAAGCTAACAGACTACTGAGAATAACATTGGGCTTCATCAGAGTGACCAACTTCTGTCACATCTACTTCCCAGGGACCCCACCTCCCTTTCTGCCTAATGCTTCTCCCTCAAACTCACTCTCCTTGGATGTATCAGCTACCAGTGTCTCCCTCCATAAACTTCACTAAACAAAACCTGGACTGTCCCTCTCCTCTGCTGTCCACCTTTTAACGTTTCACTAAACGGGGTCAGCATACTCAGCAATTAGTCCTCTGTACATGACTTGTCCGTTGTCTCCTACTTCTGCTTTCTAGTTGAAATGCTTTGTCTCTTACAAGAACTCCAACATCGTCTTTCCGCCTACAGTCTCACCACAGCCATGCAGATCTTCCTCAAGGGAGTCATCCCCTACATTCTTAGATTTTATATTCATTTTATCATGTCTCCTGCCTTATTTTATGCATGCTAATACAGCTTAATAATTCACATTTCAGGAATATTTATTAAACAATATGCAGTTGAGTCCCCGGGATAGATATCTTCCTCCCTACTTCTTTCCTACACTATTTTCTCTGTCTGATACAGTTCCTACAGCTCTGAATTCACTTAGGTGTCACCGTCCTCAGAGGGTCTGTTCCGACCACCGCTGACAATCCTGTGTCCTTAGTAATTCAGAACCCCTTCACATCCTAACACTTACAAGGAAAATTGAACCAGACATAACTACAAAGTGCCAATGCGTTACCTCTTTATAACCGCTGAAGAGCAAATAGCTTTTGTTACTGTGTGACCTAATCCTTCTTTCACAGTTGATTGAGTTAAGGATGAACACAGATGGACCAAGGGAAGTCATGATCTGCTAGAAAACTTTGGCTAGACTAGTTCAGACTTTCTATGTATTTCTAAGTGGGGATGCACAAACAAATTAAAAAGAGGAGTAAAATCTGAAAACCCACAATAGAGACAAAGCTACAACTGGTTTCTGTCATAGTTTAAATCTTAAACAATCTCCTAAAGGTCTGCACTAAAGGTCAGTTGACCAGTCTGCAATGTTGTAACAGGTGATGGAGTCTTAGTTGAGGAATCAGTCAGTAAAGTGTGAGGATCTGTGTGGTATATCCCAGAACTTATTGTAAAACTATGCCAAAAATAAAAAATTAAAACAAACACAAAAACAGCTGGTTGGAGATACTGGAGAGACAGAGACCAAAGAATCTCTGGACTTTTCTGCCCAGCCACTCTCAAAATCTGTGGTGGAGTAGGATTGAGGAAGACACCTGGTACCAATCAATGGCCTTCAGATACACATGCATACATGTGCACCCACACACAGACAGGAGCATAGGCACATCAACACATATACCGACACACAATCAAAGTGAAACTCAGCTGCATACAGAGATGTTACAGCAGTCCATCTGATAACCAAGGAGGCAAAGCAACTAGCTAAACAGAACTAACTAGGTGGGCAACTCACACATCATGGATCCATCAAGCCGAAGGTTGACTCACACTTTGTATGGGACAGAAAGGGACAGTAGGAGAATTTGCTGCTCCACTTGTTATGGTACAAAACTTCACACTTAGAAATTACTTGTTTCTCAGTTTTGCATCTACTACTTTTCAGACTGTCATTGACTGCAGGAAGCTTGAACATTGGAGATGGACACTTTGGCAAAGGGACTGTGATATACTTTTACAAATGAACTGAACAAGAACCAATAACCACCTATCATGATTAGCACACGTATGATGAAAGATGCAAAAGGAAAGTGCTCGTTCTCACGAACCTGTCTTAGTATCAATTCTTTGTGAAGCCTCATTAATACCCTGCTGCCTGATGGTCAACTAATACCAAGAAATTAATTTAATTACCTTCTATCTTGTTCATAATAAAGGCACCCTAAAATGGAATATTAAAAAAAGGCCACAAATTCTAGCTTCATTGTCCCAGTTAATCTAGTAAAGGCAGTGAAGTATTATCAACAGCAGACTTCATTTTTTTTGACTGTTTCAGCCACAATAAAGAGATTATGAAAATTCTAAATGCCTTGCAACTTAAAGCATATAAACTCTATTTTTCAAACCATATGAATAGCTGGAAGAAGCAGCTAAGAGCAAAGGCGAGCAGGGAATTGTAGAATAAAACTTTCATAAAGTCTCTGCGATGTCTAGTGAGGAAGTCTCAGGGCTGACTGCTCGGGTGATTTAGAACCTTAAACACCATTTTGTTGACACATAATTCTTTTATATATTTTCAGTATATAAATTGTAAGCTCCTCTAAAGGAAACACAGTTTTTCACAGCAAAAACAAAAGGGGAAAAACAGCATCTAACTCTTATTACATTTTAAGCACTAGATAACTTTGCAAGCAAGTAACCGAGTTTAGGAAATTGTGGAAGTCAGCACTCTCTGATGTATGCAGCAGGAAGTATTGCTAGGCAGCCTTTCTATTGACACATACCTAACCGTTTTCACGTTTAATATTTTTTCTTGTGGTTGCTAATGTGCCACAAAAATATGGAAATGTGAAAAACAATAGATTCCATGGCTGTAAATTGGATGGTGCAGACAAGCCTTGCATTTCTTCCTTTGGGCCTCTGGAAAGCCTGAACAACAGCCAATGGATCTTTGGTCCTTTCAAGGAAGCAGGTCTGATTCATGACCTTATTTTCACTGAATGTAATAGGAGGATGGAGGTTAGGTTTTCCCTTCATTAAATTAAGGAAAGAACTTGTGCTTAATATGCATGTATTGGATGTGTATTGAATACAGAAATGAAATACGAACGCATTGAGGGATAGATGGGGAGGTGTGGATGGAATTGAGTCTACGGTGATTTTTATAGACTTTCTGCAGTTTATATTGGAGGCCCACCCTGGCTATTACCATGGCGATTTGGATCATGAGGAAAGAATAATTAGTCTCTCCTGAGATTATATAAGTTTTCTTTGATCAGTTAATCTTATATATTTGTTCACGTATTCAACGAGTATCTTTTGAGTTCTTACCATGTTCCGGGCATGGTTGTAGGTGTTGGGGACTGTGACTGTTTATTTTCAATGTTAGCCTGCCACAATTTAGAATCACCTGAGCAGGAAATCTCAAAGTAGGAATTGTCTTGACTTTCTTAGTTGAGCTAAGAAGCTTAACTCCAAATATGGATGGTACCTTCTTGTAGCAGCCCAGATAAAAAGGACAACGAAGAGGAAAACTGTTCACCTTTCCTTGTTCATCCTTCCCTCTTTCTGTCTAGTTAATTTACCCTGAAGTGGCTGCTCTGGATTTTTTTGATATTAGAACCAGTGTTTCCAGGCTTCTATGGTAGACTGAGGGGCAGGGTTCCCCAGGAACTTTATTACCAGATTAGGTTGCCAAAACACCCAGCATCACGGATAAAGCAACTATATTCTCTTCTCAGCCTCTTGAGTCTAAGACAGCTATTGTTACTATTTTGACCACTCTAGATTAATATACATGCATACATATCCATATACATACTCTATAAGTTCTGTTTCTCTAGGGAACCTCACTGATTGAGAAATACATCAGTGAGCAAGTGAGTTGCTATCCTAAGCAGTTTGCATTCTAGAGGAGAAAGGCAATAAATCAAGAAACACATGGCCATTTAGCTTATTGTCTGCCAGTCCTAGATACTATGAAGAAGAGTAGAGAAGGGCAAGGGGCAAAGAGTGTTCTGAGTTAGGATTTCAGACATGGCCAGGGAAAGCAGAGATCAGAATGGAGAAGAAGCAGGAGCTTTGCCAGATCTGTCAAAACTATCAGAGAGCTGATATAGATGATCCATACGGGAGCGTAGGATGTGCCTCCCAGTTAGAGTAAGCAACCACCTTGAGGATGGTGAGAAGGTAACAGGAAGCTAGAATGTACAGGCTCTGGGAGAGCCACGTATCACATTGGAGTTTATATGGTATGTTCATATGACGTCAACTAATAGGTTGCCAGACTTTGTTTTCTAGCTAGAATTTGTAAACTTAAAAATGAATGGTCTAGAGAGACTGTATTTCAAACAAGGCTCATATTAGCAACCTCCAGCTCACAGCAACAATTTTTCAATCAGTCCTACAAATGCTACATTCCAGAGAAGTCAGAAAGTTTTTTTTTCAATCATAGAAATCTATCAAAGGTTTGTCAACTCTAATTATGGACCTTAAACACCAATTGGCAGCTTCCCATCAATAATGGTTTGTCTTCATGCAATTAGGAGGGCACCAGGGACAATCCATTAACTATCCTAGTTCACAGAAATTCAAGGTGGAACAACTTGACCCACATCAGCTAAATTCACATTGAGACCCTAGACAAGTCAATGCATCTAACTTGAAATAGTTTTTCAGATCTAATTCAATAAAGCATAAATAGAAAGATTAATCCAATTTTTAAGACAGTAACTTTGCTGCCTACCAATACATGCATTGTCATCCCTGGTAAAGTATTACTAAGTACTTCTTTAATGATATATTGATAATTATGATGAATTCACAAGTATAACAATGCTTAAATTTTGCAAAATTTCTCAAAGTGAGAAATTTTAAGTGGCAGGAATTCTTGTGTTAGTCAAGGCAGACCACAATTATGTTTTCAAAATTTTCCTTGAAAAAGGATGTAGTTTAACAACAGAGCATGTGCAGAGCCCTGGGTTGACTGTGTTGCACAGCATGACTTCCCTGCAAGCTTGTTTCTGAATACATCATGTACATTTTCTTTGTAATGTACATGCCATCACACCATCTGATGTCAAGAAACACTGCCTGAAACACCTTGGCTCAGATTTGTGCTGTGAATTTACTATTTTGCTGTTCATACAAAAATGACTTCTTTTAGAGAAACATAATGGTTTAATTAAAGAAAATAAAGACCGTTTAGTATTTTCCTACTAACACTCCTCATCATGGAAGTATGTAGAAAAGAGCTGTGGGCAGGCCTGCTTTTCACCTCACCCGGCTCCTGCACGACTAGCTTAGTCCCAGAAATAACAACACACAAATTGTATTCATTTAAGCACTGCCTGGCCCATTATCTCTAGAGAGTTAGTTACTGACTAACTCTCATATCTTGATATTAACCCATTTCTAATTATCTGTGTAGCACCACGAGGTGGTGGCTTACCGGAAAAGATTCAGCATGTCTGACCTGGTGACTGGCTCCATGGCTTCTACCTCACTTCCCTTCTTCCCAGCATTGTGTTCTGTTTACTCCGCCTACCTTATTTTCTGTCCTATCAAAGGGCCAAGGCAGTCTCTTTATTGACCAATGAAAATAACACAATAGACAGATAACCCTCCTCCATCATTTCCCCTTTTTCTGTTTAAACAAAAAAGAAAGGCTTTTATTTCAATATAGTAAAATTACATATAACAAAACAGTTATCAAGCAAGAATTACAGTCACAATATTTATAACTATATCTTTATCATAATAATGGAAAACTATAACTATGACTATCCATTTTTCAACTCCATCAAAGACTCCAGAAGGATATAATATTATCTAAGTAAACAAGAAGCAAGCAACTTTCAAAACTCTAGAAATGACAGAGACATCTCACTGCCTGGACAGTCACCCAAAGTTCCTCTGTATCGTTGGGGCACCCATCTTTGGCCTTCAGGCCCATAATATCCAGAGACAGTTCCATGAAGCAGGAAATTTTAAAGGCAGTTTAGTCATTATCTGTTGTGTCCTGTAGAATATCTCGCAGACTCATGAATCAGGAACCCCGAAAGATCATCTCACCCTTAGGCAAGTTCAGCAGTCCTCTCTCTGCGGGTTCTTTGTGTCCAGTTTATGCAACAGTCCAGGCAAGAGCAGTTTCTTGCCCAAATGGCTAACCAACTCCATAAGGAGCCTCTTCGATGCCCATCTTCCTCTTGAAGTAGATTGGTGCTGCCAGGAGCAGACGTGTCTCATTGTCATGAAAAGTCCTAAGTTATTAAAACATTAAATGCCATGTTCTGTAGTCTTTGAAAGATATGAATGGCTATCTGAAATATATCTATGTACTTTTAGAAAATCAGACTAACATTATTACAAGCTTGACTATTATCGATGATTATCCATTAACAAACTATATTTTTACTTATACATTGCATTTTTAAATGAACTACATAATCAAAATCAGAAATATATACATATATAACAAAATTGACCTTAAAATCCATACCAATGCAAATTATTCATATCTATATCAGTATGATATATCCCATCAGTAGATCTTTGGATTCTATTGTGTTAGAGATTTGATTTCAAAAAATTGTTATTTAAGTGGATAATTTTAATTTTATGAGATTGTTAGATGAATTTCAGCTTGGTATTAATATGGAACTTTCAACAATTCCTAAGATTTCTAAACGTATGTCTACCATTTTGAATGAACTGTTTGTATGTAGCAACAATATTGGCATCTAGGATTTTAAAACCAAAATGTAAATCAATTCTAAAAAATACTGAAGATCTCTGGGTGTTATTACAACAAATATCCAGTATAGACTTAATTCTCTTTTTTATTTTCATTAATTAGTTTAGTTTTTTAAATAATCTTTTCTCACTTTATATACCTATTGAAGATCCCAATCCCTTCTTTCCTCCTGTTCCCCCACAACTTCCCTTCACCCCACTTCCCATACACTCCTCAGAGAGGGCAAGTCCTCCCATGGGGAGTCAACAAAGTCTGGTATATCATTTTGAAGCAGGATCAAGGCCATCCTCCCTGGTATCTAGTCTAAGCATGGTATTCCTCCATAGGGAATGGGCTTCAAAAAGCCAGTTAAATCACTAGAAATAAATCCTGGTCCCACCGACAGTGGCCCAACAAAGTGCCTGAGTCACACATCTGTCACCCACATTTAGAGGGCCTAGTTTGGTCCTCTGCAGGTTTCCCTGCTATTAGTCCTGAGTCAGTGAACTCCCATTAGCTTAGGTCAGCTGTTTTTGTGGGTATCCCCATCATGGTCTTGACCCCTTTGCTAATATTATTGCTCCTCCCTCTCTTTGACTGGTTCTTCAGAAGCTCAACCCAGTGCTTAGCTGTGGATCTCTGCATGTACTTCCATCAGTTGCTGAATGAAGTTTCTATGATGACAATTAATGTAGTCATCAATCTGAATACAAGGGAAGGTCAGTTCATGTACTCTCTCCACTAATGCTTAGGGTCTTAGCTGGCAGCATCCTTGTGGATTTCCAGAAATTTCCCTGGTGTCCAATTTCATGCTACCTCCATAATGGCTCCCACAATCAAGTTATCTCTTTCCTTGCTCTCCCTCTCTGTCCTTTCCCCATCTCGACCATCCCATTCCCTCTCTTTTACACTTATTTATTTTTTCCCTCCACCAAAGTGTCCTAATCTGGAACTTGCTTCATAAATGACTTTACAAGATCCATCCCATTCTGGCCTTGGTGCTTTTGATTTGCTGAGAGCACAGTGTACAGTATGATACTATTGCAGTGGGACACTATCTTAGATAATTACATTTGTACTAACACCCTTTCCAACATTGCCATTGTCTTCTCAATCTTTAACCATCTCTTGTTTTTCTTAGTATTAAGAACACTTGTCTGCTCTGGTTTGACCTACTCTTTTATGAGACCTTTCTCGCCCTCATCTTATATATTGTGGTATTCTCTTGTTTGTGTCTCCCTGAATTTTGCCAACTAATTCTCCAATCATTTCTCCATTTTGCTTCCAAATGGCTCTACCAAATTAAAAATCAAAATATTATCCCATACCCGGTTGAAGACCTCCATGGACTCAGCCTAGCCTATGCAAATGCTAAATTCCATATCACAGTTCTTAAAGTCGTTATAATGTGGATCCAAATTATTTACCATCCTGTTGTCTATTTTACTCATCTATTCTATACCTGTAACCACACTAAACTCCTCTATTTTTTTTTAAAAAAATAGACTATGATCTGTCCATCTGTCTTGCAGCTGACTTTCTGACCAATCTCTTCAGTATGATGGAACTTAGATTCCCTCTTCTTCAAAGCTTTTCTGAATCATGACCTGCTGCTGTCCAATATGGCCCATCTTCGCATGCCAAGTTCAAGTTGGAGTAGATGTCAAAGGAATAGGGGAGGTCATATATTAGTTCATAATTCTGAATTAATAATAAAAGAATAGAAAGATCATTGGCCTCAGAAGAGGGAGGACTCAGGTTTAAAATTACAGTGGTAGAAAATTAAGAGCTGGAAGGAGTTTGGGGTTGATCTCTGTTGCAGCATCAGCTTCCCAGCTCCTTGAACTGCCTACTCTTAGTTTCAAATTCTTTGCTGCCTTTGTTCATTGCCTCATGACCAAAGATCTTAGTGAAACTGTGGTTATACATAGTAATCAAGGTCACTTCCAATATTCAAAATACATTGATGTGTTTGAGTACAATAAATAGTGAAGAAGCAAAAGCTGAGGCAAAGCATTTGCTAGATGTTTCTAAGACAGAATGAATGCAACTTTTATTGCCAGATGTTTGGGAAGGAAGTAAAATTATAATTCCAACTGGTCAGTGGTCAGAAGGTAGAATTCAAAACACCCTACCACATGGATAAACAAGAAAATAATTAGAAATCAAAATGTTAGAGAATTCTGCAGTGAGCATGAATATAATCCACAGGATAAACAAGACTTGGTTGACATTTGACTGAATAAATTAAAACCCAAAGTAATTTGAATAAAAATTCAAGACATGTATCAGAGAAGTTCAGGATAGGAGACAAAAGATGAAATCTTCCTTTGCCATTCAAGCTCTGTTAGAGTAAGTAGGCCTGGAAAGAAAGGTCAAAGGGCTTCTCTTTCTGTAGCATGATCTGATCCAACAACAGTGAGGGCTAAACTTAGTTGTCGCCGGGCTATAACTTGACTCTTGAAAAATCCATTAAGCTAAAATGTGTACATTCAAGACTGTGTGTGAGTGAAATTACCATACTAACAGCAAATAAAAAGTCAATCCAAACCATCTACCTTGTCTCATGTTTCCTTGAAACAAGATTAATAATAACAAACCAAAGGCTTTCTCCTAACTTTTCATTACACTCTGTAAAAGAGAAGCAATAACCATCTACACAGCTATGGTGCTGGATATTTGACTGTCCTTTCTTGGCCATGCATACACACACACACACACACACACACACAAACACAAACATATACACACATACATGCACACACTCACTGGGTTTTGTTGGGTAAAATAATTTGGTTTTCATGATGTTTATAAGATTGACTCTATAGTTGACCTTTTTTTGACCTGCAGGAAATATTTTCTACAACATGGTGGTTGTAGAAAGACTTTCAGACAGGTTGAGTTTTCAAACTACCTTTACAGAAAATTCTGGTCACCCACAAGTCTGATTTTCCATACTTAAAATATTGTAAAATATGTACTATATATTTCTACTCTCAGGAAACTTTAAAAAAAAAAAGAAGACCTAAGCTGATGGTCACTGAGGTAACCACAATAGCTGAGAACCTTCTCACTCATAATACAATAGCAGCAGGAAAAAAAAAAAAGCCGATTCAGAATTCTGATGGGAGAAAATACAAAATAGAAGGTTCACCCTGGAGTCCAGCGATGATGCCACAACTCAATGATAATATAGCGAGTAAGTCCATTGCCTAATACATCAAATCCATCAAGAAAAATAATTATGCCCCTATCAATTATCAGTCTATTAGAAATAAAGACCCAGTAGAAGGACACCATCCAAAGGTGATTGCCTAGTGCTTTCAAAATAAATGTCTTATCTCTGCCTTGGCATTTTCTGTGCCATCAAAAGGCCATTATCCTATGACAGTTCCATTTCACAGACATTAACATTAGATACCAGTTCTTTCTAAAGGCCCTTTACAATGCTTTGTCTCATTTGGTGGGTTTGCCAAATGTTCTTCACATTTCATTAATAAATTGACCCACACAAATCCCTTAGGACTCTAGGGGAAATTAAGTTTCATTCTATCTTCTTCTTCTAGTCTAATTAATACTCTTAACAATGAAAAGATGTTATCAATGGATCAATCAAGTCTAGTAAATTAAGCAGTACTGTTTAAATGAAGTGATGTAAAATGGGAAGAGCATCTTAATAATAGAGCTATGTGCCCTACATAGCTGTATTCAATAATTATATACCAACTGTTATGCCAAGGACTTTACATGTTTTTTCTTTTGTTCTTTTTTTTTTTTGCTTCTACACACATGCACACACACACATACACACACCCAAATATCACAAGTGTTTTTGTTGAGGGAACCAAGACATGAGTACTCTAAGTGAATTCAGGACTTGAGTCTGTTTGTCTCCAAAGTCTTGACTTATAAACATCCTGTTTTAATGCCTTTGCAATGGTGTTTTCTGGAAGGTCTCAAGTACCAGCCTCAGGCATACCATAAATGCATGCCATGCCTCAGTTTTCCTGTTAGCGAAAGTGAAAAGTGTAGATTCTCCTCCACAGAGATACTTCAGATGACCTCGCCCTTTAAAGCATGGTTGCCATGAAGACTAGAAGCTATACCTTCAGGCTATGACTGAATTGAGTGGCAAAAAGAATGAAGCTGTGACATTAGCTTTCCATGCTTATAGATAACAAAGGCACAGGCTAGGAAAGAAGAATCAATAACACTTAGGAGCTAGAAGAAACCAGGAAAACCTATTTGGCCCAATCACTGCCTTCCAGCAAGTAAGTGTCAAAGCCTTTCAAGACAAGTAAAAAAATCTGAGGAATTATATATGAGGGGGAGGTGTCAAGATCATGGCAGGGAAACCCACAGAGCCAGCTGACCTGAGCTCCTGGGAACCCATCAACTCTAGACCAACAGCTGGGGAGGCCAAATGGTACCAAACTGGGTCCACTGCATGTGGGTGACAGTTGTGCAGCTTGATCTGTTTGAGGAACCCCTGGCAATGGGCCAGGATCTGTCCCTGGCACAAGAGCTGGCTCTTTGGAGTCCATTTCCTGTGGTGGAAGGCCTTATTCAACTTTGATGCAAGGGGGAGGGGTTTGGTCCTTCCTCTACTTAATGTGCCAGGCTTTGTTGACTCCTCATGGAAGGAGGCCTTACCATTGCTGAGGAGTGGGTGCAGGGTAGGGGAGGGTGGGGAGATGGGGGTGTGGGGGTGGGTTGTGAGGGAGGTGAGGAGGAGAGGAATGGGGAGGGAGGGAGGACTGTGGTTGGTTTGTAAAATGAATAAAAGTTTAAAAGAAAAAAATTAAAAAGAAAGAAGAATGTAACACTTTAGCAGGCTGTGGTGGCACACTCCTGTGTCTCATGAAGTAGGCACAGGAAGATAACTGCTAATTCAAGTCTAGCCTGGTCTACATAGAGAGTTCAAGGTCAACCAGTACTACAGAACAAGACTCTATCTCAAAAAAAAATAATAATAAATACGGAATCCAACAGGGCTGTTGTCTAGCCATGGAGAAAAAGAAAAAGAGACTACTCCAAGGCTACACACTTTCCTCACTCGGTTCCTCCCTAAGTGATAGCTGCACTATCAAAATTATTCATTCTAGGGATAAGTAGACAACCCATCTGTGTGTTGGCTCCCCCAACCCAACACCTTTACCACCTCACAATGTGGGGACTACACTGTGGGGACACAGCCTTTATGAATGTTCAAGTAGTTCTGCTATTTAACTCAAACACAGTATCCAATTATAACATTATGCTATGAGTTCCATTTCTGAGTATATTTTAGTTAATTTTTAACTTAAATCTCTTTGGAAAAATATTTAAGATGCTTTCCATAATGATTTGGAATGATACTACATGGTGTGTTATTCTGAAAGCTTGATTTATAGAAATACTAGGTTCTCATTTGTCTCCTAGGTTGAAGACTCCTATATAACTGAGTTTTTACAGTGTAATGCATATAATAGAATGATGGAGTGGGGAAGGCAGAGAATCATATTTAAACAAGATCTATAAGAAATCAGCCTAATTTCCCCCAGGTAAGTGTTAAGCTAAAAAGGAAAAGTATATGATAGAATGAATAATAGATCTTCATATGGAGAAGAGAAGGAAAGAAACAAATAAAAGAAGAGGGGAGAAGTTGGTAGTGGGAAGAAGGAAGTATTTGATTACACTTTAATTCCAAGTCCTTTATTCCTAGATACTACTTCGGGTAAAATTTTGTAAAAATGATTTCGGCAGAGAACTAAAAGAAAACTAAACCATCAAAACTGCATTTAAACTCTGGTCTGACAATTGAAGACGAAGATATTCGGGATGAAGGTTGCTTCTCAATCCTTTTAATCATCTGTTATGTCCTGACATTCTAGAGGTCTCAGAAGAGTGAATGACAAACAATGTTCCATATGTGCAGCTAAAACTACCCGGAGCAAGGGTAAGTGACAACTGAAGCACCCTGGCTCCCAGTGATTAATATCAGCACGCTGGAGCATCTCTTCAATGACCTACATGATGGATAAAGTCGCGCACGCACACACACACACACACACACACACACAGGCGGCATATGTACATGTGCACACATATACACAAATGTTTGAGCTCCTTTGAATATGTGACCCAGAGAGACTGCACTGTTCCCCATCCTCCTGAGGGAATTCTTTACTCATTGTGCAAGTTTTTCTGGGGCTTTTGCCCATATTCTTGGATTATCTCCTATTAATTTCCCAAACCAGAATCTAACACACTCTCTTTCCTTCCCTCTCTCATTTAATCAGGGGACAATTACTGAACTCATCCACATTAACTATAATATAATTTTTTTAAAATTAACTTCCCAAGACACCTTGGTTCCAAGTTGGATATAAATGAGCTTTCTCTGCCTCTGGAATACCCACTCCCTCCAAGTGCAGAGGTATTTTAGAAGGGAAACCATACAAACAGCTGCCAGCAAAGATTCACTGTGCTGGGTTTACTAGAACACACACCACCACCACCACCACCACCACCACCACCACCACGAAAAAATACACATCATTTTTAACAAACCTGCACACTGTTGATTGCTCAGGCAGGAAAAAATACTGAAATCTGAGAATATTCTGTATTCTCAAGCAAGGGAAATTAAATTCTATGTATGAGTGTACATGACAATAAGTAGATTTGGGTTGTGTGTGGTTTTCCATTCTGATTATCAGAGTCAATTACATATCTGCTGTGTTTGAAAAAAAGTAGCATTTGTGATTTCTAGGGATCTAGAAGCATTTTCTGTATACAACATGTCTTCACTGCCACATTTTGTTGCAAAGACTGAGTCATGAAAGGGTGAATTATTTCCTAGATCCACATTGAGAATTTATGTGTGTATACATGGTACTGGAATTTCTACAATGACATGATAAAAAAAATTTCAGATTTAAATGCATCCTCAATCACTGTAAGAAATTATGCCAAACAAGCTAAAATACATTCAAGTCCTTACGGGAAAATGTTTGAAAAGAAAGTTGTGCTTTATTTAATGAGAGCAATGTTTTGCTACAAAGAGAATCATTTTTATGCTCTAGCAACCAAATATTTTCTGTTATATGCATGTGTGACAAGAATGCACAATTTGGGGCAGTAATTCAGAGTCAAGTCCTTAATGCTCAACATTGTTCTTTATCTTCACAGCGCATCCTTTCTTAATCACCCTGTATGTAGCTGCTCATATACATTCTGTAACTGAAGAAGGGAAGGAGGAAGTCTAACAGAAAATTTCTTGCCAGATGGAGAAAATCGAAACATTGCCCTTGTTTCTTTGCCAGCATAGATCCACTTTGACAAGCTGGAAATGATTTATGAGGAAAAAAACATATTTACACTGGCAGAGATGTTATTAATTGCCTTACAATGTTCACGTTTTTGCATTGCTGTGTATATGATTACTTATGAGGCTTACATATACAGTCCAAATATGTGGCTTTGCTGCATGCTGATTATCTTATGACGGACAAACTTACAATACATGATGCCTGCCATAAATTTCTTTGAAACCTTCCCTGACAATGCCACAATGAAGACAAAACAAAGCAGAAAACATTCAAACAGCACTGGGGGAAGCCAGGTCTATATGTGCATCTGTACACACACAGGCGCACATGCATTGATGCAACTAGCTTCGGAGGATTGTGTACAGTGTTCTGGAGTTGATGAATAATATAAGACCCTCAATGTATAAAATATAACTTTTATTACGTGAAACCACAGCTAAAAAAGACCCCAAATGTTGGAAAACAAAAATATTAAAGCAATATATAATTTCCAAATCGAAGGATTTTGCATCATAAAACTCTCCCAGACTTGCTAACATCTACAAAAGTTTGGAAACATGCTGTTAGGAATCTTATTTTAAGTGGTTTTAAAAATGATAGTACCTTTGGAGGAGAAACTTACCTCCCATACATGTGTGGTTGCAGGAAAAAGAAAAATTAGGCTATTTAGTGAAAATAAAAGCAATTGCCACGATGACAGGGCGATTAATCATATGAACTGACCATTAGCTGTCTGCCCGCTTATTGCTCTTACAATACTGTCAACTTCTCACACTAATGTAGATGGATATATTTATTACTACCTGCAATTCCAGATTTTAATCTCATATTAGAAAGATGTTCTCATATAACAGCTACTTTGTCTGGGAATCATTTATAATACATCTGTGTCCACTGAGGACATTCTAAGATAGCCTTATTTCTATGTGTGGAAATTAATTTTGAAGGTCTCAATTTCAAACAGTTATATCAGCATTCCTACAAGCATTCGTACATGGCTGTTCCCTTAGGTTTAATGCCTTAGTAGCACAGTCTCTCTGCAATTAGTTTTATGCTCCTTAAATGTAAATCAGATGTAAGTCTCTATAAACACTCACTCTCTATGGTGTTTTGCGGCGCATTTCCATTGTATTAGGTTACTTTAGGAGGCAGATGATTGTAAATATGAAACAAAAGCATGGCCATGTGCCAATACTATATTCTTAGCTGTTTATGATTTACCCAACTCCATCTTTGCTGGGAGGGGAGAGAATGGGTTCAATGTGTGTACTTGAAATTAGTTCATAAATAAGGGTTTGTTGTGGATGATTAATGAGGGTAGTCCAACTTACATAAGACTCATCCCCTTCAAGGTCAAACTGTCCCATCGGGAATTTGGGCATTTGCGCAGGGACCCTCTCGTGGGTGGTCTTTTCTGTTACTGATACAGAACACTCCACAGCAAACCGGAACTGCCTGGCTGCCAAGCACTGCATTCAAGGCCCTTCTGTCACATCATCTTTCCTTGAAAGTCACATGTGTTCCAAGTCTGAAGTCTGAGCAAAGGCCACCTCCCTGGGCTTTAGAGGTCCGTGCATTTGCACATGTTGCCACTGGCAATAGAAACTTCTATTAGCATGTCTTCTGTATCCAACACTATGCTAAATATCATAAGAGGGCAAAGATCATAACAAAACACATTGTTGCTATTGTTCTTTTAATGAGCTAATAATTCAAAACTGTTTAAAACACAGACACATATCCAGAATATATTTGCTTTATGGCAAAGTGCTTTTAACCAACTGTTACAAAATAGGCTAGGAGAGTATTAAGCAGAAATGGCTGCAAATACATACTCCTCTGTTGACATAATTTGATTATGATGCACATATCAGGGAATATGCTTCTCCCCATCTCCTCATTATCAGAGTGCTGATACTTGATAGGTACTCAGCAATTATCTGTTGGACTTAGCTCCACTTGCTACATTTGGAAATTAAGCATTATTACTCAGACATCCATCCAACTCCTGAGCCAACAGATACTTAAAGTCTGACCATTTACGATCAATTAAACAGGCACATGATTGCCAGGAAGAAAAGCTTTATTCCATGTTTACAATGTCTCCAACAACAACAGTGGCCCAGAAACTTTTCCAGAGGCCTGAAGTTTGGGGCAAGGACACAGCACTTGACAATCACCACTGCGACAGCTACCAGGAGTAAAAACTTCAGCGTTGCTCAATGTGGAAAGAAACCACCCTGCATGTTCAGCAGATTGCAGTAAGATGTGGAAGAGAAACAAGGGAGGCATTTGCCCAGTGTGCTTGGGTCCCCCCATCCAATAGGCAAGCACCTTCCCTATGGAACAGTAATTCCATTATTGGCAAGAATGGCTGAAGGGAGAGGCAGAACACCTTTACTCTGTGTCTGGACACTGAGTGGGAGACATGAGGCCCTGCCTTCCCACGGAGACAGAGGCTCCTGTTGATCGCTGGCAGTGTTCGAAGACGGAGAGCCCAGGCACACAGGGACAAAGGGTCCCTGGGGACAGAAGCCGTTGTAGCTTCCCAACTTGTGGCATCTTTGTGGAGAATTTATTACCATGCACCTTTTGTCTCCTATGTTTCAAGCCTGGCTTTAAAATACTGCATAGATGTGTTCTAAAATCTCTGCTATTCTAACACATTCCTTTCCTGCTTCCGTCCGTTCAATAGAGCTGGTCCCTATCATCTCCAAGAACTCCAGCCAGTACAAGAAGCAGTCCAAATGCCCATTTAATAGGGTCACAAATTCTAGACTGTGGCTTTTTAAACATTTCCACTCATTTCAACGTTTTGGCTAAGAAGTTTGTATACAACTTCAAGTATATAGGTATACTAAAAACATACAATTCAAACATCTACTGATAATAAACCATAAACAAATTTGTTTTAAAAGAATTGTTGGATACATATGCAATTCTACCATCTATTAAAGATGAATTTTATAACATGAATATAAAGATAATTTTGTACTATTGAGAAGGTATCCTTGTTTGTCTGACACAGTGGTTCTAAACCTTTCTAATTCTGCAACCCTTTGTTACGAGTCCTCACATTGTGGTGACCTTCAACCAGAAGATCATTTTTGTTGCTGCTTCATAACCATACTTATGTTGTGAATTGGAATATAAATATCTGTATTTTCCTATGTTTTGGGGCAATCCCTGTGGAAGGGTCATTCAAGTGGAAAAGGAGCGACCCACCCATTGAGAACTACTGCTCTAACACACTACTGTCTAAAGATCTACTAATTTGGCTCACGCTTAGGAATGAGGGTTGGATAGTATTAGAAGTCTTTGTTTCCCACAATTTGACTGTGATGTTTCTGTGAGAGTAGAGGAGTTTTGTACGGACAGTAAAGTCATGGCAATTCACAATATACAATCATTTGAAAGCTGAGTCTACGTTGGTTGGTGCTCTGTGGTGTGACAGCAAGCTAGGTGCAAAACGCAGCTGTGCTCAGAACCAAGGCTGCCATGAAACTATGCAACGTGACACATGCAAGCCCGGCGAGAAACATTTCGACTTCCTTAGACATTCGATTTCAAATTAATTCCTGCCATTGTACGTTCAGAAGTCTCTTGCTATTGCCAGTTTTTTTCACAATGCCCACATTCATGGCTCCATATGGCACTGTAACTCACAGTTCCCCGAGTTTTGCTCTGGATCATCCAAATCTGAAATCCTGACAATAGGACCTTGACAATACTGTTTATTCTCAGATCCTACAAATGATGGCAGCTCTCTCTGAGAACGGTAGCAGCTTCACTTGCATCATGGCTATACAACACTTTAGAACGGTCCACAGAACACACTGCTCAATCCAGCTTGCCTATTGCCAGTGGCTGTTATTAATGAGGAGGGCTAACAAACAAAACTTGGAGACCCAGGGCCTTAATTTCATCCTGTGCATGCTGTGTGTCTCACCAATGCACCCCTTCAGCACCTGAAATCTTTTGATCATATTTCAACAGCTTGTTTGATGTGTCGTTTATAATGGAGAGTTTTAGAGAATGGTTGTATAAACACGCGAACCTATTTTTCTCACATTTGGTTTTTCATGGAATTTAAAAGGGAAAATACACCTGTGTTTTCTATCTTCTTACATTCTTCTACCTGACAATTACACTGAAGATTATGATGAGATAAGAAATAGACTTCCTGTGTCTCCCCCTCAATGTTGTGCATACAGATACTAAGGAGGCTAACTGATTGATAGCCAGTATTTAATTTGATTACTAGAACCATCTGGGCCAGTAAAGTCAGAGAGTTGGGACCCAACCATCTGGAACTCTGTCTGACCTCAGTCTGGTTCCTATTAACTAGCATCAGTGGCACCGACCACAAAGTCATCCAGAGATGTGAGGACTTTGCTTGTTGTGATCTATCTGACTCAGGAGGAGAGAATTCAGTTCAGCATTCTCTTCTAAATCCCTGTGCTACACTATTCAAATGCAGCGACTCCAGAGTAGCCCCATGCAGACTTCACAACCGTTTTCCTAAGGAGTATCTGGAGAGTGCTCCTTGTATGCTGGTATGGGCAACTATGAGACTTGCTCTCTGGAGTCTCTCAAGAAATAGTGGAAAGGTGAGAGTGAATATTGTCTTTTTCTCCTCTGGGAGAACACTGTCACTGACTCCTCTCAGCACCTATTTTATTATTTTCCAATTTCTCAAAGGCACTGGAGTATATGTGATTAAAGGATTCTCTACTGTCATATATATGATAAATCTAACTGCCTTTATTATCTAGCAAGACATGTGGTTTTTGTTTGTTTGTTTGTTTCTTCCTTCAATCTAAGTCTTCTGGTTAAAGCTAAAGTCAATTCCCTGATTTTTTATTTCTGTGTCAAATTGTAAATGGATAGGTCAAACACCAACCTCCCGCATAAAGGCTGTTTCCAAGTTTGGTTCTGACAAGACACATATATTTTAAAACACACAATTTAATGTATTGTGTTGTATTTAAGTTGAATGTATATTTCACATGCCCGAAGTCATCAAACTGGTAATAGCAAGGAGACCTTGCCTCACTCCTGTTGAACGCCCTCAGTGTTAGGAGCCCCTTTGTAAGTGGGTGAGGGAATTCTGCAAACACTTCTCCTCTGAACTATCTCCCTGTGGCTTTCTCCTTACACTCGTACCAACTTCCCCTTAATCCTCTAAGCGATAGATGGAGGAAAACAAACATCCCCGTGTCCTTCAGATCTGATCCCTGACCATTGAGAAGGCAACAGGAATGATAAACACTAACAGTTTCTAGTCGCTCTCTCAGTCTGAATTAGCTGTTCCCGTGTTCCAACACCACGTTGCCCTTCAGCCAAAGGGATTTTCACCTTCCATTGTAATTGCTGTCTTCCTACCTGCTTTTCCCATGAAAATGTATGATTATTGTCAATTTTCATCTCCTTCCCACCCAGGATAGAACCTAATGAATAAAGATAATAGTGGATTGAACAACCAGCCACAATTTTCTCTCATACAAGTATGCTCTGTCCTCTCTGCAAGGGTACCTTGCTGTTTGGGACTACCATTAAATGTTTCAGTCTGGGAGTAGAGCATTTTCCCAGCATGGATGAGACCCTAAGCAATGCTCTTTAAAGATGTTTAAAGAGGCTATGGGAATGGGGATTAGCAATACTAGAAAATGGTCCTCACGTAGACACATAAGGCCACCTAAGGTCATCCATTTTCAACTTAGCCGCCATGGGCAATACAACCACATATGAACTCCCCAGGTGAGCCCATTCTAAACTGAGACACAATAAAGCAGTTTTAACACAAACTTTATTTGATTTTTGTTTTGAAGATGGGATCTGTTTTACTATAAAGGTTGGACTCAAACCCGTGGGCTCAAGTTCCCAACCAGCTCATTCCTCCTCAACAGCAGAGGCTACAGGCCTGTACCACTGAGCCTAGTAAGGATACTGATTCGGGGTGGGTGTAATTTGCTAGGCATCAACAGATAAACTAGTCTGTGTGTGTCTGATATGTTTGTTCAATGAACGCATGAATCAATTGGTTGAGAGTAGAGAATCTTACCTCACCATTGCAAGCCCTAGTATTCATAGTCAGAACGTTAGCAAGGCAACTGTTTGATGTATGTTTGTAGTGTGTGTTTGATGTGACAATTTTATCTGTCCTCTGTGTGGACACTCAGACCTCAAGGTACAGATTTCCTACACTCTCCTGTCACTGAGAAAGTGCAGCGGAGTCCTACATAGAGTCGTTAAAAGGCTTTTACTGTCTAGTCTCATTTTCATTTTTAAGCAAGGTAACTTTGCATGTAGTCATAACCCATGAGAGTAAGGAGATCAAAGACCCCAATTTGCCTGGGATCACTCAAGTTTAATACCCCTTTTTTCTCTCAGAGCACCTTAGTTTGGACAAGAAATTATCTTTGACTCTTAGCTTCTAATACAAGAGAAAGAGTGTTAAACAGCTTAATTCAGAACTAAACAAGGTATCACATAGGTTTAATAGGGCACTGCAGAATAATAGATGTTGCTCACTGATGGTATTGGTTAATATCTTCTAAAAGAAAGATGGCTAGGGAAGGAAATTAAAACTTATTGTGCCTGTTCTTGCCTACTCTGTCTGCTACGTGCTACAACTCTGGCAGTAGTCAGAGTCCCACACTGGATGCTTACGAGGTCCCTGATACGGAAAGAAGTAGATTACATGTAATATACACGCCCTTCAAATCTCTGACCAGTGACTACATAAATCATAATACTCATAACCACCAGTTTACTTTCTGTCTCAGCTGGCTTCTGTGGAAAAGAAAATTCCAGAATGAGGGAATGTAGCCAGATAACCATTTCAGAGCCACTAAATGTTGTACAATGGGTTAAAAGATTCTCCAATGCACTTTTTAAAACAGAAAACAATTCTATCTAGACTTCATATGACCATGAGACATTCTCCTCAGCTATTGAGATGACTCACCAACTTATTTTATTAAGATTACTATGACATTCTTTTTCCTCCTGTTTTTCAGATGTACACATTTGAGGCCTAGGAAAGTTAAGCAACTTTCTTTTTTTAAAAAAATGCCCATTACAGGAGAAATTGATTCCAAAAAGCTGTCTAGCTCCAAAATGTCCCTCTAGTTCTCTTCATGCGTAGCTCAGTGGTCTCCTCCGCTTCAGGGCTTGAATTCAATTCCCAAGACTAAGACTAAATTAAGAACAAACAAAACTGAAATCCCCTGCAAAGGGCAACATTGCTTACCTTATTGTGGTCATTGTTCTTAAAATGTTATTAAAGATAAGCCTATCAAACTGAAGTCTGGCCTGTCAGAGCTGGAAGCTCGAGTGTGGGAAAAGGTAGGCTGCTATAGAGTGTGAGAAAAGGGGCAGGGACACCAGTGGGTAAAGTACTGAGGTGGAGAAAAAGGAGAGAAGCAAAGGACAGCAGAGTCAAACCAAGAACTTTATCTGTGAGCAATAGAACCAACACAGAATAGTAGCATGTGTGGAGACTGGGGAGTGGACACATTTGGACACTGGGTCATGAAAAGGAGGCCCCCCCCAAAAAAAGGAATTCTCAGACAACTAGGAGTTTGAAATAAAGTCTAAAACAGGAGGGGGAAGAGGAAATATAAGGAGATTAATTTTCCTTTTTACTTTGCTGACAGGGCAGACCCAGCCTTCTCCATTTTAAAGTGGAAGAAACTGTGTTTTAGGTCCAATTCATGGGCAGAAACACTAATGTCTTCCCATTATCCATTGATGGGTACTTTATACTCGTTTTACTGTTGCTTAATAAATAAATTAGAGCATAGCTAAACTTGTTCAACAGCCAGTCATTAGTGCAGTTAGATCTACTGTTGGAAAACTGAAGGGCTATTGACTCTGCTGAGTTTAATGAAGGAAAATGAGTCACAGGAGATCTGGGCAGGAATGACTCATAGCCTCCCCAGCAGACTCCTCTCCGCTGGAAACTCCTTTCTATCACTCATCGTCAGCAAGAAGCTAAAGGAATGTTGATGCTTCTTTGCTAACTGTCCTTAGTTTTGACAGACTGAAACTGAGAACAATAGGAAATCAACCTGTCCCAGGTAAGGGACCAGCTACATTAAACAGCTCGTAGGCAGGAAGGAGCCTTGCAGAAATTGAATGAGGCATTGTTCTGGGAGGAGTCGAGAATCCATCTTGTAAGTTGGAAGAATTTCATGAGTACAAAGACCTTTCTGATATCGTAGGGATTAAAGGGGAATGTTCTCAAAATCGGAAAAACATCTACCAGGGGAAGTCACCAGATACCCATAATGCTATCCTATCAGTCAAATGGAGTCTTGGCTTGTTGAAAGAAGAGCTACTGTTTTCCAAAAGACAATGCAAATCTCTAAGTAGACTCATTGGAACTAAAAATACATGTATTACTAATGTGTATAAGGAAATTTGCCACTTTTCAAAAGAAATAGTTTCAAGAATGTAAACAAGGATCAATTGGTTGCAGGCATTGATGGAATCAGCAAACAGGCTTCCAAGCTATGAATGTGGGGGAGGCAGACTCTCGCTGATGAAGAAAGATGATGGCTTCCAGCATAGTCTGTAACTACATTTTAAATATTTAATTTTTAAGATTTACTTTGTTTTTAATTACATGTATATATGGAAGGGTTATACACATATGAATGCAGGTACTTATGGAGTCTAGAAGAGAACCTTGAATCTGGAGTTGTAAGCTTACAACAGGCAGTTGTAAGCTACCTGACATGAGTCCTCTGTAAAAGGAATACATGCTGTTATCCACTGAGCCATCTTTTCAGTCCCTAATAGATCTGTTAATAATTCAATTATTTGGGGGGGAGGTGTATGTGTGTGTTTTTGTCTGTGAAAGTGTCGGTGGAGGCCAAGAGAGGATGTCAAATCCCTCGGGTCTGGAGCTACAGGCACATGTGAACTGCCTGAAATGGGTGTTCTGAACTCCAGTCCTCTGATAGAGCAGCACATGCTCTTAACCACTGAGCCATCTTCCCAGCCCCCACTTGAATGACTTTGCTCATACAACTGTAGAAGTTTGCTAGCACACAAATCTATTGAGACAGGCTGGTGGGTTGGAAACTTGGGGAAGAATTAGCAGTTTGAGTGCAAAGGACATCTTAGCTGAATCACTTATTTGCCAGGAGGCTTCTTCTATGAAGAGTACAATCCACATTACCCAAGATTATCTACTTTACTCTGTGTAATGTTGATGCCATGAAACAAACACTTAACTAGAAACATCCAGAATATTTGACTATATACTGAGACACTGTGGTTCTGACAAGCTAACACGTAAGATAAATATTTCTTAAGTGTGCAATGTTGGCTATGAAGAGGAATAATGACTGACCAGGGAAAACAAAGATGAAAGAGAAATGACCTATCATACCACAAAAGCATTTGTTCAACTATGTTCATAGCAGCACTATTTGTAATAGCCAGAACCTGGAAACAACCTAGGTGCCCCTCAATAGAAGAATGGTTAAAGAAGGTGTGGAACATATATACATTAGAGTTTTACTCAGCGGTAAAAAACAATGACATCTTGAATTTTGCATGCAAATGGATGGACATAGAAAACGCTTTACTGAGTGAGGTAAGCCAGACCCAAAAAGAGAAATATGGTATGTATTCACTCATACGTGGATTCTAGCCATAATTAAAGGTCTTTGAGCCTATTATTCGTGATCCTAGAGAAGCTAAATAAGAAGGTGAACCTGAAGAAAATCATGTAGTTATCCTCCTGGAGATTGGAAATAGACAAGAGTCCCAGGTAACTTCGGGTGCATGGGTGGGGGGTGGAAGGGTTGTTGGAAGGGGAGAGGGTTAGAGAGAAGGGAGTAGGGGAGGAATGGGGAGAGCTCGGGGGACTGGGATGAGGGGAGGGAGGAAGGATGGATATGGGATCAGGGAAGAATATATCTCAACTAAGGGAGTCATTTTAGGATTTACAAGAGACTTGATTATAAATGGGATCCCAGGTCCAAGGAGAGATCCCCAGATTGTTCTCTGGACAGAGGAGAGGGTGCCTGAACTGGCCTTGGCCTATAACCATACTGATGAATATTTTGCTTATCACCATAGAACCTTCATCTGGCGATGGATGGAGATAGAGACAGAGACCCACATTGGAACACTGGACTTAACTCCCTAGGTCCAAACGAGAAGCAGAAAGAAAGAGAACGTGAGCAAAGAAGGCAAGACCAGAGGGAACCTTCATCCGACGATGGATGGCGATACAGACGGAGACCCACATTGGAGCACTGGACTGAGCCCCCCAAGGTCCAAATGAGGAGCAGAAGGATGTAGAAAATGAAAAAGGAAATCAGGACCGCGAGTGGTGCGTTCACCCACTGATACAAGGGGATTGATCTAATGAGAGTTCACCAAGGCCAGTTGGACTGGGACTGAACGAACACGTGATCCAACCAGATTCTCCGAATGTGGCCGGATTCTCTGAATGTGGCTGGCCCGGAGTCTTTCTGAAAAGCCATTGACAATGACACTGGGACTTGTTTCCTCTGCATATACTGGACTTTTGGGATCCAGTCTGTTTGGATACTCACCTTCCTGGACCTGGAGGGAGAGGGGAGGAACTTCCCACAGGGCAAGAAGCCCTGACTTCTCCTAGGGATGGAGAGGGAGGAGGAGGGGGAGTGGGGGGAGTGGGAGGGTGTTGGGAGGAGGGGCGGAAATGGAAACTTTTATAATTTAATAAACTTTGAAAAAAAAGAAAGAGAGATGAGAGGGAGGCTTAGATAATGTAAAGAATATATGCAGAGAAGTTAGGAAGTTGAGGACCAACTATATAGCTTGAGGGAAACAGCGGCTTGGTCTGCTTTGGTCACCCCTTCATTCTCATTGCCATGCTGGAAACTTATACGACTAGTGTTTTATTAGCTTTGGTAGGATGAGTCCAATTTTCAAGGGTATGGATAAGGCGTATCATGGAGTTCAGACATATCCTTAAGGCACTGGGAAGTGACTAGATGATGCTAAGTCATAGACCTGTAGGTCATGTTGCCTTCTCTGAAATTCTCTGGCTACAACGTGGAAAAAAGAGAACAGAGCTGGAAGATGGGCAAGTTAAGTGGTAGGTGGCAAGGAAAAGAAGTCAATGATCTTTCCACGAATCCAGGCAAGAGGCCCTCATGGGAATTACAGGAATGTGATTGGCATATATTTGGAAAACATAGTTAACAGATTGATTTATTTACTGGATTAACAGCCTGAACTGTTAAGAGATTAGTTCAATAAAGAGAAAAGATGCATCAAATTTTCTATGTCACCTTCTCAGTACATAATGTTAAAAAAAAATGAAGGAAGATTGTACATTAACAGCCATCCTCTGCACAAAGAAATTTCTCTGCTGAGATTAGGATGGTGAGACCCAGAACTGGTCAAAGGGCAGAATATAAATAACAGTGCAGTGCTCAATCATAAACAGGACTTTTACATCACACTCCCCTCAAGGCTCAAGAAACATTGCGAGAGTAAGAAGCAGAAAGACTGTAAGAGCCGTAGGTCAGGGAGGACCTTAAGAGAACAGTGCCTCTGGATATAAGGGACCACTGCACTTAGGAGCTCAGAGCAGCTGTGGTGGTTGCACAAGACTTGCATAAGATCAAGCCAGACAACATTCCAGCATATAGGACAGAGGTGCTCACATGTTCCCAACCCCAGCTGAGGAACTACTGAAACTGACAGCTTTGGGATGAGGGCAAGTCAGTCATGATCCAGTAGATGGCCCCACATCACGAGTATATGGGTAACACAAATTGAACTCCCTGTGTTTAAAAGAAAAACAGGACATGAAGGTGGGGGAGGGTGGAATGAATCTGGGAGGAGGTGGAGGAGTAAAAATGAATAGGAGCAGCATATGCTGCATATGTCTAAAAATTAATAAAGTATACATTTACAAAAGAAAACCAGCAGGAGAGAATGAAGGTGAGAATTGACAACCTCTGTGTTTCTGGTGATTGTATCTAACATTTTTTCTTCATGTTGTTAGTGTGAATGAACAGATAGGAATCTGCTGTTGCTTCTTCCGGTCTCTATTCCTATAGTTCTCTTGTTGAGTTAACATCGTACCAATCTGAGTAATAGTTCATACATCAGGACAAAGCACTTTGACAATTGCTCAAATAAAAAGACACGGAATTACTCAGATACTGAAAGAGAAAGTCTGTCTGACTTTGCCTCCATTGTAGAACCACCTAAGGGATTGTAAAGAGAAGTAAATAAGTAATTTACATGATTTATGAGCTAAATTTGGAACCTAATATGCAGTAAAAAAATATAACATTATTCTGTAGATCTGGACCAAAGGTCCAGACATAACATGATTGAAAACTATGTAGGTTCAAGAGGGCATCTGAGACTACCAGCATGAAAGGAAGAAGCTCGTGATGCTTAATGCAAAGAATGAAGAAGAAGAAAGTAGACACAGAAGCTATGATGATTCCCAACCAAATGAAAGAGAAGATATCAAAAATAAGAGTGATGATCATGTGCAAGTGTGAAGAGGTCGAGCAATGTAAGGATAAGAAATGTGTCTACTGACACTGATAATCTGTTTGTGTTCATTTTTAAACAACACGATATATGATGCACTGTGGTTTCCAGGGGGAAACCTGGGATCTGGGAGGTACCGACAAGAGACTGAATATAGTTGAGGGTGTGAAATATCTTGTGACTATCACATGAATATCTATTCATGGAATAATATAGACACTACCTAGCAATAGTTGTCTCCCTTACCAGATGGCAAACTCCGCCAAGGAAAGGATCACATGTCTGTTTCCTTAAATTTTCATCAAGATGGAAGTCATACATTAAGACACGCACACTTCAGTAGCATCCTCACAATCACAGTTCCACAGAACCATCACACTGGTCTAGTTAAAAAAAATTTTAATTACCTTAAAAAGGATATCTCATACCTATTAACCAGACATTGTCCCCTCAGCTCCTAGCCACAACTATTATATTCTCTTTTGGGTGCTGAATAGAAATGTAGAGGTTTTTTGAGATTTGTTTCCTTTTTATTAATTTTATTGAGCAATACATTTTTTCTTCTCCCCTTCCTCCTCTCTTCCTCTCCCTTCCCCTTCAACCCTCTCCCATGATCCCCATGTTCCCAATTTATTGAGATTTTTTAAATAAATGAATAAATAATAAATAATTTTCACAGCCCGATCTTAGTTTTCCCTGTTTTCTCTCCTCCCAGTTCCTCTCCAAGCCTGTTCCCTATGTTCTCACCCCCAATCCACTCATCCACCATTTCTGCTTAGGAAAGAGCAGGTCTCCCATGAGTATCAACAAACATGGCATATCAAGTTGCAATAAGATTAAGCACATCTCCAAGTATTAAGATTGGGCAAGGTGATCTAGTATGAGTAGTAGGGTCCCAAAAGCCTTTAAAAGAGTCAGAGACAGTCACTGTTTCTGCTGTTAGGAGTCCCAAAAGAGGACCTAGCTACACAACTGTAACATATATGCACAGCGCCAGGTCAGTCCCATGAAGGCTCCCTGGTTGTCAGTTTAGTCTCTGTGAGCCCCTGGTAGCCAAAGTAGTTGATTCTGTGAGTTTTCTTGTGGTGTCCTTGACCCAGATGACTCCTACAATTTTTTTCTCCCCCTCTTCTGGAGGAGTCCCTGAACTCCCCCTAATGTTTGTGTTTGGGTCTGCATCTGTTTCCCTCAGTTGCTGGATGTCACCTCTCTGATGACAATTGGGCTAGGCACCAAATTGGTAACAGGAGATGGCCACTTCAGAATACTATCCGCTACAGATAGGAGTCTTAGCTGGGCTCATCCTTGTAGATTTTTATGAGATCCCCTTGCACCAGGTTTTTACCTGACCCTGAAATGCAATCCTTTTCTAGTAGTCTCTTTCAATACTCTCCCCTCCCTACTCCACAACCTGATCTCACATGTTCCCATCCCCACCTGCCCTCCGTCCATTCATGAAATCTCTTCTATACCCCCTTCCCAGAGACATCTGGGCATCCTCCCCAGGCCCCGTGAACCCTCCGTGTTACCTAGCCTTTGGATCTGTGGATTATAGCATAGTTATCCTTTATTTTACAGGTAATATCCACTTATGAGTGAGTGCATAGTATGTTTGTCTTTCTCAGTCTGGGTTACCTCACTCAGGATGATTTTTTTTCTAGTTATATCCATTTGCCTTCAAATTTCCTGGTGTCCTTGTTTTTTAACAGCTGAGTACTTTATTGTGGATACATATCTTACTCCATTCCTCAGTTGAGGGCCATCCAGGTTGTTTCCAGGTTGATAGACAAGAAAATGGGAAATAATCTCAAACACATTGGCAGGAGGGATAATTTCCTGAACAGAACACCAGTATCACAGGTACTAAAACCAACAATTAATAAATGGGACCTCATGAAAGGAAAAAGTTTCTGTAAGACAAAGAGCACCATCAATAGGACAAATGGCAGCCTAAAGAATAGAAGATTTTCACCAACTCCACTTCTGACAGAGAGCTGATTTCAAAAATATATAAAGAATTCAAGAAACTAGACATCAGTGAACAAAATGATCCAATTAAAAATGGGATACAGATCTAAACAAAGAATTTTCAATAGAAGAATGTCAAATGCCAGAGAAACACATAAGATGTCCAACATCCTTAGTCATCAGGGAAATGCAAATCAAAATGACTCTGAGATTCCACCTTATGACTGTCAGAATGGCTAAGATCAAAATCACAAGCAACAGCTCATGCTGTAGAGGATTTGGAGCAAAGGGAACACTCCTCCATTGCTGGTGGGAGTGCAAACTTGCACAGCCACTTTGAAAGTCAATGTGGTGGCTTCTCAGAAAACTGGGAATCAATCTACCACAAGACTCAGCTATACTGCTCCTGGGCATATATCAAAAGGATGCTCAACCATACCACAAGGACACTTGCTCAGCTGTGCTCATAGCAGTTTTATTTGAGAGGTGGCATTTCTTATCTTCATTTTTTCACATACACACTGGGCATGCCTTTCAGACTTGTACATATTAAAGCATACACCAGTGTAAACTACTTTGTGACTGGATCCCATACATATGAACTGTTCATCAGTTCATAGACATTTATGTTAGTATCACTTTTTATATGCTGTGAACAGACCTTGGATAAACACTTGTGAATCCTTAACTTCTGGGAAACATAATAATTCTGTTGCTAATATTTTCAGGAGGAATGGTGCTGTTTTCATGTAGTAATCCAGTTCTAGAATCCTATCGATACTGCAGAAGGTCCTGACTTTCCCACACCATCACCAATGCCTTCTGTTGTTTTGGTTTTTAAATTCTAGGCATCCATGCACATATGAGGTACTGGCTCATTGGGGCTTAGATTTGTACCCCATTAATGAATAATCATGGCTTCTATCTTTTCACATGCTTGATGGACATTTATATGCCACAACTTTTTTGAAAATTATCTAGAAAAGTGTTTTTTTTTCAGGGAAGTATTTTTTGTTACTGAATTGTTAGTGTTCTGTATATTTGTAATTACACATATTATATAAAATACATAACTTATATGGGACATATTTCACATGTTATCACATCTGTCCTTATATATGTCTAGGTTTCCATCAGTATTACAATGCCTAGTGATGGTTGATCTTGATTGTCAACTTGATTGGATATGAAATCAACTAAAAGACACATTTATAGGTGGACGTGTCAGGGTATTTCCAGGAAGGACTAGCTGAGATGAAAGAATCTCCCTCAGAGAGAGCCACAGTAACCCAGATGAAAAGGTCTAATACAGAAGCAGGACCTCTTGCTTTCCCCACATCTACTTTTTGCTGGTGGAAGTATCCAGACAGTGAGAATCACCCACTATGGTGATTTGAATAAGAATGCCCCCATAGGCTCCTGGATTTGAATGCTTGGGCACCAGGAAGTAGCACTAACTGAGGGGTGGGGAGTGGTGACCTTGTTGATGTAGGTGTGGCCTTGTTGGAGGAAGTGTGTCCCTGGAAGCATAGCTTTGCAGTTTCAAAAGCCCAAGCCAGGCCCAGTGTTGCTCTTTCTGCTACCCATTGATCTGAATGGAGAACTCTCCTCTACTTTTCCAGCGCCATGTCACCACCACTAATGATAATAAACTAAACTTTCAAAGTAAATACTTTGTTTTATGAGAGTTTTCATGGTCATGTGTCTCCTCGTAGTAATAGAACATTAACTAAGACATCCACCATGGACACTGGAGAACAAGGTGGGCTTTGCCATCCACACCTCTGAGGGACCCCTGAAGAGTGAGACAATGTTCTCTTTCTACAGGAAAGAAGAAACGCTGAAATCAAGACACAAAAACATGCTGCCATTAGTAACCCAAATAGCAGCACAAATTAATACCAATTGCAAATATTTGGGTCTGGCAGGGCAAGGGAGGCTGAAGAAATATTTAAATGAGAAATTTTTAAATACAGGAAAAAATGACAAAGACCATATATACACTGAATTTTTACTGGATGATAAATACGAGGCTTTGCTTCAGAAATATTTCACAGGGACAACCATCCAAGGCTGGTCACAAGGCCACTTGCATGCCACACTGACAGAGCTTTCTGCTGACCACCTTCAAAAGTGAAAGGGCTTAGTTACCACCACTACTTAGTTTCATAATCTTTACTGCATTTATTTGTAGAAATCTTCAAGGAGAGTTTTCATTTTCATTAGCTCGAGAATCAGATACAACTACAGACATGAATAACAAATGATCTTACGTTCACTCCAGTGTGGAGTCATTGTTCAAACACTGCAGACCTGCAAACCCAATTCAAGTCTGCTTTCTCCCCTCAGTGAACTCAGTCATCCTCAGAAATACAGTCCTTTCTGACTTTTCATTATGTATCTTTCACGAGTATTTACTTTTAAGGCAATTATAGGAAATAGTCTGAGGTAGCAATATGCTATTTTCACCCGACCCTCCCTCGTCTTATTTTAATAACACCCTTTTAGGTCATTCTCCCATTGCTGGAAGAAAAATCCTCCATCCTACACTCTAGCATTTTATTCTTATATATTTTCCATGTTGCTTACAAGCAGTGCGGCACCAGTGAAAGGTTTGTGAACCATTCGGTAAGTGGTTCCTGCTTGAATGAATTACCCAGCTTTCATGAACAGGCATGCAGAAGCAGAGCAGACAGAAAAATAATGACTACATTTGTACCGTGGCACGCTCTCCAGCGATGAGTCCTCACAACCATACAATTTCCCCACGAGGAAAGACAAGATTGCATTGTCATTAGAATAGGTAATCATTAGATTTATCTTTTATATAATTTGTAGATTCTTCAACTCTTCTATGTGGCCTCATTACTGCCAAGAGTCCTCTTTAACTGAGATGATAAGTAAATAAAAGGAGAAATTACACACCCACAGAAATGTGGAATGCATTGTTTTAGTGTATGTCTGAGAGCTCCCTTCAGCAAACCTAATCTGCACAGCAGCTACCATTATTTCTACCTCAATGAGCTTCTCCTAATTGCTGTGTTATTGCTTGTGAAGAAAATATATTACTAAAGACCACAAACTCGTGACTTGTTGTGTATCTATTGGCAAATCGCTTCCATTCCCTCAGCCTTTAATCAGTTCCAAACACGGGATCTGCTGGAGGATCCTCTCCACCTTGGGTACCTGTTCATCACTATTTGGTAATATTCTCTCCCAACAGTCAAAATACATTCATAATTTATTCAAAGACTTGAAGATTTCATTAAAACCAAATCTTCTTAATTCTCTATGAATCCACTCATGATGATTTTGGTGTTTTGTTTTGTTTTGTTTTTTAATGAACAACAATTAGAAACTCCAAGGACTCAGAACCCTTTTAGCTGTTAATGTTTTATGCTCTGCTGTTGGTCGACTGCCAGATAATGATCCAGTAAACATTAAAATTCTGTATTAATATTATCTTTACAAATGCAATATTGCTCAGGCAAAAAAAATGAGGTTTTCTTAGGCTTCACCTTGTATTAGGAGTTTCTAAAATGTCTTTCGTTAGTTAGATTTCTGAAACTGAAATTCTGGACTCTGACATGGTTTTGGTTTTTGTTGTTGTTGTTTGTTTGTTTGTTTGTTTTTGTTTTTGTCTTTTTAATGATTTTTATTGAGATCTACTCTTTTCTCTGCTCCTCTCCCTGCCTCTCCCCTCCCCTTCAACCTTTCCCCAAAGTCCCCATGCTCCCAATTTACTCAGAAGATCTTGTCTTTTTCTACTTCCCATGTAGACGTGGGGTTTTTAAGACTCATGACATTGGCCTTCCTTTTTCTTATGGAATGCTCTAGAGTAGCCAACCACATTTCTTGACTGTTGGTCAATGTGAAACAGAAATAGCCTCATATCCTCTAAATTAGCTAAAGAAAGAGGATAAATTTGAAATACAAAATGAATTCTGTTTATAAATTTATCTTCTTTAGTGATTGGAAACTATATGGGTCAAGGGCCATACTTAAGTATCAATCAACAGTGTGTACAGAAAATTAGTATATTTACATAGAAACATGATCACCAGTCTACCTTACTCCAATAAGCACTGTCAGGAGTCATATGAGGCTATTTGGTCAACGATCAATCACTATTTAGATGAAGGCATTTTGCTGCATCAAAAACTTAGAGACTTTGCAGTAATCTTAGTTTATAAAAATGCACTTGGGATATTCACTCAGTAATGCAATCAATTAACAATGTCCTCTCAGAAGTTACCACTGTTCTTCAAGTGATACATGGCAGTATTTACTTGTACCACTTGATGGAGAGTGGTAACTTCTGAGTGTATGTCTCTGAGGTCACCACAGCAACCTACTCAAACTCAGATAAGCTTACAATATTAATAATAATTAAAAATATAACTAACCTATATTTCTTTGCACCTACTTTTTGGAAGATTATAGATGGGGTTTATAGTTTAGGTTGTACTGACCTTGTTAACTATGCTAGAAGTTTAGGTTGTACTGACCTTGTTAACTATGCTAGCCAGGTATACCTAAGTGGCAAGTGACATGTGTTCCCTAGTTCATCTGGTATAGTTGTCCCCATCATTAGCTCAACCTTGTCCTAAAGACTTTAAAACCCACACTGTTACCTATGAGGCTCCAGGTGAGTCTGGTTTGAGACTGAGTTATGTCAACACACCTTTCTCCACACCATTCCTGCCCAACCCCAAAGTCACAACACTGATTGGTTTATTCTACAATTTTGGCTTCTTTAAAATAACATTATACCGTTGAGGGGAAGCATCACCTAGGGCCAGAAAAACAAAGGTAGATACTATTCAGTACCGGGAAGTTGACCTTTGATTTGCTGTTCGGTCTTCAGCTTTTCCCAGCTGTCACAGAAATAGATAAACATAAGAACTCTGCCTCTGAATATGGAGCTTGCTTGGTAGAGCGCTTGCCTAACGTGTGAAAAGCCCTGGACTGAATCACTAGCACTGTATAAACTGGGTGTGGTAGTGCATGGATGTAATCCAGGCAACAGGGAAGTGGATACAACAGGATCAAGAATTCAAGGTCAATCTTGACTACATACAAGTTTAAAGCCAGCTTGGGCTCCATGAGACCTTGTCTCAAAAAAATAAAGAAAAATAATAAAATGAATTTTGCTCTTAAAATGCTACCATTTAATAAAGGTTTGTATTCTTTAAATGCTAGAATAAGGTATCTAATTATTATAAAAACTAAAAATTTTATATAATATATATAATCAAATTTTAATCATGCATTTTTCCTATAAAGGACCTGAATCTCAGAAAGGTAGAGTGATGCATCATATAAACAAACTAAAAGACAAAAGCTAATGATCATCTCATAAGATGCAGAAAAAGCCTTTGACAAAATCCAGCATGACTTCATGATTAAAATCCTGAGAGGTTAGGGATACAAGAGACTTGCTTCAACATAATAAAGGCAATTTATAGCAAGCCCATAGCCAACAACACATTAAATGGAGAGAAGCTCAAAGGAATTTCACTAAAATCTGGAACAAGATCAGGTTGTCCAGCTCTCCACACTTATTCAGTACAGTACTTGAAGTCTTAGCGAGAGCAGTAAGACAACCGAAGGAGACCAAGGGTTACAAGGTGGAAAGGAGACGTGAACGTAGCTTTCACAGATGATATGAAGTATATACAAATGATCCTAATCACCAGGAAACCTCTCCAGCTGAATAACACTTTGGTAAAGTAGTTGAATACAAAATTAACTCACAAAACTCCGTAGCTCTCTTATATACAAATGACATGTGAACTGAGAAAGAAATCAGGGGAACAATACGTTTCACAGTAGCTTCAAAAATATAAAATATCTTGGGGGTAACTCTAACCTAGCCAATGAAAGACTTGTTTAATAAAAACTTTAAGACACGAAAGAGAGAAATTGAGGAAGATGAAAATATCCCATGATCATGGGTTAGGAAGATCAGTGAAAACAGTCACCCTACAAAAAGTAATCTACAGATTCAAAGCAATCCCCATTAAAATCACAACATAATTCTTCACAGACCTTGAAAGAACAATTCTCAACTTCATATCGAAAAACAAAAAACCCAGAATAGCTAAAAAAAAATTCTGAGCAATAAAGAACTGCCAGAGGTCCCAGCATTCCTGATTTCAAGTTGTGCAACAGAGCTATCATAATAAAAACCTCATGGCATTGGCACAAAAACAGACATGTCAATCAATGAAAAGAAACTGAAATCCCAGACATAAACCTACACACATACAGACACCTGATTTTTGATAAAGCCAGATATACACACGGGGGGGAAAAGTCTTCAACAAATGGTGCTGGTCAAATTCAATGATTTCATGTATAAGAATGCAGTAAGTAAATTCATATCTATCACCCTGCACAAAATTTAACCTCAAATGAATCAAAGACCTCAACAGAAAACCAGATATACTGAGTATGATAGAAGAGAAAGCTGGGAAAAATCTTTGAATTTACTGACACAGGAAAAGACTTTCTAAACCAACACTGTTAGCATAGAACTAAGGTCAACAGTTAATAAATGGGACCTCATGAAACTGAAAGCTTCCTTTTCTTTTAGGTTTTTTTCTTTTATTTTATTATTGTTTTATTCTCTCTTTTTACCCTACAGATCCTTTGCACATATATTGCGGCTTCCAGTTAAGTATTTTTATGGGATTCCTGAGTGTGCAAATGAGGGGGTCTCTGTATCTACATCATTTCTTGTGTCTTTTTACGGGTCTTTTTCCTTCTGTTTCTTTTCTTTGTCCTAATCCAATGTGTTAGTTTTTGCTTTAATCTTGTCATTTATATTGTTCTATTATGTTTTGCTGTTATCCCTTAGAAGCCTGTTTGTTTCCTAATGAGAGATGGAAATGAAGTGGGTTTGGAGGGGAGGGGGAAGTGGCGAAGAACTGGAAGGAGTAGAGGGAGAGGAAACCATAATCAGGATATATTTTTTTAAGAAAAAAAATCTATTTTCAATAAAAGAAAAAAATAAAATGGAAAATTAAAAAAAAACAAGCATGGGAGTTTGTATTTCTCTTTACCAGCTTCTCATTTTTTGATTACCCAAATACATACATAAAAAGATTCATTTAATCCAGCCAAAAAAATAGTTGTTAAAATTTGATACCACTAAATGAAGTTTCAGCAATTAGCACAGACTCATTCTTTCATTGTCCACAATACAAATGAAAATTTAAAGCCACTCAGGATCTTCAAAGCTGTTTTCAGAAATCATAAAGCGCTTAATTCCGCAAAGGCTGGCGAAACAACTCCAAAAGCTGTTTCCTAAGATGCACACATTATTTAGGAAAGAGAAATGGATAACTATTTCCAATTTAATATTTTAATATCATGATTCTCTAAAATAAAAATCTTAAAGTAAAAGAAGTAACTGTGCCCCTGATATCCCATAAAAAAGAATCCAAAAGATAGACTTTGTATCAGCGAAGCTAGAGTTAAGGAAGGCATCTTTAATTAGTTTCTGTGGATACCAAGTCTAGCTCAACTATGTACCAATGGGATACCCTGAAGTATTTGGCCTCAGTTTCCTTATCTGTAATGGAAAGAAAATAGTAATTGTTCCAACTTCCTGGACTGCTCAGGGCAATTAAATACATTGCTGTGTCAAAGGCTCACTAAGACATTACTTAGCAAGTAAGAGCTTAATAGGGAGAAGTTACTCATCCAATCAGCAGACACCAACTGTGCATCACGATATAATTTTTTATAAAACTATCTTTTTCCAAGACAGGATCTCATCAAACTATATCCAAGGCAAATCTGTCCCCTAACTCACCATATGTCTCAGGCTTCCTTCAAACTTATGGTAGTCGTCCTGCCACGACCTTCCCAGTGATGTAATTAAAGGCATAAGCCAGCAACCTGCCTTCTTGGGGTCTGTTTAATGCAATAGATAAAGGAGTCAAATATGTTGTATAGAACTGGTGGTAAATGTTCAATGTGACCTGAGTGCTAAGAAAAAGAAATTAAGATTGTGGGGATGTAAAATACACTGAGGCTTGAATGAAGACAGAGGGACCTTATGAGAAGGAACTTTTTGTTCATGTCTGATAGAGGTAAGGGACAAAGCTGCATCCAGAGTGATTTGTAAGAAGGAAAGAAGTGCAAACGCCAAAGCAGCAAATGGTCCAGCAACCGATTAGCTCTTGGTACTGTGGCTACACGTGCATACTTGAGCCTTTTTAAAAGAGACCAGGTCTATCTCAGCTTCTCATCTCTCAATACCAGGTAGAGAACACAAGGTGCTTTTGTTTTTGCTTAAAAAGTTGTGAGCTCCACATACATTCTTTTGTGGACAAGACACTTAAGTAGCCCCACCTAGAGAGCATGTGAGGGTTCTCACATGTCCTTGCATGTTCAGTGTAACAAAAGTTTCAGTTATTTGTAAATACATGGCGACCTGATTGATTTCTTTTTGTTTCTACACAGATGCATGTGTCCCTACTCTTTCAGCCTAGCCTGCCCTACGGACACATGAACTTGGACTCTACTTTGGAGAGGGAGGCAGTTTTTTTTTTTTAAATCAGAGTCAGAAAGCATGCAGGCGTACATTTATGTTGAGTAAAGTACCAATTCTGTCTAGCTACAGTGTGAAATGCTTCTTTCTTGTGCTTGAGAGATCAACCATATAAGGCATAATAACTTCCTTCAGAACTCATTTCTTGTCCCATACTAGTGTCTCCCAGCAGGAAGGGCTGGCAGCTCTCTGTGCAGTAAGCAGAAGGCCACACTCTGTCAACGCGTCAGGCACTAATGAAATAAACAAAAACTTTTCTTACCTGAGGCAGGTGTCAAAGCCTGCTATTCTAAGTGCCCCCACTGGACACAATTTAGACTGGCTTTCAAATGTAAGAAAACAAACAGGTTCTCCTAAGTGCAATTAAAACTAAGCCACATATCCAATTTATTGATACAGTGGAACCGTTTTGTTTCCAAGGCTCTTAAGGGCTGTTGCTAAAAATATCACATAATTTGATATTATTGTTTTATGCTAATATATGATAAGGATTTTCAAAAATAGTCATGAGCCTCCTAGACTTTTTTAGTGTTCTTGAATCAATAGAATTTCTCCAAAGAGCAGAGTCGTTACCATTCCATTACAGAGCTGTATGATTTAATTTAAGTGATTAAATATACTGCTTTAATAAGATGTATTTTCATGTCAGAAATACTTTATATGTCCCTCTGATCTGTGGCTGCCATTCCCTATATGGGAATATAGGTCTAATTGCCAACCATGACAAATATTTTACTATTTCTTTTGACTTTAGGAAAGTAACAGAGAAGTTTAGATACATTGAGTTATTCAAGGCAATTTTAAAAGGCCCCTGCTAAGAAATATTTGTAGCTTTATCTTCCATTAATCTATGCTATAGGCTAACTTCCACAGCCAAATGAAGAAGGCGTAACTGTGTCCTGTATGCCAGGACAGCAACCTTAACCGGAGCTCTCTCCAGCAAGCCATGATGTGTAGGCTTTCTGTCTCCAGACCTCCTTTCAGGCCAAGCATCAACATTTGCAGATTCAGTTTACCAGGCTCTTTTTGGGTCAACCAGCCAGCTCCCAAATCATAAGATGGAGATTAATTGTTAGGTATAAATGCTCAGCCTTAGCTTATGTTCATTTCTGGTTAGCATTTTTTTTCTTTAACTTAACTTGTTCTATGTTTTGCCTTAGAGCTTTTTTCCTTTTCCTTTTCTATGTCCTACTCTGTCTAAATGCCTTGATGAATGCCCCAGGCATCTCCCTCTCTTTCTTCCTCGTTCTTTCCTGTTTTCTTCTTCTTCTTCTTCTTCTTCTTCTTCTTCTTCTTCTTCTTCTTCTTCTTCTTCTTCTTCTTCTTCTTCTTCTTCTTCTTCCTCTTCTTCTTCCTCTTCTTCTTCTTCTTCTCCCCCCTCTCTTTCTTTGAGCCTTGATTTCTCCTCTTATTTATTCTCTTTACCTGCCAGCCCTGCCTATTCCTCTCCCGACTAGCTATTGGCCATTCAGCTTTTTATTAGACCAATCAGGTGCCTTAGGTAGGCAAGGTGAAACAGCAGCACATCTTTTCATGATCAAACTAATGCAGAATGAATAAATAAGTGTAACACATCCTTACATCGTTAAAAAAATGCCCCAGAAACAAATATACCATGCATTCACATAGCTAAAGTAACATTCCACAGCATAAATAAATGTAACACATCTTTACATAGTTAAATACTTCACAACAATTCAAGAATTTCTTGGGGCTGGAGAGATAGCTCAGCAGTTAAGACTACTCACTGCAGAGGACCCAGGTTAAGCTTCAACTACCCACATTAGGAAGCTTACAACTGCTTCTAACTCTCGCACCAGTGTGCCAGATGCTCTCTCTCTTCCAGTCTCTACAGGCACCTGTTTCCTATTGTGTACATAAATTCACACAGGTATATGCTCTTATATATCACTTTACAAATGCTTTTTAAATAATTTTTTAACCCTTACCCAATATACCTGGAAAAAAACTAATAGTTTGTATGTGAGTCATATTAGTGCCTGTAAGAAACACAGACAAGAAAAGGCCAGCAATCTCTGGCAAGAGATGAAAGTTAAAAATGTAGGGCAGGGTACCACAGGTTTTGGAACATGGTGGAATAACACTGTCAGTCGAAACACATAAAAGCATCAGACTCCTGAGCCTACTGAAGGATGCAAGGAAGGGTGCTTAGAAATGAAGCGGCATGAATTTGAGAGATGCTAATGTAAAATTTTACCTATTTTTCACCACCCCCAAACTGAGTAAATTCAGAATGCTTGGGATAAGCACCAAGGCCCCTAAGGCTTTGCTCAGGCTTATTACATATCTCATTTTGTCCCCCTCTATACATAAACCTATTGCTGCAGAGTCATCTCTCAAACGCTCCCAAACCCATAACTGAGCACTGTAAAGAAGATTCCTCACTGCTGTTCTGGGCACACACACAAGCAGCAGCTAACGATTTCTCACTATTGATTGAGGAGATGAAAATTATTTATTGGAGCTGGAGAGAGGGTTTGGGGGTTAAGAGCATTTCATTGCTCCTGTAGATGACCCACTTTCAGTTCCCAGCACCCACATGGTGGCTCACAACTGTGTGTAACTTCAGTTTTTGGGGATCCAATAACCTCTTAAGACTGCAGGCATCAGGCGTTTATGGGGCACCCATATCTGCATACAGGCAAAACACATAAATACATAGAAATAAAAATACATAGATATTTTTAAAAGAAAGAAAAGAATTTGTTAATTATTTAAACCCTGGCCACTGTGGTGTTCAGATACCAGTTATCCAGGCTATTCAGTAATAAAGATGAACAATTTCATTGTGCTGTGAGAATGGACTGAATTTAGTTAACAATTTCCCAGCAAAACACATAATTGCTTCTAGCTTTCTTCTTGTCATGATAAGTTTTATCATAAACATATTCCCAAAATACACAAGAAAATAAGTCACGTAAGATAGGCAGAGTGTGTTCTGTTAGCATAATACACTGTCTGGCAGTCAGTGCACATTTATTGAGGATTTGATTATTGACAAGAGAGGGGATGGTCTTCAAGAAACACTGAGGTCTAAACATTAACTAAAGTAGAAAGGATAGGAGGATAAAATAAATTGTGCTCAAGAGAAATTTGAAAATGAAAGATATTGGAAAGAAGAGAAGGACTAGGGTATAAACTGAGCATTTATAAGAAAGGTAGTTGGGCAGAAAACACATAAACACTGTTATTGTCCTAACATTTCTCCTTAGGATTCAACAGAAAAGTGTGTGAATACATTTACTTGAAATGTTTGTAATAAAATTTACAGCAGTGTTAAATTTTCTAAATAATATAAATGACCAAAGGTGGGGCAAATTTAAATGAATTATGAGCTGTGCATAAAATGTAGCCACTAAGATAATAAAGATCTTTATTTACTGATACAGAAATAAACCCACAATATATTAAGCGGGAAAAGAAGTTTAGAAAATATACAGACCACAACTTCTGTTGTGTGCTGTTTTGTTTTAGGTGATATTTACATAAAAGGGACTGGAAAGAAATGTATCAAAGTGTTACTGATGGTTATTTCTAAATATTGTGGTTTTCGGAGAAAGATTTGGAAAATCTTTAGTCAATGCACATACATTCAGGTAACCTACTTTTCTACAATGTGTGCACGTTGTTTTAGGAAACAAAAGCAGTAATATGCTTTTAAAAAATTTTATGGGGAGTTTTACTTGCCAACTGAAAAAATATTTAATTAGATAAAGAACTCAAAATAATGATCCCAGTGAAATATATTAAACTCTTGGTCACAGAGATCCTAACCGTGACTACTGTGAAATCGCTTCCATTTAATTCTGAGAAGTAATGGGCTTGCCAAGCTCTCTTCCTTGCAGCATCCCGTGACCCTGAGTGGAGTGGGTTGGAAAGCCTGGTCTTAGAACTCAAGCATTTGACTCCAGGGAATCAGTTAACGCACTGACCTTGAATGAGCCAATTTGCTGGCCTCTTGTCACTGACAGCCTCAGTTACCTGTCTTTACTAAGGAGATAATAATAAAATCTGCCTTGCTCCTATGACTCTTTCAATATGTAAACTAGATCGCGGGTATTTATAATAGAGCTTGTTAAAATCCTAAATAAGTGCTATTTTATGTAGAAGAGGATTTGAGAAGGGAAACCAATTTACCTTCTTCATCATATTTGACTTAATAGGAGCTGCGAAAATTGAGTGATGGATGAAATCAAAAGAGTAGTGGTTAAATGCATTCAAACATCATCTCATCACTGCAAAGCATAAACAGCATTTATTTCATGGATGGAGAGCTGATGCTCAGAGAAGTGCGGTGTCTTATTCAGAGTCAAGTGCCAAGAGCTGGTGATGTTATTTAATAGTCCTTAACTGTATTACAGCCTCGCCTTCACTAAGTGCAACTCAATCACCCTGTCTCCAAGTGAGAATACAGTCCGAGGTACAGGTCACTAGAGTCCAGTGCATCTTTTTAAAAAGGACACAACTTAACCGTCCTAGTAAACTTTGTCAACTTGACATTGCCGAGATTCATCTGAGAAGGGAGTCTCCATGGAGAAATTACCTATATAGATTGGTCTGTGGGAACAACTATGAGGATTGTGTTGATTATCTATTGATACGGGGGTGGGGGCACATCTCACTGTGGGTGACACCATTCCCTAGGCAGGTGTTCAGGGCTGTATAAGAAAGTGAGCTAATCATGACCTTGAGTGAACCAACAACCACTGTGCCTCCATGGTTTCTGCTTTAAGTTCTAACGTGAGTTCCTGCCTGACTTCCCTCAGTAATGGTCCATGACATATATGCTGATATAAGCCCTTTCCTCCTCTACGATGCTTTTGGTCATGGTACTTTTCACGGCAAGAGAAAATAAATGGAACATTAATTCATAACAAATAATATTCTTTTTATTGATTTCATTGAGCTATACATTTTCCTCGGCTCCCCTCCCTTCCTCTCCGCTCCCCTTCAACCCTCTCCCATGGGCCCCACGCTCCTAATTTATTCAGGATATTTTGTCTTTTTCTATTGCCCATGTAGATTAGATCCATGTACGTCTCTCTTAGGGTTCTCATTGTTGTCTAAGTTCTCTGGGATTGTAATTTGCAGGCTGATTTTCTTTGCTTTATGTTTAAAAACCACTTATGAGTGAGTACATATGATAATTGACTTTCTGGGTCTGGGTTACCTCACTCAATATGATGTTTTCTAGCTCCATCCATTTTCTTGCAAATTTCAAGATGTCATTAGTTTTCTCTTCTGTCTAGTATTTCATTATGTAAGTGTACCACATTTTACTTATTCATTCTTTGGTCAAGGAGCATTTAGGTTGTTTCCAGGTTCTGGCTATGATAAAAATCACTGCTATGAACATAGTTGAGCACATGTCCTAGTGGTACAATTGAACATTCTTTGACTATATACCCAAAAGTGGTATTGCTGGGTCTTGAGAAATGTTGTTTCCTAATTTTCTGAGAAATCTACACACTGACATCCAAAGGGAATATTAGCACCAGCTTGCATTCCCACCAGCAATGCAGCTGTGTTCCCTTTACCCCACAACCTCTTCAGCATAAGTTGTCATCAGTGTTTTTGATCTTGGCCATTTTTACAGGTATAAGATGGAATCTCAGAGTTGTTTTGATTTGCATCTTTCTGATGACAAAAGATGTTGAGCATTTCCTTAAGTGTCTTGTAGCCATTTTAGATTCCTCTGTTGAGAGTTCTCTGTTTAGCTCTGTACTCCATTTTTTATTGGATTACTTGTTCATTTAATGACAAATTTCTTGAGTTCTTTGTATATTTTGGAGATCACTCCTCTGTCTGATGTGGGGTTGTTGAAGATCTTTTTCCATTCTGTAGGATGCCGTTTTGTCTTGTTGACCATGTCCTTTGCTTTACAGATGCTTTTCAGTTTCAGGAGGTCCTATTTATTAATTGTTTCTCTCAATGTCTGGCAAAGGAAGTGGTCTCCTTTGCCAATGTGTTCAAGTGTACTTCCTTCACAGACCTCGAAAGAATGGTACTCAACTTTATATGGAAAAGCAAAAAATCCAGGATAGCTAAAACAATCACATACAATAAAAGAACTTCTGGAGGCATTACAATCCCTGGCTTCAAACTCTACTACAAAGCAACAGTACTGAAAAACAGCCTGGTGTTGGCATAAAAACAGACAGGAGGACCAATGAAACCAAATCAGGTCCCAGATATTAACCCACACACCTACGAACACCTGATTTTTGACAAAGAAACAAAAAATATAAAATGGAATAAAGAAAGCATATTTAACAAATGGTTTTGGCATAACTGGATATCGTAGATATCCATAAAGCCAGCCACGCTGAACCTCAGAGAAGAAAATGTGGGAAGTATACTTGAACACATTGGCAAAATAATATTCTTAAAGATTTAGGTTTCTGAAAATGACTCTAATAAATCACATGTTAAAAAATTTAAACACTTTTACCAGCTTTACCAAGAAAAAAATTAGCCATGAAGATACAAAATTCTATTGGTAGTTATTACCAAACAAGATTAAGTACGTAAAATTGTGTAGGGGAAGATTAAGAAAAAATTAAAGCCAGGTCGGTGGTGGCTCATGTCTTTAATCCCAGAAATCAAAGGACAGAGGCAGGCAGATCTCTGTGAGGATCTCTGGGAATCTTAAACCAGCCTGGTCTACAGAGGGAGTTGCAGGACAGAGAAACCCTGACTTGAAAAACACATACACAAGAAGAAGAAGAAGAAGAAGAAGAAGAAGAAGAAGAAGAAGAAGAAGAAGAAGAAGAAGAAGAAGAAGAAGAAGAAGAAGAAGAAGAAGAAGAAAAAGAAGAAGAAGAAGAAAAAGAAGAGGAAGAGGAAGAGGAAGAGGAGGAGGAAAGTTAAAAATTAAAGTAGCACCAAGGGCACCTTCTAATTGGATGTATTTTATGTGAAAGGCATCTCAAAAATTAAAAAAAATAACAGTAATGTTCCAGATCTCAGTTTGCATTCAAAGTACCAGTTTAATTACCATAGGAAATAGAAATCTATCCCAGGTCATCTACTACATACAAATCATCCTAAGTGTTACTTTCCATAGAACTAAGGTCTGGAGGAGAGAAACACCCTCGTTTTGTCTGCAGAGTCTGATGATCGCACTGAGGCAGGCATGAAGGCTCCCAAGCAGAGGAAGGCGAGAGGTGGGAGTGGAAGGCTTGTCATTACTGAGCAGTGTGGATTGTGTTATTGTTTCTGACCCTGAGTTCTGCATGGTCACCCAACTCTGCCTCAAGGACCCAGGGGATAATTCATCATAAATGAAAATGTTCTTGGTAAAGGCGGGGGAGGATCTGGTCATGGCTAGAGCTGGGATTTATGGCATTATAATAAGTTAATTAACTGCTTGCTCATTGCATTTTTAAGAATGAAGATAGCATCTAAATGCATATGCTTATTAGGAGACATCTCTTTAGGCCTATGGAGTGCTTGTTAGGGAAGGTGTCTAAAGATGAATTAAAACAGAGTTTTACGAGGTCTAGGCCTGAACATTAATCATAAGAACTAGAATGTTATAGGCTAATGGCACCATAAAGATTTGATTGGGTTACATTGGTGCACATGTGCTAAAACTGCTAATTTGGAAATACCTGTGTTGTATAAAAGGACTAAATTAGTTCTTTGCAAGATAATCAGTACACCTGGGTATTTAGAAAGATTCTGAAACTCCCCAAAAAATTATTTCTAAAGAGCAAAGGACAGAACTGAAGCATTGTTTTGAATAATTTCAATGCAACTGTATGAAAACACCGCAAAGATTCATTCAAAAATAATTTAGAAAAACAGTGGCACATAATGAGCAAAGTTAAAACACTGACATCTGTATATGTGTACAAATTAGGATCTAGTCAAAGGATACAGTCAAGTTTTCACGTGAATTTCAAGAGAGATCAGATGTGGAGTACCAGCATCAAAACCTCAAAGGAAAGACTTTATATGATCTAAAATGGATGGAAATCAGCACAAGAGTTTAGAGGTAGAAATTATGCAAAGCCACATCTATGCCCAAAGCAAAAGAACCAGGTGGTATCATGAGTTTAGTAGACAATGCTTATGGGTTCCTCTAAGCTAATGAGGAGCACACATCCTACATTACAGGATCTACTGTGGAAAACAGAAAGATGGCTTCAAAGAAATCCAGATGGCTACTAACATCAAGGTCAATACATCTAACTGGGTGTTAAACATAAATATATATATATATATATATATATATATATATATATATATATATATATATCAAAAAAGGTCACTTAATAAAAGACTTTAAACAAACACTTTAAACAAAACTATAGTGTTTTATCTCCAAGAAAATTATAGTTTAAGTCCCCAAAGGACTCTGTAAACTTTAGAGGAAAAATTTTTTTTGTTTAAAGAAAAGGAATTTGAAAGGGAATAAAGGAAGAAACTTACAATTTAGAAAAAAAAAGGTTGTGAACCTAGCCTTTCACAGTTGAGCCCTAGAATATTTTTTATTTTTATCATATAAATAAAAATATGATATGATAAATATAATATATTATATGATATGATATGATAAATATAATATATGAATATATTCAACCCTAGAATATTTTTAAGGGAATGAAAGGTGGGAAGACAAGAAAGATGGATAGGTAAGAAGGGAGCAAAAAAATCAAAACTATAACAGAGTCAAAATATAAACTGAGCTACTTAAGAGCTAAAAAGGAAAACCTATTGAAAATCAAAAATCAGATGAAAAGATGGCCGACTTAGGAGACGTTAGCAGGAAACACATCAGTTCAAAGGTTAATATGTCTGGTTCACAGAGATTTCACACACACTGACACATAGCCACTAAGATAAAAAAAAGCTCAGAGTCCATACCCAAGATCAATCCCATTACTTCAGGACCACGGTGGGACAAACAGAAGCAGACAGGACCAAGGAGAGTAGGCAGCTAAGTGCAGATCCTGTGGGACATGTCAGCCGGGTCAGGGAGCTTCCTTGCAGAATGTTCCTAGGCTTATGTGTGAGTCCAGTATTAGGTAATTTCTGGCTCTTCTCGGGAGAAACCACAACTTTCAACTGTAAAAATACTGATCAAATTGTTGAACAAAATGCTGACAAAGCAATGTGTTACAGTGAGGTTCATGTCCAGAACCCTGGGTTTATAGTTGTTCACCAACATGAGCAGAAAACTAAAGGGGAAGATGCAACAAGAATACACTAAAATGGGTTAAGGGTCAGCTTTTCATTTTGTTTGCTTTTTAATCTTTGTCATGGTATATTTGGGACATAAAACCTTAAACTAGAGGCCCTAGAGGCAGTGTCTGGCCACCGATTACTCTAAGACCATCTGGCTCAGCACCTCTCTATGCCCTGAGCAATCATGCAGTAGCCCCCTCTACACCCTCTGACATTGGTGGCACAAATACACACATACATTTGTTCCTATTCTATTTACTTCTGGAATGTTGTTGATTCTTGATGAAGAAAATCTTACTGTGTGAAGTTTGGATCAAATGTTTTTCCACTGTAAAACCCTAGGTAGAATTAACTATAAAAGGCAATGTATGTATGTATTGGGTGTCTGCTCTCTATGATACAATGGTGTCAAGGACAATTCAGCCTTCATTGGGCTTACCCTCTCCTCCACCACACTTGGTTCCTGTGCCATGACCCTTCATATGTTCATATTTCTGATTAGCTCAGTTAATAGATCTTGTTTTACTCTACATGAGACCCTGAGCTCCTGGAGAAAATGCACATATCTTACTATAAAGCCAGGCCTGCCTTTCACTCTATACAACTTTAGCCTTTCTAAGTATGAGTGCATACAGTAGCCATCTGATATGTACTTGCTAGTGTGGGAAGAAGGTTGTCTTGTTGTAAAACACCACCCCAACTACAGTATCCTAAAGTTCCTATGAAATGGAAACCCCAAGTAGGGTAAAATGTGTAAAGGTAATTAAGAAGGAAAAAGAACTCATCACAATTTCCTGGTGCTCACAGCCAGGCTGCAATGATCCACTTCCCTGAAGGAGTGGCAAAAACACTGAAATGTTAATTAGCCCAAATACCTGCTAATCACTCTGCCGGCCAATCTGAGCAACAGATAGAGGAGTCAGTCTTCTTCAGTTAACCCTGCAGAGACATACTAGCAAAGAAATCCAAAACAAACTTATGTCATATCTGGAGCTCTGAGGGTAGCTGTACCTAAACACAATCAGACTGAGGACATTGTTCTCATAAAGCAACTGCAGAGATCATTTCTTTGATCAACAAATCCAGAGATCTATTACAGGGATTGTGCTGGTTACCAGGGCTAATGGCTGCAGTTTGGGCGGAGAAAAAAAATAGTGATTGTCAAGATAAAAAAACAAGAGTGCAGGATTTGTTGCTACTATCAGTGCTGCTCGGAAGATGAACTCCCATTGCTCTATTCTCTGAAGGGTTGGAATATACAGAGCCTTGGGCCTACTGGTCTACCTCTCTCAGTAGACTGAAAATTCTCCAAGGATGAGAAGATGCAGAACAGGTGTCTTATGGTATCTTTGACACATACTTGCTTTTTTCTGGGTGTAGACTCTTTTCACTACCAACATATAGTACGGCATACAAGGTACAATATAAACGCTTTCTGTTTGAGACTCTATCTTGAAGGGACTAGAGTGTTTTCAGATATCTGCTCCTATCACAATCCTCAATGGGAAATGTAGAGAATGAAAGGAAGAGAAAAGGTAGAGTAGGCAAACAATGATAGAGCCAGGAAATGGATCTTCCCTCACACCAGCATCTTCTGTTCTAGAGATTACCCTGAAAAGATGAACTAGACTGAGAAGTCATGATATATCCAACAAGGATCATCAAGAACTACAGGGTATCTAGGTCACATATTCTTAAGTATTTATTAAGAGCAGTGACTTACTCTTAGATGTAATAATCAAATAGAGGCAATGGATGATCATAAGAAGGCACAATTCATAACAGGCAGACCAAAAGAGGGTGCCAGATTTGCTGAAACTTAATTCATCTTCTGTAATAGCAGGAAGTGCTCCTAACTGCTGGCCCATCACTCAAGGTCTCAATCATTCTTTCCTAAACTATTTCTGAGAGCTTCTATTGTAGGGAGGTGAGGTGCCATCATCATGCTTAGGAACCCTTGTCAGACATTTCCCAGCTCCTAAGGAATCTTATAGTCTGAGAAAGACACAGGATGGAGATGGAGTTCTTGCTTCTGTTGATCGGAGTTTGGTGTAATGTGTTTGACTTTATGGTGTTTATAAGGTATCATCCAACTTTTTTCTCCTTCTATGCCATAACAAAGTGACTTTAAAGAGGGGGTAGACATCACTATTTTTCCTTTTTCCTATGTTAACAGATGCATAAAAGTTAAGTGCCGTGTTCAAAATTATATACAATTTAGAAGCAAATCTGAGAGAGGAATGTAAGTTTCCAGCCCCGCTTTTCTTTCCTAGTAACATCACACTATGAATCCTTTAGAGGAATAAGGTATTAGCTACATTTGCACAGAAAATACAAATTGCCTCCTTTATTAGCATGTCCAACTCTGTCATTTTCTTGCCTTTCAATCGACTTTCAGCAGCTCTGCTCCAGAATCAGCCTAGCGACCCACCGCAACAAAAGGCACAACTCTTTATACATATTTTATCATTTCTTTTAAGTCACACTTTGTAGGGTTTCTAAGTTTCCCTCTGCCATCTCTGGTATCCTGATTTTAGTTAATAGCAGTGAAACAACAAGAGCAAAAACAAGTAAAATAACAGTCCTTGATCTAGGCCTGTTTAGTGTGCCAGGGAGAAAAAAACACACAGAGGCTGGAGGCACATGAAAACATGTCAATCAGATGTAATTGCTCTCCGAGAGGAACTCTCTTCGTGCAAGTAAAAACGAACTCATCCCCAATACAGAGCTTTGTAGTGACGACTAATCTACTAATGACCAGCTCCGTGGTTGTCCTAACACTCGCTCGAAATGAACATTTGATTCAATGTGACAGAAAAGGACACCCTGACCAATTCCCAAGTCATATATATATATATATATATATATATATATATATATATATATACATGTCCTTTGTGTTATTGTTGTTATATATGTGTGTGTATGTGTGTTTGTGTGTGTGTGTCCACACGACATGTGTATGTGTGTGTATGTGTGTTTGTGTGTGTGTGTGTGTCATCTCTAATCATAGGCAGTAGTGGTATTATTGCATTATGGCATCACTGATTTCTGAGAATTCCAATGGCATTAAGTATTTCATAGTTATTGAAATGGTACAGATAGATATCAGAACTCTGCCACATTTGAAAACTCTAGTTGTACAGTAATTCTTGTTTTAAAAAAAATTAATAGCCTAGATTTGGTCTGAAGACATGAAAACCACACCCTTGGTAGTAGTAGCTGGAAACATCTGGTGGATATATTTAAGGACAGCTTTAAAATGTTTTCAGTATCATTTTCCATTGGTTCAGAGTCTACTTAAATGGAAACTTAATAATCTCTGAAAAAAGACAAATGGCAACTTCTCTCTGAAAAAAAAGAAAGAAAGGAGAGAAGAAGAGAAGGAGAGAGGAAAGTGAAATAGCCTCTCACAGAACCTATTATCACTGCCTATATTCATTACCCCAAACTTTAATTCTATACTTTTAATAATAACAGATTTAGAAAATATTCATAAGCTGGAAGGCATAAATGTTCATTCAAATGAGGAAACAAAATAAAAGCAACAATAACATCTACAATAAGCCTCCCTTAAAGATCCATTGTAATTGTCACTTGGGTGACTAAAGATTGGTACCACCCATTGCGATGCAGGTATTCTCTAAAATAGATTATCAGGAACAAACTGTAAACAATTTGTATAGAAAATACATTTTAAGTTTAAAAATAGTTTTTAAATCAGGGACAATTTGTAAACAATTTGTATAGAAAATACATTTTAAGTTTAAAAATAGTTTTCAGATTAGTAAGGCCAGGTAAATGGAAAAGGTTTACAAATGTAATGGGAATTGGAAGAGCTACCAGGGGCTTTCTTTTCTCCTCTCATCATATTGCTCAGTTTATAGGAGAAAACCCAGGAGACTAAGCACACTTGGCCATGTATTCATTCTGTTAGATTTTTCTGACTGGGTATACCTGGGGCAGACTTCACTTACTCGTTTATTGGGGTCTAGAGGCAGTGATCATGTCCATGCTAAGGGGTATGCTCAAGCTCCCTGACCTCTCTGCTCTTCCTTTGCTCAGACAATGGAGACTGTGGGATAATGCTCTTGTACTCTGTAAAGATTTGTCACTCATATTGGTTTAACAAAATGATTATTGATCAGTAGTCAGGCAGGAACTATGTGGGGAGGGTGACCAGACTAGGAGAATTCTGGGAAGAGGAAAAGTAGAGACACAATTATCAGTCATATGCATAGGAAGCAAGATGAGAATGACTTACTGAGAAATGGTACCAAGCCATGTTGCTAAGCATAGACAAGAATTATCGGTTAGTTTAAGTTGTAAGAGCTAGTTAATAGTGATCCTAACCTAATAGGTCAAACAGTTTATAATTAATACAAGCCTCTGTATGTTTCTTTGGGATCAAAAAGCTGCAGGACCAAGGGGGACAGAAACTTTTGCCTACAGAGATCTCTTGGTTCTGACCTCCAGGTTACAAGGATGAACTCTAGGGAGCACTGGAGCCAATTGTGCCCATGTGGACTATTCTAGGAGCATGATTCACAACTCGGATGTAGTGTGGGAAGTCCTTCTGTATATGTGTTGCTTTTATTGGTTAATGAATAAAGAAGCTGCTTTGGCCTGTGATAGGGCAGAATAGATCTAGGCAGGAAAACTAAACTGAATTCTGGGAGAAAGTAGACAGAGTCAGTGAAAAGCCACCATTGGAGAAACAGGTTGGAGCCTTGCCAGTAAGTCACAGCCATGTGGCGATACACAGATTAATAGAAATGGGTTAATTTAAGATGTAAGAGCTACCTGAGTAAATTGAGATCATGGGGAACATGGGAGAGGGTTGAAGAGGATGGGAGAGGAAGAGAGAGGAACAGAGAAAAATGTATAGCTCAATAAAATCAATCAAGAAAGAAGATATAAGAGCTAACCAATAAGAAGTTAAAGCTAATAGGCCAAACAGTGATTTAATCAATACAGTTTCTGTATGATTATTTTGGTTCTGGGCAGCTGGGAACAAACAAGTGGTCTCTGCCTACATAGATGTGCTTCAGTAAAGCAATCCAACTATGAGAATTGCTATCAGCAAATGGCTTTCAATGTTAGCTCATCTGGGGACTCAAGATACAGTGAGCCATCCTGAATCTCTAACTTTGAAGGATAGTTTACATCCACTGAAGGGTTGACTCAGAACAGAAAGTTCTGACAATATTGTCTCAGCTCAGGAAAACTCTGAAGGCCCATTCCAGGTTCAGAACTCTTGGTGCAGTTAGCCAAGACTCTTACTGAGCCTATATCAACATGCTACTCCTTCTCTCTCCTCTTACTTCCCTGGCCCTCCTACTCTAACTTGTAGATGGCATGGACACCCATCACTAACTGTTCTGCAAACTACACCACTCTGACCTAGAGGCTACTTCCTGGAGAACTCAACCTGATACAGGAAGACCTTGACCTCTTTTGCAAACATTCTAGATTCTAGAATGAAATCATCTCCCTTGGTTGCTGGATCTAACTCATGCTGAAGCATCTTCTGCCATAGAAGGTCTAAGCTTGGTTGTAATGAGCACATTCCAGCTATTAATAAAAATCACATTTCATTTCCCTTTTAGTTATTGCCATCATGTCATGGCCCACATGTCATTGGGGGTAGATCAGGAATGGGTGATAGAATTCAAACCTTAAAATCATACAATGTATTCCTAATAATGTCTACTCGTAGAGTCAACTGAAAAGGTGTAGTATAACTTTCCAGAAATGTCAAAGTTTCGTCAAATCATTTGAATTTTCCCTCTTGAGAATCTTCGTATCCATGACAACTATAAGAATTAAGGATTAGTGAATGGTTCCTGAATTCAGAAAAGTTTTAGAGTTTGGAAAGCTGTAATTTAATTATAGCAAGATTTATTGTTATTTAATAAAGAGAAATCATACAAATCTGAAAGAATATTTTATGCCCATCAAAAAGAACAGTAGATTAAAATTTTCACTAAGAACAATACTTGAGAAAATCATCAATTAACCAACTATAACACTATAAGAGAATTCATATTTCAGTGCATACTAAAAAGTTCAGAATTTGTGAGCAGAGAAGAATTAGAGAAGGTTAATGTGCACTCAGTGTAAGCAATTCTGCAATCTGGCATTTATTCAAGACTATCATTTAATTTGTGCAGTTGAAAAAAATTTAATGCTTAATTTTTTTAAAAAATCATTCTGCATTAAGCCACAAAGATGATACTCTTATCCTTAATGTTATTAATCTACAAAATGTTATGCACAAAAATGGAGAGACAAAAGTAGTCATAAGCATTCATAAGGTCACATGGATGACAGTGAAGATATGTTACAATTTTGCCTAGACTTCTAATAGAGTCACTGAACATTGTCCTCCACCACTATTCAATTGTAAGACTTTTCTTGGGGAAGACAATAATTTATCAAACTTCATAGAGGAGAAAAAACTTAGGTTCAAATTTCAACAAGAAAATTAACTCTTATACAGCCCCTTATAAGACCACTCAGCTTTCCCCTACTCTAAAGTTAGAGTAAAGAAGATGATATCTTCAGTTTAACACTAGCCCGTTCAAAACCCACCAAGCATTTAAAAGTATAATTTGACAGCTGACACATCTGTCCTATTAGGGGGAGTTTGAGAAAGATGTTTCTATTTTTCCTGGCATCTCCAAACACAGCTCTCATAACTATTTTCTCACTGGGCCATCAAACAGACAGGGCTGCTTTCCAGGTCTCTGACCCCACCGACACCAGTGCTTACTCATCTTGAAATTAAAGAATTACATGGGCTTTATATTCATCATTGTATTCGATCTGCTTTCCTTTCTTATATAAAATTAATAATTTAAATTTCAAACAGAATTTACATGTTAGTATCAAAAACACTGGCTTTCATTAACATTGTTTTGAATCCTACTTCCCACTCACTGGTCTGAAGTCTTCATCAAGAAAGGACATCCACAGCTCTTACACGTGGCATAAACATTTACCAAGTAAATATAATGTAGACTAAACTAGAGAAAAGTAAAGTCAGCACTCCAACAAGAACTAGAGAAGACCTCACCCCTGCCCACAGTCTTGGGATTTTAGCCACTGGTAGAAAAGGTCGTAACGTCATTCATGCTCAATCTAAAGCCCTGAGTCAACGGTTTCTGGTGTTAGAGTTCCTAGCCCATCTCTAACCATGTGGGTTCAGATCTGTAGCAGCTATTACTACAGTCCCAAGTGTCTCTCACATTCCTTCTGAGAGTGCTGGATAAGGTTTCCTTCACATGCTGTGTCTCAGAGACCATGGCTGCTGGTACTACAACCATTGGTGTCACTTGGACTTACCATGAAGGATCTAGAAACAATTCTCTCCATACAACATAGCCCTGAGATTGGATGCTGCTCTCACAAGTCCTGGTACCATACATACTTGACTCTGGACCTCACTGACATACACATCTTCTACAAAGTATACAATTATTTCCATGAGCCACACAGTCTATACAACTAATTCACACTGGAATCAGTGGAATTACAAAAGAAATTATAAAAAATTATAAAGAAATTACAGAGATTATATTTGTTCTTACTAGTAAACCAAAAGCACACTAACTATACAATAGATACTTTATGCCCTAAGTGAATAAAGAATATTCCCTATAGCAATTAGTGCATAAATCTGCAAGGGGAAACTATTAGCTGTGATAGAAGACACCAGAATAGGGACACATATGCATGAAAGCACATGAGACACCCTCAAAGGAAAATTGTAACTTAATAATTTGAATAGAATGCACAAAAAACTACAAAATAACCATTACAAGGATATTCAAGGGTTTGCAAGATAGTACAGATAAACAATAGAAAAGAGAAAACAACTCGAAATAAGAACATGAAATTCCTCAAATATACAGATATCAGGAAAAAGAGAATCTTTAAAAGAAAACTTGAAACTGAATATTATAATCAATGAAATAAAAAATACAGTAGAGAGCATCCACAGCAGACTAAAGCAAGCAAAATAATTTTTTTTAAATATGAGGACATACATTTTGAATTAACACAGTCACAGAAAGAAAAAAGAAGAAAGAAATTGCCTCTAAGATTTCTGGCATACAACTATGTGAACAGATATTCATATTACATCATAATTTTACTTAATGAGTAAAATCGAATAAATAGAAAAAAAACTTCTAGAAACAAACGAATGAGATAACAAATATCCCAAAAATATAAGGGATATATCCAAATCAGTACTGAGAAGGAAGTTTATATCAGTATCAAGATGAAAGGTGGGGTGGAGAGATGGCTTAGCAATGGCTAAGATGAGATGGCTTCCAGAGAGCCTCAGAGCAGGATGAAGAGAATAGACAAACCTTTGTCTAGACTAACCAGGAAAAGAGAGGAGAGACCCCAGTAAAGTAAAACTGGACATGGACAGGGAGTTACACAGCTGATACCACAGGCAAAGCATCATACAGAACTCCTGAGGAAATGCACAAAACCTGGAAGATGTAAGACAATCCAGGAACATGTACGGCATGCAGACATAGCCAAGCAGGCAATAAGTGCACACTCTAAAGAGCACAGAAATGAGGAGTGAGTTTGATCTACTTTCCAAAGGTCCAGGGTTTGATGGTTTGCTGCTGTGTTCCAGAAACCTCTAAGGGAGAGATAATCCCAAGTCTTTGACTACTTAAAAAACTTGATATAGGAGAAATTTGGCCAAATTCCTTGCAGCTTACTTATGCTGCAAAGAAGACTCTGCACTCAGTCCAGTTGCCTGGAAGAGGTTTAGATCAACTGGGTCTCTTGGAAAGGACACTCTATAATCAGTTGACCTACCTGCAGTGTGCTCCAGGTTCCCAGCTTTTGTGAACCCATGCTGGGATGGACATCGGTGATGCAGCTTTCTTTGAGTCATTTAAGTTCCTATAAGTAACTCCTCATTCATATTCCTGTAAGTAACCCCAACACAGTTCAGTGATTCACCAAGTTGGACTTCGGCGGTGTATGCACTTTGATTTGTTGTAGTTCCCTACTGTTGTGAGTAGACATGGGTGCTCTGTCTCCCCAGGACAAGTCGTGTCAAACAACAGCACATTGAATTCAGCAAAGCATCAACATATAGTAGACTGTGATCAAGTTGTGTTTTTCCCAGGGTGGTTCAGTGTATATACAAAGCAATATACATGATGCAACACATCAACACAATAGGAAACTATATGATCTGCAATAGACATGGAATAAACTTTTGATAAGACTGGTCCTTCCCAGCTAAAATTAAAACCTATCAATAAACGAGGTATAAAAAATTAACTCAAAAGCTAATGGCTATATATAAGAAACATGCAGTCAGTATCTTATTGAGCAAGAGTGAATAAAGCCAATCCACTTAATATAGGGGAAAGGGCAAGCATGGTTAGCTTTAAAACTCCTATTTGATGTGGTGCTGAGAATCTTAGGAATAGTGATTAGACAAGGGAAAAAAGTAAGAACATACAGATTTGAATGGGAGAAGTTAAAGAGCAATTTATGCATCTGATGTGATTTCATATAAAGACCTGAGGCCTCTGTCATAAAATGATACAAACTAAATATGCAAAACAGCAACGTTGTGCATGTCGTGTGTATGGATGTCCACGTGTAGGAATGCACTGCATATCTGTCTCACATGTGTGCTGCTATGTGGAGGCCAAAGTAAATCTCATGCGTCATTCATTCATGAGGAACCATCCTTCCTTCCACCCTGTTTCTCTGAGGAAAGTCCACTTGCTTGGACCTGAGGCCCATTGACCAAGCTAAGCTGGCCAGCCATCAAGTCCCAGTGATTTGCCTGTTCTTTGCTGCCACAGCAACGGACCTATAATACACACACCACCATGCTCAACTTTCCACATAGCTGAAACACATGCCCTTAAGGCGAGTACATTATCAATTGAGCCACCTCCCCAACTGTTTGTGGGACTTTGGATTTTACCTTTACCTCCTTTTAAAGAGCAAATAAGATTATGTTACATCTCACTTGAAAACTTATCCTGGTTTTGTTTTTGTTCCTGTTGGCCCTCACTCGAAACGACAAGTTCATCCATCCTCTTCCTGAGACATTCCTTCACCACTGTTAGAACCTACTCTTTGTATTGCGACATAGACTGAAAAGGAGAGCTCTCTAGGACTTCCTGAGACTCCAGCACCAGAATGGGACTGCTGAGACATCCAGTCTAATGGACTGAACAACTGAAAGATACTTGGCCCTTTCATTGGGAGACAGTCATTGATGGACACCCACAGACCACACCCTGGCCTGTGAGGGCATTAGGTACATGTGTGGTGCAAAAACAGATGCATGCAAAAGACTCACACACATCAATAAATTTAAAACAATTCTGGCCACTGAAATGATTCAGCGGGTAAGGATGCTTGCTGCCAAGTTTTATGAGCTGAGTTCATCCATGCTGGGGGGAGAGAGCTAACTTTGTTCTGACCTCAGCACATACACTTTGGCACATGAACACACACACATAGTGTAAAATAAAATAAATGTAAAATAGAAACAAAAATTAAATCATAAAACTTTTACTGATAAATTCCAGTGCTGACCACAACAGAATAGACGGCCTCAAATTTAAAAAAAAAAGTCTATAAAACTTAGATAAAGAACATGGCTATTTGGAGGTAACCAGCAGGACCAAAGTAGCTAGAACAGGAGAGGCAAAAATTCTAGAGAGTAAAGGGAATGGCTCCAAAGTGAGCGACCTGCTCCTTCTGTTTTTCCCAGAAGTACAAAGATTGACGTGAAGAAAACCACACAGCCCCTTGGCATTTCAAGTGGAAAGTTCAAGTCTCCATAGTCAATCAGAGCTCAAGGGACCAAAAGTCCAGAGAAAAAAGAATTTTGGATAATGGGATGCTTGGCTTTGGCTGTCAACATCATCGTGGAATCCTAGGTTGCAAAAGCACCAAGGAGCTGAGACACCAATTTCTTGAGTTGAGCATAGCCCTCTGGCCTACCATGAATATTTACAAAATCTTTGATCTTTAGCTTCAACATGCATAGGTCTTTGGAAATGCCCATCTTGTTTGTAACCTGGACACAGAATGACATTAAAACTGTATTTGTACATAATAAATACAGAATGTCACATAGATATTAAATAAGCAGCAGGCCTTTAGGGTTCCTCATCCTTCTGCCAAATATCATTTTTCTTAAATTTCTATTAGTAACAACAAAAATAATAATAAGTTATTGTTATTATTGTGTAGGTGTAATCCATAGAATTGATCCGCTTCTTCCACTTTACCTATACAGGGATCAAATTCATGTCCTCAGACTTGCACAAGTGCATTTACTTGCTGAGCTGTGTTGTTGGCCCCAAGTGAAAGTATTTCTGTTTCATCAAATCCTCTTTGTCAGTTTTTAAACGAGTCCAGTTAACTTTGTTAAGGATCAAGGGTTTTTCCTACAGAGCAAGTAAGTTCAAACTCTTTGCAAAAAAAGAAAAACAAAGATAAGTCTCATTATTTAACTTCTCAGTATTATGACCTTAGGTGACAGCAGCAGGTGTCCACCATTTGCATCTTTCTTGTGATCTCACGGTAGAAAGCATCCAGGTACCATTTGGCCTCACAGTTACCATCATGCTTTGGGAACCCCCAGCCCACTGTGCCTTTATTAACATGACTAAGTGTCTCCTCCAAGGTCTACAAAGAATAGCCTAATAATACTTTGTGTGGAAATAATACACATTCATTACACAAAATAACAGCTCAGACAATGTGGAATGTTTATTTAAAGTTCACTTGACATCTACCCTTTAGAAGCAATTATCCTCAAAATTCTTAAGAAATATTAAGATGGACAAATTGATAATGTGGTTGACAGAACAATGACTGCTGGAGATGGCTCTACAGAGATTCCCATGGCTGTGCATCTTAACCTGTCAAGGAGGACATTGGAGATACGATTCTGGTTATGGGCCTTAGTGTGGCGAGATGGTCCTGCATTATGTGGGCAAATCTAAGGCAATCATGATCACCTCTGCCTTTAAAATTAAAACTGAATGTTAAAAGTGAAACAAAAATTAAAGTGCTTAAATTTCTTTATAGGCAGTATATTCAAAAATTAACTCAGTTAAGGGTTAGGGGCGTAGCTCAGTGGTGCAGGACTTGTCACGCATGTGAGAGGTCTTGAGTTAACCACATGAAATTGCAATAATAATGACAATAAGAGAGTCCATCAAATACTTCAAATTTTTATTATTTGTGTGTATGTGTGCGCGCGCATGTGCGTGTGCATGTATGAGTGTATGTCTGTGTGGTGAGGGCCAACATGTATGTCACAGCTCATGTATGGGGAGCAGAGAACAACTTCATTAAATTGGTTCTTGCCTTTCACCTTTGTGGAGGTTCTGGGGATCAGAACCAAGTCATGAGGCTTGCATTATCTAGGAACAAGCTCCTTTTCCTAAGGTGCCATCTTGTAAGCCCTTAGCTAATACTTTTAAAAGGTTTTGGGGGAAAAAAAGTTGCATGTTGTTTTAAATGGTGTTTCTGGTTTAGGTGGAATGTATTTTCTTTTGTATAATGAAGAAGACAGCACATTCCCATTCCATCCTCTAAATTCCACTTTAGGTGTTATTTACCTCACTACAGCACAATTGGCGTTTACAGTCTGTGCTGTATCCCAGTCATGTTTCCAGTTATCATTTCCATGGCTCGGTGTTCAACACTGATCCTTTTTACCTCAGCTTTCCCCATGAACTTAAAAAAAGAAAAGAAAAAGATTTATCTGTTGGTTGACTGGAGTTATGTATTTCCAAAAAAGACTTGAGTGGTGGATTTTCTGAGTCCCTGTCTATGATGAATATTTTAAACTCTAAGCTGGAATAGTGTGATGGTTTGCTATGTTATTCCTTGGCTATATTTTATTTACTTCATGATTTTGCAGATAGCAACTAAATCTTTTGGGCAACGTTGTTACTAGGAAGAAACTGAGGCTGCTCTAATACTATTTATTTTATGTTTTAAGTTTTTCTTTTTGTTACAAAAGGATTCTTGGTGCTGGGCAGATGGATCAGTGGTTAGGAGCACTGCCTGGACTTCCAGAGGTCCTGAGTCCAATTTCTAGCAACCACATGGTGGCTCACAACCATCCATAGTGGGATATGAAGTCCTCTTCTGGAATAAAGGAGTACTTGAAGATGGTACACTCATATAGATAAAATAAATAAGTAAATAAATGACCTTTTTAAAAGATTCTTTAGCAATTAAGTTCTCTAGAATATTTTCATATTTCTTACATTTTATTTATGTATTGGGGGGATATGCATGCATGCCGCAGTGCATGTGTAGCAGACAGAGGACAATTTTTAGGAGCCGGTTCCCTCTCTGTATCCTGTGGTCTTGGGGTTAAACTTAAACTTGGGTTGTCAGGCTTGGCCACAGGTCCTGTTAATACAGTGAGCTACCTTGTTGACCCCTACAATGCCTTATTGTGTGTACAGCTTAGAACAATCATTTTCTACAACAGAGTAAATCCTGCTTAATCAAAACCCATCTGCTACCATTTCCATTTTTGGTACTGTTTCTTCAGTTACTAGAGTTTGCTTTTAATCATGTTGACTGTTTTTCTCTTTTCTATGGCTTTCATCTCTGATGATTTCATTTCCTCTTTCACTTCTTTTCTGATCATTGCAAGCTTCCTTTTCATTTCCTCTGGTTTATCGCTTCTTTCTTTGAAGGCTAGCCCATCTCCTTGGAGCTTTTTAAAGCAGAGATCAAGTGCCTACGTTTCGAGACTGAAATTGTCTGCCTCACCCTACTTAGCTGCTCCTGCAGTGTACTTTTCCTTTGGCCCCTCTTCCATTTTGTCATTTATGTGTGTAGAGCCGACACAGGATCTTCTGTGGTTATTACTCACCCTCCTCCAGTGCAGCTGGCTGTTTGTTGAAGAATGCTGTAAGGAGAGTATTAAGTCAAGGCAACCAGGACTTTCTACAACACAAGTGTCTTAAACATTCTTGTCATAAGTGGGTCACCACCTAGGCGAAATGGCAAGGAAAGAGACGAACAAATAAATTTGTAGCTTCCTTTGAATATATTTTTTAAAAGTAACACCTTCAACAACGCCTTAAGAACTGTGTTGAGGCACTTTCCAATAAGAAGACTTTAGACCTATTTTGCCCATTGGACAATGAAATGTCAACGTTTAGACTCATCATCTGCCATAGAATCCTCCTTGTTAATCTCTGTGCTACCCAACCTTGCCCTGTACTGTTCAGTACAGCTGGTTAACAAATAGATCAAGTCAGCTTGGTACCATTTTAGTACCATTTCCCCACTTCTTTCTTGAGCATTTGTACCCTAGATCTGATGGAAGTTTCCTTAGGAAGAAAATAATTTCAATACAGAGATACCTACTTTTAAACAAGTGGTCAGTAATACTCCAGGCTCAAGTTACATTCATGGGCTCTAAACTCAGTATCCCCTCTGACCTACATTGTCTGCACATGCGTGATTCAGTTGTAGCTGTGTAACTGGAGATTACAAACTCTTTGTCATATGGCTCGGGTTCTTATTGGCTAGCTCTATATATTTATATTAACTCATTTATATTCATCTGTGTATCACCACATGACCCATGGCTTACCAGTAATACTATGGCGTCTTACTCCTCCAAGGGCTGCTGGTGTCTCCATGACTCTGCCTTCTTTCTCCCTGTATCTGTTTGAATTTCCCACCTAGCTATATTTTACCCTTCAATAGGTCAAAGCAGTATCTTTATTAACCAATGGTAACAAAACTTAGTCATGGAATACAGGCATCCCACATCATAGCTGGTTGGTATTTTGTTTTTTAAAGAGTGTACTTCTTTTCCTAGTTTTCATTTTTAATTGATGGGTTGTGAGGAAAGCAAGTAGAGAATGATTCATTCTAATGACTTCTTAAATGAAAATAAATGAGACTCTATTCCATTGGTTTATGGATATGAGCCAAAGTTTGGACATAGGCAAATAATCTGTACGCTGGAGTAATGTCACTGAGGAACGGATGGGAGAGAGGAATTTGTCTGAATGCTAGAGTGATGTCACTGAGGAACAGATGGGAGGGAGGAACTGGTCTGGATGCTAGAGTGATGTCACTGAGAAATATATGGGAGGGAGGAACTGGTCTGGATGCTAGAGTGATGTCACTGAGGAACAGATGGGAGGGAGGAACTGGTCTGGATGCTAGAGTGATGTCACTGAGGACAGATGGGAGGGAGGGAACTGGTAATGTAGCTTGTTAGAGGATTGCTTCTCTAGAATTCAGAGAGCCCTGGGTTCAGATCCCAGTACACATAAAGCTGGGTATGGGGGTGTATGGCTGCCTCCTCAGTGCATGGAAGGAGGAAATCACAAATCTAAGGTCATCTAAGAGTATAGCAAGCTTGGAGAAATCCTCAGCTGTAAAGACACTGGCTCAAAGATAAATAAATAAAATAATGAAGAAAACCTCAATGGTAACAGCAATTATCAGGGCACCAAATTTTTTTTAAAAGGCAATATATTTGAGTTATAATATGCTACAATCTCAAGAATCATACAGAAAAATCATTCTTTAGTAATAGTGACTGCAATTTGGAATCTTGGTGCAATTTTCTAAATGTCAGATTAGAGCTTTGTTGATATCCTAAAGGGGTCTTGGAGTCTCTGAAAGTGAGGACAAGGGGTCTGAGCACAGCTCTGAACCATTTCTAACAAATAGTGTGAGCCAACCCATCATAGATTTAAACTTGATTATATCATAGTCTCAGGCATTATTTCCACAGATAGAGTGCACTCCACTGTGTGCTTGATGAAAGTCTACTCCATGTCCCATTATGCTTAGCTTTTAGGTTTTTAAATTCTTAACCTTCTACTGGATGTACATTAAAATGAAGCACACTCAGAATGTATCGTGATCCTCTGACCGCACACTCAAAAGATTTTCCAACAGGTACATTTTTTTTCACCTCTTGTTAATAATGGGACACACGAATGCTGTGTTTTCCATGTCACAGCTGCTTCCCTTCTGTGATGGTTTGAACAGGCATTGGCTCATGCATTTGAATGCTTGGCCCTAGGGAGGAGCACTGTTAGTAAGTATGGCTTTGTTGAAGGTGTAGGAAGTATATCACTGTAGAGGTGAGCTTTGAGGTCTTACATGCTCAAGCTATGCCCAGCGTGGCACACAGTCTCCTTCTGCTGCTTTTGGATCAAGATGTGGAACTCTCAGTTTCTCCAGCACTATGTCTGCCTACATACTGCCATGCTTCTCACCATGATACCATAATGGACTCAACCTCTGAAACTGTAAGCCAGCCTCCATTAAATGTTTTCCTTTGCCATGGCAGAGTTGTCATGGACAGAGTGTCCCTTTACAGCAACAGAAACCCTAAGACACCTCAATATTTCAGAATCTTCACCCTGTTCAGTGACAAAAGGAATGCTTGCCCCCCCCAAAAAAAAACAGACAGAGCAATGGTTTTCTTTTCTTTACCCTCAGCCTCAACAAAAGAACAGCTGGCAGCTCCTATACTGAGGAGATAAATTTCACTTCAGTGACTCCCAAATCATCTTGCACAGAGACCTGGGGCTCGAGAGAAGGCTCAGTCATTAAGAGCTCTTGCTGTGATTTCAGAGAACTGGAGTTTGATTCTCAGCACCTCTGCAGAGCAGCTCACCACTACCTGAAACTCTAGCTTCAAACTATTCTACACCCTCTTCTGGCTTCTTTGTGCACACGCACATGTGTACATGGATACACACGGACACACACACAGACACATAAATGACAATAAAATCTGTGTCTTTTTTAAGGTTAGCAATTTAAGGCAGACGGTGGTGGCGCTCGCCTTTAATCCCAGCACTCAGGAGGCAGAGGCAGGCAGATCTCTGTGAGCTCGAGGCCAGCCTGGTCTACAAGAGCGAGTTCCAGGACATGCCCCAAAGCTACAGAGAAACCCTGTCTCAAAAAACAAAAAGATTAGAAATTTAATGCTGAATACTCTTAAACTTAGGCAGTGAGTTGATATTTCCTTATTTCTGCCTGTCTAAATGTAAACATTGCTTGTGGGGAAGTTCTCTTGGCACTGCTGGTAGATAAGCAGAAAGCCTACACTACTCGTTCACCTACAGTACCCTGACCTGCTAAGTTCATAGATTTAATCACATGATTCCCCACTTTCTCTTTCTTTGCTTAGCATCTTATACAGGGTACAAAAGCATATAATAGAAGATGCTTGTGCTAAGACAAAAGTCACTATTTAATATTTTAGCTATCATGCACTAAAACACTATTAAAATATTCTAATTCTCTGCTTGGGGTCAAGCCAGTACCCAGTAGTCTGAAAACCATGGCCCATGTAATGGTATTTGAATTAATAAGAATCTCTGTCACCGTGTGACACACGTTATCCACACGGTCCTTCCAGTTCTCACATATGCAGTTTCTGTTATCTAATACGGTTTTCCAAGTGAAACTTCCCCAATACTCACTTTTCCAAGTGAAGCAGAGAAGGGAAGAGAAAGACCTGTGATCTGGACTATGACTGCTGTTATCCCAGACAGCATTGAAAGACATTTAACTAGACATCTTCTGTTGGGGGAAATTGCTGTGCCCAAGTTCCAGTTCATTACTTTGGGGGTTGTGTTGCTCTTGTCAGGGACTTGGAAGCAGTGAGACGGCCTAAACCCAGGTCAGAGGGGCTACAACAGCACAAAGGCAATTATGCCGCAAGAAAAATGTTGTCCACTAATCAGCTGGCAATCAATTACTAAGAGCAGATAACCCGTTCCCCACTTGGGCTCTTCGGTATTAATAGTGCCATCCCATAATGACTTCAGGCTCACGCAGGTGCATAAAAGGACAGACTCGAGCACACCGCTTCCAAGATTAATGAGCTCTGTCAATTTGCCCAGCAGACGGCTGATTCTCCAGCTTTCCGTAGCTCCTAGTTTTACACATGCCTCAGATTTTCTTTTCTTTTCCCTCTGAAAAAATTAGCTCGTAATTTGAACACATTCAACACGCGTGCATCAACCCTAATTTTGCAATGAAGTATGAGTCGAAAAGGCTCCTCATCTGGATATTAGCACAGCAAGTGGCTCATAATGGTGGGGATTCTTCGGTTATATTTTATGAGTAGTTGTCGCAATTAGTGACGTCCAGGATTCAGAGCTATAGTAACCCTTCATTGTGGAATAATGAAAACCTAGCATCATGATCGTCTCCATTTCCTCCCTGGTCCAGAAAGAAGAAAGGCAAAAGACTATGTGTGCATGCTCTAATAAATAATGGAGCTGTTTTAAGGTCTCCTGCAATACAAACGGTGTGAATGAGGAGGAGACTTTTAGCCTGCTGGTTCTCTGGGTAAAAGCTATTGAGCTCCCTACACTCCCCCACCCTGAAGGAAAACGCTGTATTGTCCCTGAAAACCCAGTCGCCCAGACCTATACATTTATGTCAGAACAGGAATTGCCTATAAACTGAAATGAATATCAGGAAATTTGCTGTTCCTCCAAATTGATATTTTATAACCCAACTACTGTAAAATCTCATAATCTTTAAATACACGAGGTCAATGTACTAAATAGCTGTTTTATGATGCTACCTAAAGCCTCTGATTTGTTTCTCGTGGGGACTGAGTCTTCATAGTTCATGGCTCTCCCTCAATTGCTCTTTCAATGAGAATCTGAATAAAAGGAGAGGAGCATCTGACTTCAAAACATTATTCCCGCCTTTACCTCTTCGCCTCCATTTAATGCTGTAAAGCACCCATCCGTGAAGTCTTTTCCAGACTACATTTATTGGAAACGAGATTTTGCTAATTAATTTTAGTATGAATGTCTTCTGATGTGATATTATCAACAATTTCCAGTTTAAAACAAAGATAAAATAAGGAAAACGAAAAACCGAACAACTCACATAATTATGCAATTTTCACATAAATGGATTTAAGCCTACTCTGTTTCCCAGTTAAGTTTATCATTGATCTGTATTCATTCATAGGGTCTGTTTAAATTATTATTTCCTACAGTAAGAAACATGTCTGACCTGGAGAAACTGTTCCTTAGAAGATATCAGTACCTGTGCTATCTTTGGAGAATAAGTCTGTGTCTCAAAGGCCATGATATTTGAAGCCCATATCAAGGACAGATTTTAAAACTATTGTTCTTTGAACAATTCCATATGGATGTAGATTGAATTTTCCTCACCGTCACTCTACATCCTCCCTTCCTGCTTTCCAACAGGCCCCTGAAGCATTGGTCTAATTAATCTTAATCAATAAAACCAGGAGTCACTTAAAATCTGGAAGATCAGAGAGCAGGAAGCAGCAGCCAGGTGCTTCCTACCTGTCTCCTTTCCGCAGTCCAACGTGGCTAAGATCCTGTCTCCACCCCCACTTTATCACTTCCTGTCTTCACCTCCTGCATGTTGAGATTAAAGGCATCAGCCAGGAATGCTAGGATTAAGGCGTGTGTAACCACCGCCCAGTTTCTATGGCTAACTAGAGATTAGCTTTGCCCTCTGATATCCAGGCAAGCTTTATTTGCCAGAACACGAACAAAATATGGTACAACAGCCCCATTCGACTTTGGTGTGTTAGTGTGTGTGTGTGTGTGTGTGTGTGTGTGTGTGAGAGAGAGAGAGAGAGAGAGAGAGAGAGAGACAGAGAGACAGAGACAGAGACACAGAGACACAGAGAGAGACTGGCTGAGTTTCATTAGGGTTGTTTGCATCAACATGAGCAGAGAGTTATTTACACGAACAACTTATCAATGGCTACAGTACTTAAGAAAATAACACCTGTGCCCAGCATCCATGACTGTCTCTCAGATAAGGGTGAGGCCTCATGGGCCCCTCCCCTTTGCATGGTGAAAAGGTGGCAGGCAAACCGCTGTTCAGGTTTATGCAGGTAACCACAGCTAATTTGAACTTGAAAGAGCAGTGACAGTGTAGTGCCCAGAAGACACTGTTTCTGCAGCTCTCCTCCCCATCCTCCAGCTCCTGCAAGTAGGTAATATACCATAAACCTTTGATCGAAGGAATAATGCGTATGTCCCTTTTAGAACCAATCACTCCAGTCTTTTATTCTCTACTCTCTGACCAGGGGTGAGTTTGTGTATTAGGTACCACCCACAGCAAAAAAAGAAAAGTTTGACTGCCCAAGGCTGAGAAGAGTACTAATGCATGAATATAAACATGAATATTTAGAAGGCAGTTTAACACCGTCAGACTCAGACACTTCACCCAACGGAGATGAGAGACATTTTATTGTAGCCAGAACCCCTTGAGTTTAGGGCTGGATGCCAACTCACTTCCACTACCAACAATCTTAGTCTCAAGTTAGATCTTTCCCCCCAAATACCTACCAACTCTGAATAAAGCTCTTGACAAACCTTTCATGTGGTTCCTTTATATGAAAGTATCCTAGCCCAAATGAAGGTTTCTTCATCCTGGAAAGCAAAACTTCAATGCCCAACCTCTAACCACTGTCCATGGCCCCACAACAGCTGTCAGACTGAGAGCTGCTCTTGGATGCATCCCATCACATATTGGAGTATACGTATATGTGAGTTTTTTTTCAATTTATTATCATTTTATAAATGTCTGGCATGAGGGGGAGTATGCATGCGGTATGTGCATATGTGGAGAACCCAGGACAACTTTGTGGAGTTGCTTTTCTATCTTTACCTTTATGTGGGCTCCAAGGATGAACTCAGATTCTCTGACTTCCTAAGCAAGCGCCTTCACCCTCTGAGACATCTCACCGAACACATTTTCAATTTCGTACTTAAAAACATCTATTAATTCTTGATCAAATAAACTGATACTTTAAAGACCAACATTTGCTGATTATATTTTCAGCTGATTCTAATGAATGTGTATTGTTGTTATCGTTATTATATAAAACCAGTTACTCAGTAGAAACTGAATCCTTGCTATGCAGACTATGCAGGGAGGGATGAAAACTTGGGTTCAGTTTCAATATATTTAAGGGAGTGCAGAAAGAGACGAAGACAGGAGCAATGACAATAGAACAAACTGTCCCAGATTGGTGCGGGAGACTTATCTATATTCTGTCAATAATATATTTTAATAAAACGCTGATTGGCCAGGCAGGAAGTATAGGTGGGAAAACTAGACAGGAAGTAGAGGTGATGTAATGAGGACAGGAGAATTCTGGGAAGCATGAAGGTTCCTCTGCCACTCCTGTGCAGACCACCGAAGAGGCAGCATGTAACTTGCCCAGCTGAAAAAGGTACGGAGCAATGTGGCTAATGTAGATGAGGATAATGGGGTAACATAAGTTATAAGAGTTAACAAGAAGCCTGACCTAATGGGCCAATCAGTTTATAATCTTATGGAGTCTTGTGCGTGATTTTTCTTTGTGGCTTGCCGGCTGTTGGGTACTGGGCGGGACAGATACCCCAACAAGCCGGCCCTCGTGTTACACCAGTTGGGCAGGATGATTTCCTAACTCTGTCTCCACCCAGTCCCGGGACATTTTCCTTTGGTCAGGTACAATGTGTATGAGGCAGGGGCTGTGTTAGCTGGAAGGGCAGCTGCCTGTGCCAGGCTTTCCCTCCAGTGCACCACCTGCAGTGAACTGCACATTGTGCTTAAATATGGAGGTACAACTGGGATCGACAACAGCAGGGGGGCATTTCCTGTGGGTTCCACACTTCCCCAACATAGCTCTTCCAAGAAAGTGATTTAGTCATCTCACTATGAAACAAACGGAGGAGAGAAACAAATGCCTTCTCTGTTTATTGGGATAAGAACCAAGCACAGATTTAGAAGTGCTTGTTTGGGACATTCAAGTAACACAAGTGGACACACCCTTGAAGCAAGGCACATTTGAAAATTGAGGGGGCAAAAAGCAATAGAAGTATTTTAAACTGATTAAATTGTCAGTTTAAGCCGGGTATGGTGGCACACACCTTTCATCCCAGAATTTAGGGAGCAAAGACGGGCAGATCTCTCTGAATGCCTGGCCTACATAGTGACTTGCAGAACAGCCAAGGCTACATAGAGAGACCTTGCCTCAAAACAAATTGTCAGTTTAATAAAGAAAGATTGAATCTACAGTGACTTAACCAGAGAATGTCTTTCTTCCCATACAAGAAAACATCACGAGCTGGAACCTCCAGGTCCAGCATAGCAGTGGCACGCTGCAATGGGCACAATGGTCCTCTCATGCCTCAGCTTTGCTGGATCCATTGGGTATGGACATAAATACACAGTCTCACATACTGTGAAAGGCAGGAGTGAAGAAGACAGGGGGACAGGTCTGTGCCAACTGAGCCTGGCTCCCACTTAGAAATTTACCTATATATGTGCTCTTAAACTTCTATGGGTTTCAAGTGACACCAAGCTGTTGTCTTCATCTAGCAAAGTAGCCCAGGATGTATAGTTTTAGCTGTGCACTTTGTCATCTGGAAAAATAAATTGGATAATGGAAGTATAGAGGGAGAGGGGATTAGTCAGCCCTTAGTCCGTCACATACACATTGGTCACAAGTGAGAGGGTCCTCAAGCTTCTGCGCCTTATGTCTTCTTCAGCCCATCTCAAGCTGACAATCTGCCAACTACAACTTGACTGTAGGAGGGACTTCAGGTTACAACTACCCAAACAACCGGAGGGAACTTACAAATAAGGGGAAATTAAATAAATTTACCTACCTTAAAGAACTGGGAAAAGTTGCCTCTAGGTAATAGTTAAATTCAGGAGCTTAGATACGGTCAGAGTCCTTTTCCTTGGCTCCTTTCTCTAAAAGTAAGTTTCCTCTGGGTAGCAAAGAAAATGGCCACTGACCACCTACATCCTACAGATTCAGCATCACCAGTGAAGAGAGTGATGGTGTGTAGTACTGACCTCCTAAAGGAAGAACATCCTATCACAGCCCATCCTCCACTAAGAGTTCTCACATCTGGTAGAAGCTTTAATTTTCTTCAATAAACAAGACTGTGAGAAAGTTAAAGTAACACATCCCAACATAAATACTTAGATAGTTACTATTCATCGCCAGTCTCTGTGAGAAACTGTCACTGTCAGACCTTTGATGCTAAGGTCCAAGAATATCACAGTCCGAATTGTATTCCAAAATTCGGAAGTTGCTGCACATTCCACAGAAAAACGTGCCAGGCTACATAAGCTCCCCAAACCATGCAAACTGCATCTTACTCTTGAGTATTTAAAATTCTCATCAGTGTGTTAAGGTTAGCAGAAGGTCCTGAAGCAATCTTGCTGATAGTTTTTATATAGTCTACTGTTTACTACTCAATAATGTTTTGTTTGGGTGTTGTTTTTGTTTTTCTGTTTTGTTTTGTTTGGGGTTTTGGTTTGTTTTTGTTTTTTCATTTTTATTTAAATAGAAGAAACTCAGTCCTGTAGAGCCAGTTCTTGGATTTGAAACAAAAACTTTGCAGGCAAGAAGAAATGAGAATTATAATTTACATTTTAAAATGTGTCGCACAATCTGCCTTCATCAAGACATGATTTCATGCTCACGGCATAATGCATGTCATAACTACCGCAGAGGTAAATAGAGATCAAAACTGCACAATCGGTTCACTTGGTGTGTGGTATGGTACTGTAAGACTGGGTTATTTCACAAGCAGCTCCGTCTTCCACCAGGATTCTAAGTGCATTTTGACAAGAAAAGACTGAGTGGTCTGTGCTGTTTATTATACAACTCTTTTTTAGCTCCTTAATTACACGCCGAAGTACCTGGAAACGAAGTTCTCTTTTTCTGTACACCATGCCTAATGCTGCATTGTCTACATTGAAACTACTACATGTTTCTCTTTGTATTCAAGATGTTGCCTTGTGGCTTCTGTGTACATGTCTTGCTGACAGTAAGCACTTGCCTTCCGCAGCAATTAAACTTGAGTAGCCATCCTCCTCTGGTACACCTTCTGCTTCTTACATTCATCGTTACCAGTGTGCGGGGTGCTTCTACCACACAAATCTGTTCTGAGACTAGTAAAGTGACACCCAACCCAAGTGACACCTCCTCTGTGAAGTCACCCCTAATATTACCATTAGCTTGTATTCACAGGGCATTTAACCATGTGCTTATGTACTAGACACTCTGAATGTGATTTATTCAATTCTCCCACATCTTAAAATTCAATGGAGCCAGTGTGATGGGTTTTGTTCTTTGTTGTTGCTGTTGCTTCCTAGTTTGTATAAGTCCTAGCCATCCCATCCTGATCATCCACTCCCTTGTTTTTAGTTGAAAATTAAAGGTTTATTTTAGGCATTTTCCATGGCTGTCCATTTCGATAGACGGGACAGGAGCTTTCCCACCCCCAGCCTTCTGACACAGCATCCATGCAGGTGTTTTGTGGCAGATTACAGATATAAAAGGTTACACAGTGTATTGAACTGAGGCTGACTCTGTTGAGGGACAGAGGCGGCTGTTAAAACCAAGTAAATAGGAGCTTACTGAGACATATGAACCTTGAACATCATCATAATCTAAGCGCTCTGAAAAGTGGCCCATCGTCTGGATCAGATGTTCTCTAAATAAAGTCCATTATATAAAAAGAAAGAGGCAGGAATCCATTCACTGAAACTGATATTGTGCCTTTAAAAAGTGTTTGATTTGAGCATTTAAAATGCTTTGCTCTGCTGCTGGTTTAATTTTTATAAATGTTCTCTTGCTTATAGATCTTCTCAATAGGTACATCAGAGGGAAAGGAAGCAGGAATGAGCTCCCCATTCAGGCGCTCAGTACACTCCTGCTTGATTGGAATGGATATTGTACATAATAGGTCCCTACAGATGTTTCCTCCAGTGGGGCGCATTGAATTTCATTTAAATGCCAAGACACAAAATCTAAAACAATGTGACTTTAACAAAAAATCTGATGAGGAATTTGATGAGAAAATGGCAAGAATTCCTGTGGCATTTGGGTAACAATTTCAAGGCTTCGTTTTAATAGAATAAACAGGATCATATTTCATTCAAATCTGGCAATGAGATGAGCTCTGGGTATTACATTGATATAAACCAATAAAGAATTTGCAAATTTGAAGCACTAATTAACAGACACAATATTAAATGAAAAAAGTTTGCTCCGGGGGCAAATATATTTTGAAGACTTTAAACTTTTATTAAAAGACATTTTTGAATTACTTCTTTTGTAGTTTACTCTTTTGCTGATGTTTTTTTACAAAATATGAGAGTATTGTGATGTTTTCAAACGGATACTTTAAAGATAGCATTTGATATTCCTTTTTACCTTTTGAAACAATACATCAATGTCAAAATGTTTTGAAATGTGGAGAATATTAAAGCCGAACTTTAACAGGATGATCAGAAAAGACTTTATTAACGATATTCTGTGGGTGTTTAAAGTCCAACATACTAGAAGCAATCAATTTGACCCTTTTGAATATATCCTATAACATTACCACATCCATCTGCAGGGAATAGCCCATTATGCCAACTCTCCTGAGGGTAGAACAGCACTGGGGAAGAGAGAAGGAACAAAGACAGGTGTTCTCACGGCTTGGAATGGGAGAGACCTGGAGATTTGCTGATGTCACCGACTGATAACTAAATTCCATCGGTCATTGTAGAGAAAGGGTCCTCCTACACATCCATTGTGCCTTCTTTTCCTTTAGAGGTCTCTGGGGTACAAAACTGAACATTATTTCTCTTGAATACAAATGGAGGTGCATGCAAAGGATGGGTGCTGTGAGCAAGCATATCTGTTTATACTGTCTTATAAACAGATATAAGTCGTAAATAAATGATCTATTGATATTTAATTCTGCTTAAACATTTGTGACTAGTTGCAGGGGAAGGGTTCCTCAATGCAATTCAATGCAATTACTGCTTCCAGTGCAATTCAGAAGGGAAATTCTCTCTACCTATCTGCAATGCTACACTGAAGCACTTTCTTCAGACAATATCAAAGACCTATGTAGTCAAAGACACATGCTTCAGAAAATAGGAATGTTAGCCAGAAGATTTTAAAAAAATGTCAAAGATATGAGACCGGCCATCACACAAGATGTGGTGAAATCTGTGTCTGTCTGTCTGTCTGTCTGTGTCTATGTGTATGTGTGTGTGCACGTGTGTAGAATGGAGCTGCGAGCAGGCCTGCTTTTCACCTCACCCAGCTCCCGCACGGCTAGCTTAGTCCCAGAAATAACAACACATAAGTTGTATTCATTTAAATACTGCCTGGCCCATTATCTCTAGAGAATTAGTTACTGGCTAACTCTCACATCTTGATTAACCCATTTCTAATAATCTGTATCACACCACGAGGTGTGGCTTACCGGGAAAGATTCAGCATGTCTGACCTGGTGGCTGGCTCCATGGCATCTGCCTCACAGCCCTCTTCCCAGCATTCTGTTCTGTTTACTCCGCCTACCTAATTTTCTGTCCTATCAAAGGGCCAAGGCAGTCTCTTTATTGACCAATGAAAATAACACAATAGACAGATAACCCTCCTCCATCATTTTCCCTTTTTCCGTTTAAACAAAAGAAAGGCTTTTATTTTAACATAGTAAAATTACACATAACAAAACAGTTATCAAGCAAGAGTTACAGTCACAATATTTATAACTATATCTTTATCATAATGATGGAAAACTATAACTATGACTATCCATTTTTTAACTCCATCAAAGACCTCACAAGGATATATTACCTAAGTAAACAAGAAGTAAGCAACTTCCAAAACTCTAGAAATGACAGAGACATCTCGCTGCCTGGACAGTCACCCAAAGTTCCTCTGTATCGTTAGGGCATTTATCTTCAGCCTTTAGGCCCATAGTATCCAGAGACATTTCCATGAAGCAGGAAATTTCAAAGGCAGTTCAGTCACTATCTGTTATATCCTGGAGAATGTCTCGCAGACTCTTTCATGAATCAAGAACCCCGAAAGATCATCTCACCTTTAGGCAAGTTTAGCAGTCCTCTCTCTGCGGGTTCTGTGTCCAGTTTATACAACAGTCCAGGCAAGAGCAGTTTCTTGCCCAAAATGGCTATCAAACTCCATAAGGAGCCTCTTCAATGCCCACCTTCCTCTTGAAGTAGATTGGTGCTGCCAGGAGCAGACGTGTCTCATTGTCATGAAAAGTCCTAAGTTGTTAAAACATTAAATGTCATGTTTTGTAGTCTTTGAAAGATATGAAGAATGTATATCTAAAATATATCTATGCAATCTAGAAAATCAAACTAACATTACTATAAGCTTGACTATTATCAATGATTATCCATTAACAACCTATATTTTTAACTATGCATTACATTTTAAATGAACTACACAATCACAATACCTCAATCAAGATCAGAAATATATATACATATAATAAAATTGACCTTAAAATCCATACCAATGAAATTATTCATATCTATATCATATCCCCCTTTAAATGTAAAAGAACATTTATAAACAATATTTGGGAATATGGACGTAGTTATTTCTCTCCAAACTTTTTCCTGCTGTAGAGGGGCGCAGTTAATCAGGTATTTTATGGTATAACCTGTCTGCCAGGTTCATCTCAGCCGGCAGTTGAGTGAAGTAATTTTTTGAGGGTGTTCACAGAAACCTTTCAGGAGGGCATGGTCTATCATACCATATTGGGATAGAAGCAATCCACAGGGTCTCATCCTCTGTGAAAACAAAAGAAGAACCTCCTTTCCAAAGTATCATATCCTTAGATCCAAATTCAGAAGTCAAGGTATTTTCAACATATCTATCTTGGATTAGTTCAGCAGCATTTATAAACAAATAAAGGAGAAATGACAGCATCTACAATGATGATAACCATACAGGTGGTAAGAAAAGCATATCTATCTTGGATTAGTTCAGCAGCATTTATAAACAAATAAAGGAGAAATGACAGCATCTACAATGATGATAACCATACAGGTGGTAAGAAAAGCATATAAAATGGGGGCAGGGTTCTGTTCTTATCTCCACAGAAAACACTGATCTTTGAAAAGTTCAAGGGACCCTGGATATTTGAATACTGACAGATGAAAAATAACGGCCCAATAGGGACTATCAAGAAAACTAAATAGGTTCTGTAAGTACCATATACTAAATCATATTTCTAAATTTATAGAGCTGGTTTTAGAGTTGGACTCTGGCTCAGTCCCTCTCTAATTCCAAGCCTGTTGTTTAAACAAAAACCCAGAGTTTCTGGAGTTTCTGTCTCATGTCAAGAGCCATGATATGGGACACAAAAAATATGAGTTTAGAAAACATCTTTACTTTTCTTCATATCTATCATACCTTCATTAAATATATCTATCATGTCTCTCATTGAATATAGGTATTCATGTATATGTCTATATAATTAATGTTTAAGTTTTCCACAATGAACAATGAGTTTTTCCTACAGTGACATTTAAAGTTTCCAGGAAGAAGATGGGGCCCCATAACAACAACTCCACCTGGTTGATATGACGTCATGATACTGATAGCGCTACTACAAGACCTGTTTTGGGTACCAGCTGCACAAGACGGTTCCAACGTGCTAAAATGGTGCACATCTTGTACAACATTCTGGCCAGACCTCCACAAAATACTCAGAGACTATTTGCAATTTTAAAAGACATTGATCTTGAAATTTAACCATCATTTTACTTTCACAGGATCCCCCAGAAAGAACGTCGCCCCCATGACAGCTGGAAGTAATTCTAGAGAACGACGTCCCCTCTCCCAATAAAGTTTGTCCTTGGGTTTAGGGACATCATTTAGGGGTTGGTTATAATTAGTATACGGTTGAGGGTTGGGGGAGGAATTTTATAATCACAGGAATCTTAAAAAAAAAAAAGAGGGATAATTGGATTATGGGATAAATAGATTTGTACTTGTGAGTTATTGCTTTTAGACAAACATATTGGTATCGATTCTTATATATTGATACAAAGTTAAATTATGTTGACTATTTTATGCATGCATGCTTCATGCTTCTACCTCTGTTTAAAACATTTTTATGTATTTGTATATATATATTGTATTGATATATGTATATTTACCATATTGCATTGTACACTTCTACCTCTGATTAAGATACTTATATATTGTTTATGTATTGATATATATTTACCATATTGCAATGTATACTTGCACATTGTTTATATTTGGAGGTCTCATTGTCCTCATTTATTGCACACTTGTTTATTATCTCAGTCTTTAAGTTAGATAGATATTGAGAATTATATAGATCAACAGTCATCTAAGTTTGTCATTTATAATTAGACTAATCAGGTTCTTTAGATATATAGAGATTATATTCAGTATAGATAGATAATCTTCAACCTCTTCAAAGAGCTGTAGAAAATGGCCTTTAATCTAATTCAGAGTTCTATGGTAGGGAGACACAATCACTCCTGGCAACACTGATCTATGCCCGAGAGAATGTTGAGCACCAAAGACACTCCACCTGGAGCCTTTCTTCTTGGCAGAACTGGCCTTTGGGTAAAGAAATGCTCATACCTCAACTACTGACAGAGTTACAGAATATCCGTAAATGGATAAAACAAGACTGTCATATCCTGCCAAGACAGGGTAAGATAGTTTTGAAGTTTCTTGCCTTTGAAAATGGTATGTCAGTTACATCAGGCCTTAGCCAAAGTTGGTTGCTTCAACGCTGCAAATGTGACTTTGGGTGTTTGTCCAGGTAGCCAGTTGTCTCTGCGATTTGTTACATGTTCTGGAAGTTGTTTGATTGCACTTCCTAATTACTCAGATAACATTATTTCCCTTCTCAGATCTTCGATGGGATTGAAGATTATATAAATGTAGTTACTTTCCTTTCATGACTTGGCCAAGTTATTTGTTATACAAGACTTAAGCTAGTTAGAATAGGATATTTGTATTTATTGTATATAATTTCGTAGGTTTGTACTTATTGTATATAATTGCGTAGTAGGCTTAGAACTCTCTTACTTAAACAAAAGGGGGAGATGCTGTGGGAGTTCCTTCAGCTCCTTCAGCCAATCGCCGCTGAGTTACCAGCCCATTGGGGCGTGGTCTCTCCCTTTAAAAAAAGCAGCGGCTGTCCTCCATTTTTTCTTTGTCTTCCGGCTCCGTTTCCGGCCCCTGGACTCCTTTCCTGTTCGCGCGGAGGGGCTGTTGTCTGGGACGGTAATCTGTAAGTTTTTTCCCCTTTGAATAAATAACCATTCTATTAATCATAATTCCAAACTGGTGTGGGATTGTCTGTGACTTACGCCTTCATCTGGCGCCCAACGTGGCGCCATATGTAGAATGGAGCTGCGGGCAGGCCTGCTTTTCGCCTCACCCAGCTCCCGCACGGCTAGCTTAGTCCCAGAAATAACAACACATAAGTTGTATTCATTTAAATACTGCCTGGCCCATTATCTCTAGAGAATTAGTTACTGGCTAACTCTCACATCTTGATTAACCCATTTCTAATAATCTGTATCACACCACGAGGTGTGGCTTACCGGGAAAGATTCAGCATGTCTGACCTGGTGGCTGGCTCCATGACATCTGCCTCACAGCCCTCTTCCCAGCATTCTGTTCTGTTTACTCCGCCTACCTAATTTTCTGTCCTATCAAAGGGCCAAGGCAGTCTCTTTATTGACCAATGAAAATAACACAATAGACAGATAACCCTCCTCCATCACACGTGTGCGTATGCACACCCCCACACGCTTTTGCTGTGTATGTGCACATCGTTCAGCATGTACATTTTTTATAAAGGAGTTATTTTATCCTTACCCAAATTATTTATTTAGCAGAAGTTGGTGGTGCTAATATTACCTGAACCAACAATTCTGCAATCTGTGCCCCATGTAACAGGTTTTCACAGAGAATTAATTCGACTGTGTTATGACTGAAGAATGTTTTTTTTTCTCTCCAAAAAGAAAATGAAGAGGTACTAAGCATAGGACAAATGGTTTTATGTACATTTTGCTGTCATAACATGCCATGGGTGACTACATCTATATTACAAATGAGGTATATAAGGCCTAGATGTCAAATAATAGACATAGTATACCCAGGTCACAAAACCAACAAATAAAAGAGATGGACTTTCAAATCCAGTGAGGGTGGCTCCTGAACCTCAGCTTTTCTATCATACTTGAACACTGGTTAACACACACACACACACACACACACAAAAACCCAGCTAGTTGAAAACTGAAAGATTTCATCAAATTAGTTGAGCTATCAAAAACAAATGTAAATTGTCTTCATTTAGAATAAATTCATGTCTAAGTTTTGTGTAAAAAAAATCTCTTTTTCATGGAAACTGGGAAAGTGTTTTGTAATCAGAAGCAGAAGCCACCCTCACTCTGGGCATCACACCATCCATTAGACTAGCCCCAGTTTCACTTCCCCTTACCCTATTTATTATTCAGCTAATTTGTCATATTTTACATGCTCTTATTAGCTATAAGAAATGCTTCCTGAAAGAAAATGTAGTGTAAATAAATAATCAACTAAATTAAATTTCTTCCACTGCATTGATCAGTTGTTGGATGGAACTTAATGGATCAACCAGCGTGTTCCAAGTTGAGTGGAATTTAATGGCTCAACAAGCAGGTTGAGTACAGCATCCCTTCCTCCCCAGGCTTTGGTATAAAGCGTAGCTCACTGATACACCTACACTATTCTCAAGACAGACAAACAGTACAACATCAGTTAAAATTCCATGTATTACTTCACCTTGATGTGTTTTGGCCTGGTGGATTCCAAGGACATTTGAGGTCTCTTGAATCAGAATCAATACAGAGCCTATGTCTAACAGCCCCCTGCAAAGTGTGATTAATTTATTTTTCACGATGCATAGAAACCCTGGTCAAAATAAAAGAGTATGATCCCTTGTGAGAAGCTGGGAGACTAACAGCATAAAGTTGGGACAATGGAGCAGGGTCCTCCATGTAACGGGTCTCATCTACAAACTAGCTTGGTCCAAGTGTAGGTTTGAACTGAAGAGTTGTTTTCTTGGTTCTGCTTCATCTCTTACCTATATGAACCATAACTCTCCCATTTATGGAAACCAAGTAAGAATTCATCGGACTGTCATCTAATGCCGTGATTCAGTTCACAATAAGCCAACTCCACAGATTCTGTGAGTCAGACTCTTCCGAGTAAGGCGTTGACCCTGTTGCCATTGAAGAAATCATGTGAGTTTGCAGTTGGTAATTAGATGATCTCACGTGGGACCTGGCTCTCTGGGATCAGATTGTCCCCTGTTGCGCTCACATTTTCAGGGCTACAGCAGCAATCCTACTGTGATGTTTGATCTATAGATCAGAGTGACCAGAGACTCTCCAAAAATGCTGAGGGATAGAAGGGGGTCCTTCACACACTCACTCCACAGTGACAATAAGAAGGGTGTCCTCTTAGCATGGGTGAATTGGCCTAATGTAAAAATAGCCAAAAGGTGGGTTATGTGTGCATACGCTATCACAAAAGGATAAAGCAGAGGACAGTGTTTAGAAACTAAAACAAAAACCGTAGGTAAAGTTTTGAATCTTGAAGCATTTCAGTGTTTGTGATATTAATTCTATTAAGCCATAATCTTAAACATAAGAACTCAGCTCTCCTGGAGGTTTGAGTTTAACCTTTCCACATCTGAGACATCTCACGGTCTGTCACACGAATCTTTCCTATCATCAAAGATAGTGACATAAACTTCTCTTTCCATTTTCTTGTATGAGGTACGCACCTACAGAGAAATAGTCCAAGGCTGACAGACAAAAGGCCCAGTTGTCTTGCTAGACACTGGCATGAATCAAAGGCAAAGGAGAGGACTGAAGCCCGACATTGATGCTAGCCATCTTAAGGAAGATTCTGTTAGACAATTGGTCTTGAAGAAAATTGCACTCCATATTTACAATAAACTGTAAAATAATTTAACTGGCAAACAACAAGATTACAACTTTTTACCTCAATATACATTCTAGTAGTTCAAATTTGCCATTTCTTATATAGAGTATTGTGGGAATTTGGGGTTGTTGTTGTTAAATTGATCATGACTTTTAAACTTGTATTTATTCTTTGAAAATTTTCATGCATGGGGCTGTACATTATTCAGGTTTGATTCAAGCACACACACACACTAGCTCACAACAACTTGTCATTCCAGCTCTAAGGGATCCAATGCCTTTTTCCAGTCTCCCTAGGCACTAGACACAAACATGGTACACAGATGTAAGGAGCAGACCACAAAGGTCCTTGTGTCCACAGGTCTCCAAAGAGACCAGGGGTGTTAAGCACATAGGATTGTCTTTCTTATGGGAAAGATGAAAAACAGACAAAATAAAAACAAAAACAAAACAAAACCTGTTCTTCCATCCAGAAAGCTGAGAATTGGAAGTGATTAATAGTTTGGTGATCTGTATTATCTTTTGGGCCAGGCCATTTCTAACTCCCACAACCAGGACCAGAGGTGATTAGTAATCTAAATGACTCTTACGGCCAGAGGCTTCCAAGCTCCCACAACCAAGACTGGAGATACCTAATCTGTATAGCCAGAGGCTCCCTCAAGCTCCTGCAACCAGGACCAGAGGTGGCTAGTAGCCCAAATGTCCTCTGTGCTATCTCTATGATCAAGACCACAGAACCTTCCCTAGGCCCTTAAACTAGCCCAGGCAGCCTATCTCCAGAACCTGTCTTCTTGGAGGAAATGACAAGGACCCTGAGTCAAGTTTCAATGCAATTGCACTTCCTCGTGCCCTGGGGATTGCATTATACCAGGAAACTCCCCTGCCCCAACTATATTATCCTATGTTTAAATTTGTTGAAAATAAACTGCCTGATATTAGACATTTTAGAAGTCTTGATCCAGCTGATGGAGCCAATCTGAACAGAGTTTTCATTCTTATCTCTTCGTGGTTCACTTCCCTACCTGACACCTGCAGAGAATCCTTCACACAGGCACACACACACAGGCAAAATGTCAACACACACAAAACAACAAAGTAATATAATTAAACTTTCACACTTGTGTACAAAAAAAATCTCGACTATGTATACCCTTCACTCCCTCTTCTAACTCCCCCCAGAACAGCCCATCAAATCTCCCTCATAATGTCAGGTCCTTTCTTATAATTAAGTACTTAATTTTATAATCCACCAAATCCAATTAGTGTTACCTGTATGAGCTTAGGTATAGGACCATCCCCTGAAGTTTGGGGGCCCTACCTGTGGCACAAACCTAGAGAAAAGTGGTTCCTTCTTACTCAGCAGCCATCAACTGCCCATAGCTTCTCAGCTATGGATGGAGTCTTGGGAGCTCTTCCCAAGCCTCATAGTAACTTTTCAACTGACTTGATCTTGCACAGATCCTGTGTAGGTAACCATAGCTGTTGTGGATTCATGTGTGCAATAGCCAGATCATGTCCAAAAGAAATCATTCCTGGGCTCTCCTATCCATCATCTGTCTCTTACATTCTCTCTATATCCTCTTCCAAAATCTCATACATGTGTGTGAATATATAAATACACACACACATACACACACACACACACACACACACACACACACACACACACACACATGCACACCACAGAGCCATTGAAGAAACTGGAACTGGGGGAAGAAAGGAAAATCTGTTCTTGTTTCTCCCTTCATGGATTCTCCTCTTTGTATGTGGCTCTGTGGTTTCATAGTACACTTTATGGTCTACTAGGGTACACTTCTACATATCAGTCAAACTTCTACAGGGAAACTGAGCCAAGAAAATCTGTAGGATGCACATATGCACGTGTACACGCATACAGAATACATAGGCATTCTATATATGCATAGATAAACAGAGATCTATTTTAGAAATTGGCTCACAGGCTAGTAAGTCTCATGGTGTATCATCTGTTAGACAGATGCTCTGAAGATTCAGTGGTATGATTCAATTCCAGGCCAAAGGCCAGCGGAGCAGAAAGATATTAACTCCTTATCAGAAGCCAAGAGCCTGTGAGTTGGGGGCTGATAGTATAAGTCTGAGAGTCTGAAAGCTGAGAAGATCAGGGTCCCCGACATCCAAGGGTAGAAGCAGGCAAACATCTTGGATGAGGGTAAGAGTTTGCCTTGCCTTCACTTCTGTTGGGCTCAGCCTGAAGCAGACTGAACTTCAGAGCACACCGGTAAGACTGAAATGTACCCAATCCAGTGACACAATGGCTACTCTCTTCTCCAAACACTCTCAAGACATTCCAAGGTGTAAACATTCATCAGATAACTGTTTAGCCCTCAACCAATCAAGTTAGCACACAGTTGATCAACTGCCATACCCCTTTGCTGTTAGTTTTTTAAAGTGTTTCGTTAGTTTACCTATTCTTATGATTTCCCGATGGATGTCTTTTTCCAGTTATGGTGGCTATTGCAGAGGCCTGCCAGTGAGCTCTGTTGCAGCAACAGCTTCCTATAGTCCTGATTCAATTCTCTAAAGAAAAACCTTCGGTATCTCTCTGGTGAACGTGGCTGGACATACATTTTCCAGAGATAGACTCCATTAGTGCAAAAAGTTTTCTTCGATTCTTATTGTTTGCTCAACATACATAGAGAACTTCCTGTGTGGTTACTGCTGCTCTGCAAGCTGCAGGTACAGAAGAGACATCATCTTGACCCTCCAAGCCTGAGAAACAAGCAATATGACAAATGAATTGACAGTAGCGTATACAAAACCAAGATACTAAATTAGCAATAATTCTGAATCCTTCCTTCAAAACCAACAGTCCTTTAAAAACAGTATTCGAATATTGAAAAATCACTGAGTATTGCTGGCAAAGGGGAAATCAGTCTAGTGTGTGTGGAGCAGTAGCTATGGCCTGAGACAGGAGGCGAATGGGAAGGAGCATACGGAGAGAGGGTAGAGAGAAGACACCCGTGAGATCCTGCTGTGGTCTCTCCTCCACTTTTGTTCTTACCTTTGCCTCCTTCTCTCATACCTCAGGGACTCAGACTTCTCTTCTACATATTTTCAGGAATTAAATCAAAACAAGACAAAAGTTCACTGCTTAACAGATGATAACTAGCTAACACCAGCAAAATGGCTTCTTACTTTGTCCCTTGCAAATACCCAGGAGTGAGAAACTAAGATTTCTCTGGTATGAAGATCTGAAGGAAGGGTTTATCTAGTAAGCTATGGTTTCCCAATGTTTGGTCTCTTTAGCTCAGGTATCTCTCTTTTTCACAAACATACATATTCTCATATACATACATACATACACTCCAGCGAACACACGTAAATGAAGGCATTTGACACTGACAAGGATCTATTTGCACCATCTAATTGCATCATTAATATTTCTGGAACAGGAATAAACGAATAGGCAGTCTAAGGCAATCAAGGAGCATGAGTATTTCAGTGTACTTCACTACAGATCCCATCAGAAAAATTAGAGTAGTCTAAGAGCTCAGAGCTGAAAAGCATTGGATTAAATAAACAAAGGGAAATATTGGTAATGCAAAACAGAAATATTCAGTAGAAGGCAAAAAAGGAAAAGGTATTGATTTTGAATGAGATATCCTAGGATGGCTTCACTAAAAAAGACCAAATAAATAAAAGACCAAAATAAATAAAGACCAAAAAAAAGTATGGGGGATCTCCCAGAGGATCATCTGGGAGAAGAGTGAAACAGTGTGTGTTGGTGACAGTCGAATGCTGAGCTGAAGACAAGAGACTGAGGGTGTTGAACCCAAGGCTCAGAAGAAGAAGGCACCTAGGGCTCAGAGATGCTATGAAGCTATTGTTAGAACATGCTTTTCTTTAGAGGAATAAGGAAAGCCACCAGAAGGTTCCACGACAAGAAGTGCCATGGCCTGATTTCTGTTAACAAATGTGATTCAGTTGATAATTGAACACAGGAGAGCAAAGTTGATAGCAGCATTATGTCAGCTGAAGTGGAGGCATGGGGGCTCTAACAACAGCAATAGGAGTCTAGGGAAACAGCCATCTCCCAAACAGAGTGGAGGAGAAGAGTGGCCACGCACAGAGATAGGGAAGACCAAGAGAGGAGTAAACTTAGAATATCAGGAACTCACATTTTCAACGTGTTAACCTTTAAAAATGCTACAAGCTATTCAAATGTAACTGTCATTTAGGTTGATGGACCAAGAACTTCCATTGTTCAGGGGGAATATCCCAACTAAATGCTGTGGGACAATGGTCTGTACCCTGTCACTTGTGTTTTAAATAAATGCTGATTGGCCGGTAGCTAGACAGGAAGCATAGGCAGGGTGACCAGGCAGGAAGTATGGGCAACAGGAATTCTAGGAAGAGGGAAATTTCAGTCTGCAGTTGTCACCCAGACACAGAGCAAGCAAGATGTGACAGCCTCGCTGAAAAAGGTACCAAGTCATGTGGTTAACGAAAACAAGGATAATGGCTTAATGTAAGGTGTAAGAATTCATTAATAAGAAATCTGAACTACTAGGTCAGCCAGTTTATAATTAATGTAGGCCTCTGTGTATTTCTTTGGGACTGAACGACTGCAGGACCGGGTGGGACAGAAACTTCTGTCAACAACTAGATATGAAATTTCTAGAAGTGAAATGATATTGAAGAAATTAAAATTTCTTGACCTGATTTTTTAAATATTTATTGTGATCCTGAACAACCATTTCATTGCTGGGATAAAATAGCACACTATAGTGAAATATCAGTTTAATCAGTAAATAGTTCTAATGGGAAATAGGCTCCTAGGTAGACAAGTTGGTACAGATACATACATGCATACATATATTTGGTATGTCAAACAAAAATCTTTTAGTTTTATTCTGATTGTGGTGAGAGAGTATGAATGGGCCTCTTCCGGGATAACAAATGCACTAAGAAGACTGACTGGAGGGGAATAAATTACAGAGATATTGGAGTAGTCCAGCTAAGAGATGGTGATGGTGTGGACCAGCATGATTGTGTTAAAGATGGAAAAAAATTAGGATTGAACATATTTTGGGGAATCAGATTGGTGAATATAAATGTATACACAAGAAGTTTTTAAAAGGGAAGCAGTTCCTACTATAACTTTTTAAAGTCAAGATAATATGTGAGAGCTAGAATAATTACTTCACCAGACATGCAATACCTTTACCTATTCTTGTTGTAACCATAAGTTAGACAGATAACATTAAAATTTCTTTAATGTCAGTAGGATTAGCCATAAATCCTCTGATGTTTCATGATTCTCCAGGTACGTTTGCATTATTGGCAGGTATGCAAAACAACTTCCAAAAATAATTCTTGACTTTTTAAATTAAAATTTTCCATTTTTAATTACAAAGTGGGTATTTTTGGCTAGCAAGAAGATCCAGCTACTAATCCCAGACCAAAGATGCCCCACCTTGTGGTGAATGGCAGAGTATGATGATGTCAATACAGGAACTGGAAGCACACAGACCTCAGGTGACGACATCAATGACGGGTTCGAGTCTCCAAGAAGGACTGACCACAGAGCAGCGGTTTGGACCAAGGCTTGCGAGTATGGTAGACATTGATCTCTCAGAGGCATGGGCTACACTTTCCTTTTGGAGGGAGGCAAGGCAAAGAGAGTTTTCTTTGATCATGAGCACCCCAGATGCTCTAGGGTGCATTTAGGTCCTACTGGGTGTTCACTTTTCACCCAGGAATGGGAACGTTTTCTACCCAGAAGGAAAGATGATTTGTAATTGAGTAGCAGTGTTATTGTCCGAGGGAATGTTCCAGGACCGCAGGGCTCGTTAACAATGTGTGACAGGAGGGAAAGGTGGCACAATGGTTAATTCCCTGATCATGTTTGGTGACATCTCCGGTGATTTTAACTGTCCCTTTCTCTTGGACTTGCTTACCCGTAGCAGAGAGGCCACTGGCAGAAATCACAAAGCTCAGTTTAGAAACATTATCTGAGAATGGTGGAGGATGATTTAGAATTTCTAAATTCTAACAATGTTGTGTTGAGTCAGAGATATTATTGATAGAGAAGATAATAAAGAAGATAGAGAAGATAGTAAAGAAGAAAGAATTATACTGATTTAAAAATAAATATATCACACAGAGTCAAAGGAAGAAAATGCTCAAATTTTCACTGAAAATAAATGTATCTGGAAAAATAAATATTTCAACCTTACCAAAGCAGCAGGTAGATTATGGAATCCCAGCATCCCATGTGACGCCAGCTTCTGTCTCGAGACAGGGTGATGTGAAACTTTACACTGCAGTTCTTACCCACAAGACACATTCCAATCGGAATGGCGTTGAGATTCACTTAAGATCTCTCAAACCTAAGAACTTATTGTCACCCATTCCCAGGGAACCATTCAGCTGCTTGATCTTTCCACATACCAATTACCCCTTACTTAACAGGCTTTATCTGTGTAAGACAATCAACAAAACTATCAAAATACAGAGAGGCAAACAATTGCACATGCTATCAGCAAGAGCATTCATGGAATTAGACTGAAAAGGTCAGAAGGAAGTTGCTGTATCTTCTAAGCACGGTACTCATTCAATGGAAAAACAGTCTACATGTTCAGAGGAAAAGAAGAAATAAGATTTTCAAGTGTACAAAGCTAACAACCTGGTTTCTACAGACTGAAACAAAAAGAGGATAAAAGCTTTAAATGGCAAAATGTGCTCTCCTAAAATATGAAAGACACACTGGCAGGGTTTGTAAATCAATTTGGGGCTAGGACATCAAACTCACTGGTATAAACTTGGAGGGAAATCATGCTGCCTTGGTGACATTCTGTTTCCCAGCCGTGTTATGTATGCTGCTGTGCTTGTTTCTCTAGCTGTAATATGAAAGCTGTTTGGTACAGGGAACCTGATACACTGAGAATGAGATAGAAGGCAAGGTGGAAACTTTTTGTATGAGCTCTCAAAACCAGCACATTTTTGTACATAGGGATGATCCCAAGGACCACTTCCCAAGGTACTCTGAACACGAAAGGCACAGAACACCTACATATGTCAAGAACACGTTTGACGCAAGTAGAATTCATCAAGTACCTTAAGAAGTGAGAAGTTGCTGCTTTTTGTTTTTATATTTTAAAATTAGCATGCAGGATATTAGAGACCCTTATGGCATTTTTAGTAAAGTGTGTTTCAGTAGATTCCCTACCCCCACCCCCGTCTCTCCTACCCCCTTGGCCTTACTTACAAGCTTTGTAAGCCCTTATCTCCTGTCCCATCTTCATGCCCAATCTGTCTGTTTGTCCTATCCGTTTCCTGTTCCTCAGCACCTCTTCTTACCCCCTCTTAGTCTTCTTTATAGCTTTTGTGGGCTTTCATGAGACATTTCAGAGGCAGAGAAAAATCAAACTGTTAAGTAAGCCTACTGCACCTTGAGATTCTCGCGTGACAATGACCGCAAGCCTCCCTCACTCAAGATCTCATTACTTCTCCAGCCTAACTCATACGCCTCTCCTGTCCTCAGCTGGTTTCATTTCGCTGGATCTTAAAGTGCCCATTATCCAACTGAATAAAGTTAGTTTTGCAAATAGAAAAGAAAAATAGAGCAGCCAACAACACCTACCTTCTGTTATTTTCTCTGTATTCTTTGAATTCAACAAATCCTGTTTGTTATCCCAGAATTTATAATCTAGTGGCTGAGGCAGGGGGATCGCAAAGTCAAGAACGGTCTGAGCTACATAGCAAGACTCTTGTCACGCACAGATGCAAGCAAACATGTGCACCCTATTTCTATATTTAACCATTATCATTATGGGCTTTCAAGTTTCTCTATTATCATGAAAATCCAAAGTTCTACTTGCTCAAATTTGGTTTCTTGCCAGTAGATTATAGACCACCAGTTCAGAACTACTTGCCTGACAAGTCAGCCATTTTTCCTAACACTCAAGTTAAAGAAGGAGAAATGATTCATATGTATTTCTACAACCATTTCTTTGGAGACCTTGTGTTTAAAATGTTTTCAAAATTATCACACATACATTGAAACTTTATTATATTTCATTTCTCTTCTTGAATTTGGGGTGCTCCAAGCCAACTCAATAAGCCATCATAAATAAGTACTTGGTGCCAACCAATAAAAATGTGAATATTACTTATTTATTATGTGACCTTGTGCAAGATTTTTAGCTTTTCTAGGTTAGAAGGGTACAATAACAACATCTATTTCAAGTCCTGCACCAAGCCCATTTGGTCCTGTGGGCAAAGGAGAAAAACCTTCTCTATTTTCAAAGTACTTTACTTTTGTTTAGCAGAAGAAAAAAATACCTACAACATTCCCTACAATTTACAAAGGGCACAACCTGCAAAATCATATGTGGTGACCACTCCTTCGTAAATAAATGAGGTCAACATTGCCATTTAAGGTACTTAAAATGCTTTCAGTAAATTTCTTCTACTACTATTATTATTTATATAGTCAGAATTGGCCTATGAATCATTGATACAAACTCTTCAGCAAGGAATGATATTGTCATCTCCGGATATGGATAGAGTGTGTGCATGGTCCTTTGTGTGCATGGTCATGTGTAGGTGCATAGTCATGTGTGTATGCAGCCATGTATGTGAAGGCGCATGATTGCATGTCCATGTAGAGACCACAGAGTTCCTCAGGAACCATTCATATGTTTTTTGAGACAAGGTCTCTTACTGGGACAGAGGGCTCACAGATTAAGCTAAATTGGTTTGTTCAAAGAGTTCCAGGAATTCCTCTATCTCCACCTCACCAAGACTGGGATTATACGAATGGGTCATCATGCCTGCCTTTTTACATCCATGTTGGGAGCCATGTCCTGACTGAGCCCAGATCTTCAAGCCTGTGTAACAAACACTTCCTGACCAAGGCATCTGCCCAGCACACTCATTGCTCTTCATTGTGTTAGTGAAAAGCCAACACTAGAATTAGAATAGATTCTTAAATGCTTTTCAGTATTTTGGAGCCTAGTGAAATTTCACAGCAGTCTAAAATCTTTTCTTACTATTACAGCAGATCTTTATCCCTACTGGTGTCCTCCTGTATTTTCTACAGTAATGGGAAGCAAGCACATAGCTACAGTAAACCACGTTTGTGGTTCAAATCTGGACTACAACTTCCAGGAAAAGCAGTCACAAAAGAAATACTGGAGGGGATCAAATATATATATATATATATATATATATATATATATATATATATATATATATATAAATTACATTAGGTTCCCCTGTTGAATTGAAATTAAAATTTCCCTGAAAGTTAGAAATCTATGGCTCTGGTCCCTTTGGTTTGGTTTTGTTGATTTGATTTGAGTGTGAGGTAGTAAAAGGTTGTCATGGATTTGGTACAGACTACAAAACCGTTTCATTTTTAGATGGATTAGGTTTATATATCAATATTTATTTACATATAGATATGTTAAAGAAACTTTAGTTTGGCCCCTGAGCACCAACTGCATGTCACATGCTAGTCCGGAAGTGCCTCTGCCCATGTTAAATGAGGGGGAAAGGGCACATTCATAAACGGAAAGGAGATGCAGTTTATAATTAAGCAGAAGCGAAGGCTCTGACAGACGAGATGCAAAGAATAAGAATGAAAGCCATTCCAGTCTTCCACTTGCTTTCTGGATCCATCTCTTTGCTCCCTGATGAGCTGGTCTAACCACAGCTGGGCCTTCCATGCCTGTAATTAGCCCAGCAAAAAATCTCACACAAGGGCTCAGCTTTTCTCCTCTATTGTTTGCATGTTGGGCGGCCAGATTCTAAATGTCAGATTCAGAATGCAGCTTCTGTCTCAGAGTGACCCAGGACTTCCTTAGATTGGGAACCTTTCGAAATTCCTTGAACCCCACCACAGTAGACAGAGTCTCTATCCAAAGGCTTTTTCAGTTTTCTTACTTGGAAGAAATGAGAAGGAAAGCCAGTGCGGTGTTTGTTTGCTTGTTTGCTTGCTTGTTTTGAGGTAGCCTTATGGAAAGTGCTGGTATAAAACTATTCACACAGGACACTCCTCTGTGGTCTCATTTCACCGAAAGAGGGACCCAGCCTTAAAAACCAGAAAGAATGTTGGGAGACAGTGGAGCCAAAATATGACTTTGGGGAATTTTTCTCATGCCTTGATGTTAATTATCTTGCCAATTTACAGATAGCCAGACCTCCTGAGTCAGACCTCCTGAGAAGAGAGAATTCAGATTCCCATCTGGGTGACAGTTACGTTGTTTGTACACCCGTGAAAATACTAGATACTGTTTTCATGGCCCCAAAAATCTTCTGGATGTTCTGACACCTTAAAGGCCTATATAGTCCTGCATTCCAGTGCAGGGCATCAGTGTACAAACTGAACTTCTCCATATTTACCTCTCCAGCGAGTGTCCCAGAGCCCAGTGCAAATATGAAGATGAACTTAAATGGGAGAGAGGACCAACATTGCTTCCATTGCCTGAAAGCTGATGGAATCTGTACACTGCATGCTTTCACCACCTCTCTTGTTCATAGGTCAATGCCAAAACGCGTAGAATAGCATTCTTTGGGATATAATAACAGTCAGTGTCTGTGTGTGTAGCAATAATAAAATCCCAGAAGCTAAGTGGCTTACTCTGAAGTCTTGAGAAGGCGAAGATCAAGGTCCAAAAAGATTCAAAGTCTGAGGTGGACTCGGCCATGATGCCTTCTGACTGTGAGCTCACGTATTTAGAGAACTGAAATGCTTCCTAGGGCCTATTTCCTGGGGGCATTAATCCCATTGCTGAGCACTTGACCCTTCATGACCCAATCACTTCTCCACAGCTCCATGCTCTGTCATGACCAGTGGGGAGGCATGTCAGCATGAATTTTGAAGTGCTACAGACATTTCCGACTATAGCATTCTGTCCCCGGCCACCTAAAATTCACATCCTTCTCACATACTAAATGTTCTTATCCTATCCTGATATCCATAAAAGTCTAACTCATTCTGACATCCACTCAAAAGTTTAAATCCAGACTCTCATCTTAATAGCATATAAATCAGATATGGGTAAGATTCAAGGTGCTATCCATTTTCAGTCGAATTTTTCTCTAGCTATGAAACCAGTGATACTCAAAATCTTCCCAGAAGAATACCATGGTAATTGTCATTTAATGTATATAACTATATACTTTTCAGGCTCTTGAGAAAGATTATTCTAGGGACACAACCTTATTTATAAAAGGCAGATACATCAGAACAGCAAAATATCTTAGACTTCATCTATTTGGTTGTCAAACAATGTAGTGTTTCTCTGAATCCCCATGAAGATAGAACCACTTACAAACACTTGATTCCCAACCAACATCATACAAAATTTTAATAACACATGTAATGTATGCTATATCTACTTTTGTCCTAAATATACATATGTATGTATTCAGACATTAATAGTGTAAGACACCTTTCTCCTCTCACCCCAAGAATGAATCTTCAACACCTTGGGGACACTCTCACAATAATATAAGGGATCTGAGTTTAGAAAAGTTGTTCTTTATCCAAGATCACAAAATGAATGGGCAACTACAGGTTTACCTCAGTAACTATAATATTACCTCGCTAAACGCTGTGCACAGTAGCATCTTAGCTCTTCACAACTAGAAAGGAGAAAAAGAACACAGTGTTTATAATATTTATAATGTTTAATACAGCTGTTGGTTGGTTATATGTGCCAGGCTTGCTTGGTTTGGGGGGTTGTCATTGTGGGTTTGCTTTACTTTCCTCTTAGGTTTCTTCCATCCATGTAGGAAATAGACCAAGGTTTTCAAGATTATTTCTAAAACTGCTGAAGACGAGCAAGTGGGAATCAAGTGTTAGCGAACCTCATTCCCATACCATCTCTCTAAGGACTTAACAGAAGGTTCAGGCACAACACTGCCCTCTGCATATGTCTCTCGGTAAGAAAGAATGTTGTCTTCTCAAAACTCACCCAAGATATATTTTTATCGTTGTGTGTGTGCCTGTGCACATATATTCACTGTGTGCCAAGATGCACATGTGGAGGTCACAGAACATCCTTTAGGAGTCAGTGCTCACTGTCCGCTTGGTTTCAAAGAAGAGTCTCTTGGCCTTTGTCCTTTTACATGGATTCAGGTTTTCATGGGGGAGGGCTTTAACATACCTCACTACCCCCTATGATAGAGTGTTTTACAAGTCTCTCTGGAAAACTGGCAACACTGTTACTCAGAACAAAAAGTAACAATTATTTGACAAAATAATGCAGATGTTCCTCATGTCACCTCGAGTCTATAAATACAGTGTTTATTGGATAATAAAAATATATTGTAAGTGAAATGGACAAGCTGCAGAATTGTGTTGAAGTCTTTCATGCTTCCTCAAGAAGAAAACACAGGCCAAGTGTTTTTTGCTTGACTCGGTATTGTCTGGCAAGCAAAGCTCTGTTCTTCCCTTCAGCAAGTCAGGTTGGATCGCCATTTGAAACGCAAGCCATTAAATTTATTTGTTAATGGGATCCTCTCTTAAACTCCATAACATTGACTCTAGACGATTTCTGACCACCTCTACAGTGAAGAAAATATTGAGGGAGCATGCACTATACGATCTTTGCATTTATATTCCTTGCCCCTTGCCTGCCAAGCTAATAGTCGGGGGAACAGCAAGGGCTCATCTGGAAATGATAGAGTTTCTACCTTTGTCTCTCTTCCCTGGACACTAATGGCTTTTTGTCAGTCCCCTTCCCTCGGTGTGTCACACATGAAGCCGTTTCATTTGAGTTGTCCATTAGCTCCAAGCATTATGTCAAGAACAAAGCAAACCCCCTAAAGAAACTGAGCTCAAACACTCATATTAAATTTCTCCAACTCCTCAGCTTATAAGGTGCTGTTTTCAATTGTCAATAATGCTCATAAGAGTAAGTGATACCCATTACTAATTAAAACAAGCTGTTTAAACAAACACAAAAGGTCACCAAGCCTGTAGATCAACATATTCATGTTATTGTTTGGTTTCCTGGTGTATTTCCATCTGATGATTTATTTCTACCTAGTGCCTGTTTTCCTACGTAACAAATCAAAAGAACAAACAGAAGACGCAATCTTCTACAGCAGGTTCCTGGCGGCCGCAGGCCCTGATATAGGGAAGGGCTATTGCCTCCCCATAGTCCACACTGTCTGTTGTAAACTGTGTTGCTGCCAACAAAAGTAAAGACATTCTCATTGACACTCTGCAATTGATAGAGGTCAGAGGCATAAACTGTGGAGAAAATGCAGCTTTTATTAGGAAAAGCGACACCTGCAATTAGCTGCAAGAGTTTTAAACAAACTTTTATTTATATGGATTTGCTATTAAGGCAGAAATAAAACATAATACCAAGATGCCATGATGAACAAGAGCTTACTCTGGAAGTTTCTTATTTTCATTCCGCCATGTCTCTTATAAAATATTTTTAAGCTCGCTATTTGTTCAGTCTTCACTTGAGCTCTGACATTTGAAACTGACTTTTCTTTTTAAATTGTAATCCCTGACAGTACGTTAATTACATAGAGGATATAATCTCTGAATTAATATCAAACCAATTGAGTAAGCCAGTCTAAAAGTCAGATAGACTTTTTAAGCAACTTAATATTAAGTTGTGTGATTCAGTTATTATAATCAATCACCAGAAGAATTGTCAACAGCAGTGGAAGGTAGGAATGATTTAAATTAACGAAAGCCCATCCCAATTCCCCAACCTTCCTGTAGTCAACACACTCAGCATTCTCTGAAGCGTTGATCTGAAAAATGTTCACCCACAGCAGATTTTTTTTTTTAAACTCACTTAATTTCTTTCTGACCCAAACTCTAGCAATTACATGAGTTTTGGAGGAAGAATAGAAAATCATCTGTAAAACTCATCTGTCTGCCTCGCCGGATCATCACATACATCATCTCATTTAATTCGCATGCCGGTTCTACAAGGCTGGCAATACGATCCGCAGTTCTCAGACAAGGTTACTAATGCTCAAAGAGTTTACGTAACTTATCCAAAGTCATTCAAGTAGTGAGGGGTGGACTCCAGGCCAACACTCCATTTATATAATCAAGTCCAGCAGCCCTAGCAGTTGACTCTAAATTCAATGTGATGCTTTTATTTGAGACAAGCATACAGCACAGTGCGTTTGGAAGTTTTAGATGGTGTTTAGTTGCAGTACATAATGGAGTTGCCTTACTCCATTTTGACCCCTGTGATTATACACATTGTAACTTCTTCTCACTTGACAACCCTGAAATCCTCCAAGGCCTGGAAGCTCCTCATCAGTCCCCATACAGTAAACACAATACAACTGAATAATGATGTTGACTCTGCTGTCCGGTGCAATAATGATTTTTTTTCCTGATGTTTGTATCTCCAGAGCTATAAAATTCAGACGTTGGAAATTTGCAATTCTTTGTCATGGTCTGACATTCTGCAAACTTGTCACCATCCCTTAAATTCCATTCAGATGTAATTTTCATGTCTCTGTCTACAAAATTGAAAGCAGGCTTTTGTTTCCTTTTCACTTATTACGCTGGGGAGAGAAGCGGCCTCAAAGGAGGCAGAAGTCGCAGGCCAGAGTGCTGGAAGTTAACTTCAACACTTGTGTTCACCTAAGTAGCTTCTAGGTAAAAAGCTACTGTGCCAACTGGGTCAAGGTGAACATGTTTTGCCAGCTTTCAGCCCACTTTTAAGTTAGCCTTTTGTTTTGCTAAGGTGAGTTTAAAACATCATGAGCCAGCAAACAGACAAGAGGGTAAGTGCTTCGATGCTTCTGAAAATACTTTTTAGTTTCATATCAGAGTAATATAGATAGAATGTGGGATTTAAATATGTGTAAACAATTATTGGTCTAAGTCAGGGGGTGGTGGCACACACCTTTAAATCCCAGTACTCGGGAGGCAGAGGCAGGCGGCTCTCTGTGAGTTGGAGGCCAGCCTATGAGAGCTAGTTCCAGGACAGGCTCCAAAGATACAGAGAAAAACCCTGTCTCAAAAACAAAACAAAATTACTGATCTATATTCCATCAAATATCTTAATTTCTAAAGTATGGTGACAAAGGCATTTCAATGTCTTTTTAATTTTCTAAAACAGAAGACACCAATCACAGTAACTTAGGATATATTCAATAATAAGAAAGCAAACAAAAGTTCTACATGTTGCAACTATGAACTATTTGTTATCTCCATCTCTCTTCTCCCCTCCCTTCTAACTGTAAATGAGCACCTTTACTGGGGGCAAAGTCAGAAGGAGTGAAACTCAGACCCACTAATTTCTGCTACAGTACCCCGGAAAAACATCTGGGGAGGGCAGGAACTTTTAACTACAAAATGAAGTTCACCATCTGGTGATGTGTAAGAAGGGTTTCCTCGGGTCATTGACAGCTTTACTTAGACAGTTATTAGGGAGAAAGAACTCCACTGTGACATCAAATATGTTTTATGAATTGCACAGTCCTTCACTAAACTCTACAAAAGCAAGAAATTTCATTTAAATAGGCATCTCTGAATGTCATTCTTTTTTAAAAAAAAAATCACGTTTAAGAACATAGGAGCTAAAAGAAAGGTTAGATTAAAACCCCCGCCCTTTTATTTACTGCATGACCTCCGACCTCAGAATAGTTGTCTAACATTTCCAGAACTCAGGTTCTTTAGCCATAAAGTTGAGATAATAATACATGAATCTAGTACAAGAACAGAGCGAGATGACCCTTAAAGAACCGTATCTTGCCAAAAAGAAGAAAAGAAAAGAAAAAAGAAAAGGTGTTGAACAAATGCCATGGAGAGTTCTGATGATATAATACTTCCAATAACACACAAAAGTGGGAGAACATGGCTCAGAGACCCCATTCTTATTCATTTTTCCTTCCCAATGAAAATGACTAAAACCCAAATCCCAATGGATGCTAAACACAGCAAGACAGACTAAGTGAGAACCAGGATTCTGGGCTGAGGCGACAGCTCAGTCAGTGACATGCTTACCTCAGAAGCCTGAGCACCTGAGCGTCGGTACCAGAACAGACAAAGCATCAGAGTCAGGCACGGGGTGGTGAGTGCATAGAGGGCAGAGAAGGGTGGGTGTTTGAAGATGACAGACCAGGCAAGATCTAGCCCACTCAGTGAGCTCCAGACCATTGCAGAACTCCTGTCCCAAGTGGCAAGTGGACATTGAGCCTGAGGAATGATACCCAAGGTTGTCCTCTGGCCTCCACAGACATCAACGTACGTGTGTACTTTTACCCACACACCTGAGCACCTGAGTAAACAGGAAAATCACACACACACACACAAACACCACACAGACACACACACACATATATACACATACATATGTGTACATATATATGTACATGTATGTGTATGCATACACCCAAATAATTAAAATAAGAAGCATAAGTTAGAGACACACTACAGTGAAACTTTCCCTCCTACAAAATCATATGCATAGCATTCATGGCTGAATGGACAAGGCAAGGTAGAACTAGGGGTAGGAGTATTTGATTGACTCCATGATTCTTCTGTCTCTCTGAAAACTTAGTTGGGTACTTTATCCTCCAACTCTTTAGTGCAAGGAATACAAATGCTGGTGGTCAGTTATTAATTTAATAGCACATCATAGGAACCAGTGTAACTGTGTGAGAATCCCCCCTCCCCCAAGTCACAGCATTGCCACATGCTGTACATGTTATGAGAAAAGTGATAAAAAGCTATAGATTATCGTGATTTGGAGAATGAAAACACGGAGTTTCTTACATACAGAATGTAAGTAATTTTAATGGCGTTCAGGAGGGAAAAGTTCAAATATAACAATGGACATTTTATAGCAGAGGAGGGTGCAGCGGGAAAGGAAAAATAAAAGGACTTTATGAGTGGCAATTTCAGGATAGTAAAAAATTATAAGTGTGCTCTGCAATGCCATTTTATTTCCATAGCAATATCTAATATGGGACTTTAATAAGATATTGCACTTGAGATCAACAAAAAGTAGAGCTAATTACTCTATACTAGACATTAGCTGGTGCAATGAATGTGGAATTTTCCAGCGCACAGCCTAGATAGTGTATCACTTATATTTATAAAGGGCCCTCCATTATCCTTGGGGTAACGTTTTGTTGCCCTCCCTCTTTTCCATTATAGTCAAAGAGTCCAAAATCTTCTTGTCATTTTGAGCTGTCCCTGTCCCTTTCCATTTGAGCTGGCAGTGGTCCCATCAACACAATACTCTTGAGAACTTTGGGGCTAGTCTATAATTCTTATTATGGTTCACACTGTGAGATCAAAGCCACAAGCGCCAGCCTTGTTGAGACAAGTCCTGCTCCTCCACTTGCAGCTTCCTACGGTGCAGTGGAAGAAGGAGACAGAGCTCGGCTGCTGAAGGGATGGGTCAGCAGAGAATGCCCTCAAAATCTTGACAAGGACGCTTTCTATTAAAGGTAATACCCTAAATGTTCCTGGGGCATTTGCAAAGGGTTTTAATCAAACACTCTTGGCTTTATTGGTAGATGATCATTGTCACTTTCCTTATGATTCCCACATATGACATGTTCCTAGAGGTCTTTCTTTTTTGGAACACCGCCACTTTGGGAGCACAGAGTGAGAAATCGTCCATTTGTCTGTGTGTTTGTGTGTATTAACCTATGTGTAATGTGCATACTTGTGCTTATTTGAGTGTTGGGACTGGAGGAAGATGTCAGGTGTCCTCTTCCATTGGTCTGCCCCTTAAAAGTTAGTCTCTTCCCTGAACCTTGAGCCTGCCATTTATTTTGGCTAATCTGGCATGTGAGCAAACCCCTGCAATTCTCTGTCTCCACCTAAACTAGAATCACAGGTGCTGTATGACCGTCCCAGAGTTCTCCTGGGTATTGAATTCAGTCTCTTAAGCTTGTCCAGAAAGCACACTCCACAACTGAGGCATCTCCATGCTCTGATCTTATTATTTGAACCCAGCTATTCACTTCTTAAAAGAATTTATTTGACTTTATTCTGACTGCTCCTGCACTGGATTAAGTATAAGAAATTAGTGAGGTAACACTGGTCACTCTCAGTCTGGAAATCTAAAAGCTTCACCACCTTGTGTATTTGGTGGCGTTTCTACTTTCAGTGTCGCTTGCTCTTAAGGGGCAGTGTTGCCAAGCTTCACACCACATGGTAGCAACAAGCAACCCTTCCCCTAGTTTCACACTATAGATAAGCTTCCTAAACTGTGGGTCACCATCCTATGTGGGTGACATCATGGAATGTGGGGGTCATGAAAGATTTGTCAATAGAAAAAAACAATTTTGAGTAGATGAAGGCTAAAGTTTAACTCAAAATCTAATGCATAATGAATTAGAGGTTCAATTCACCGTGTTCAAAACTGCTGCATCCTGTGATATCACTGAAGACTCCGCTCTGGACACACAGCATGTCCCTTGTCCCTGGGTGTGTTGTCAAGCTCATGGTACCTCCCCATAATGTCCTACTCACCACACAAATATTTTTTTGCTTGTATAGTTGCATAAAAATTTAAATATTGGAAACAATGACAGTATCCTCCTACTGTTGGCAACTATCAAATCAATATATCTTTAGGTTATATTCGTTTCAATGTTTAATTTTTAAAATTGTTATTTCAGTTGCTGACTTGAGTTCCACAAAAAAAAAAATGTTCCAGGGGAATTGGTGAGATGGGGCCAAACTCATGACCTGAGTTAGGTCCCCAGGACACACACAGCAGAAGGAGAAATCAGCTCCCTCAAGTTGTCTTCTAGCCTCCACACAGATGTTACACCTACTTATCCACCTGGCACAAAAGTGGAATAAAATAAAATGGTTCAAAGAATTTTGTCTTTGGATTAGGACAGAACTTCCAACAAGTTTTGAAACAGTTCCGAACATGAATCTACTTGTTTTATCCTACGTATTTATGTGCAGTCGTCTTCTCAGCGTTCACAATTATAAGATCAAAATGCCCGTCATCTCTGAAGAATTCTGATGGTGTTCTGCATCCTGTATTATTAGATATTCAGCCAAAATTTAATTCTTTATTTGTAGCACAAATCATAAAAGCCCAGAGTCAGAAATTATTTATAAGCACACCCGGCTCATTAGTGTGTTAATTTTCTTTCCTCTTTAATAAATGATAAAATTATATGCTTACCAAAAAATTTGTAAAAATTAAATTTTATCATTTATCAATAAATGTTTGCTTTGTATATTCTTATGTATATGTGTTTATACACATACAAGGATTTATATATCCAGACCTGCATAACATTTTTCTTGTTGAAAAAGGCAGGAAAAAATTTTTTTTTAGTTGTTAAATTAGAAAGCATGATCCAATTTGTATACTTTTAACAGATGTTAGCCTAGAAAATTTAGAAGTCAACAGTAACAACAATGTATCAAGAACAGAGAAATGGTAAAAACTTGGTAAAATAATAACATTAGACAAAGCACCTCGAAAATAAAACGTGACTTTATTGTTTTACTAAAATAGAGTTTGACTTACAATTCAGATATAGTGGTTTGTTTATTCTGGGAATTTCCAGGAAATGATAAAGAAGCCCTGCTTCACATCACACCAAAGACTCTTCAAAAACGGTCACTCACAGTCTCTTCAAGGCTCTTCCAGCAACCCTCTCATTCCCAAGCAACTGAGAGAGAGCTAACTATTCCAGCTACCAATGTGTACTGAAGACCAGAAGCACTCCAGAAATTCTGCAGGTGCCAGACTCACTGCTGAGAGACACCCAGACTTGTGGACTGATCAACTCGGGGGTTCTCTGTAAAACAGACACTGTTGGATAACTCTGAGCACACTGTGAAGTCAATGCTATATCAGACATGACTTTGCAAGACGCTGGGAGGTTGTGTACATTATTAGAGGACAGAGAGAAGATCATGCATTACCCTTCCAGGATCAGAGGTTGCCCAGATAACCAACAGAATCTGACAGAATTGAGGGTATGTGCTTTCCAAAACTAGGTTATAAAAGGGAATTCAGCCTCTTCCTTGGACTCTTGAAGTGAGTCACCTCTGCATAAGGCCATCCAAGAAGCCCTGAGGAAGGTCACATGCAGAAAAATTGAGGCTTATGAACAACTGCCAGCCCAGGAAGCAAGATTCTCTGAAAATGGGACCCCTGGCTCCATTCAGGTCATCAGATGATTACACTACCAAACATCTTCCTATAGCTGCTGAAGCAATCCCAAGTGAGAATTACCTATCTGAGCTATCCCCAGACTTCTAACTCCCACAACTTGAGCAACAATTAGTGACCATTACTGTTAACAACTAAGTTGTGAACCCATTTGTCACACAGGTCTACTAACTAATGCAGAAATAAATACAAATAAAATGAAAAGTGAAAATGCTCAAAAGTGAAAATGCAGTAAAAGGAAGTGTCTTCCTTGGGTTTCTATCGACTCTCATAAAGGAAAACATTTAACTGAGGTAATGGCTTGGTTCAGTTCATTATCATAATGGTGGGAAGCAGGGTAGTGTGCAGGCGGACATGGTGCTGGCTACATCTTGATCAGAAAGCAACAAGAAGTAGACTGTGACAAATGGGTGCAGCTTGAGCATAGGAGAATTCAAAGTCCACCCCCACAGTGACATACTGCCTCTGATAAGGCCACACCCACTCCAAAAAGACCACACCTCCTAATAATGCACTCTCTTTGGGGGCCATTTTCTTTCAAGCCACCACAGAAAGCGTGCACAAACATGCGTGTGTGTGTGTGTGTGTGTGTGTGTGTGTGTGTGCATGCGTGGGGGGGGGGTTGTACAAAGCACAGAGGACAAATTCATGGAGTCTGTTTTCTACTTCACCTTTGTGGGCTGTGGGGATATGGAGACTGAACTCAGCTGTCAGACTCGGTGGCAAGTTCCTTGGCAAGCTAGGTCATCTCGTTGGCTCCCACATAGGTTATATTTATTTTGCTAGAGAAAGTACACTGAGTAAACAAAATTTAAAAAAAAAACAGAAATAAGATATTGTGACATGAGAGGAAAATTTATGTTCACCTTGCAATGCATTTGATTTTGATAACAAGCTATCAATGTGTCATTCATAAAACTTGATTCATGAGCTCACTCATAAAATGTATGATAATAGCTATATCAGACATTAGCAGGTCCAGTTAACCCAGAGTTTTGTGGTATAAACATGTAAATATTTTAATATCATACCAATAGGCAAAATAAATTTGTCAAAAAAAAATTATACAACTTTAGAGATTACTCAGCAGTAAGAGCACTTGTTTTGCTTCCAGTGTAGTTTCTAGCACCTACACCCAGAAGTTCACAACTACCTGTCATTCCAGCCCCAGGAAGCCTCTTCTGGCCACCATGGGTCCCTGAATGTGTGTGCAAACACAAACACACACACACACACACACACACACACACACACACCTTTAAGAAAAACTACAACTATCTAAAAATACGTACTTAATAAATAGAAACCACATTGTATAGTAGAAGAATGTAAATGAAGTTAATCTTATCATTATAATGGGAGCTTAAGACATTGCCAGAGTTTCTCCAAACCAACTGGTGTTTGCTATGAAGCATGGCACTCAAAGTTTGTTTAGCCTCATTTTGCCTGAAACAGGCAATATATATTAACCTATCCAACTTTACATGTAAACTAATTGTAATTATTACAACTCATATAATTTAGGAGACTTTTTTATAAAAATTATATGCAAGCAACACCTTTCCATATGGCCAATTAGCAGAGTCGTAAAATGCAGCAAATATATGATGTTGTATTGAACATCTGTGTTGTTTATCCTATGGGAATTTTTAATAAAGGACCAAACAGCATATTGATGCTAATTCTACGTTACCAGGACTTTAAATAAAAAACTAAAATAAATAGCATCCATTAAACTGATCATACTGTTGTAACTCAAATTGTGTTTATTATGCTAATGGAACATGAAATTAAGAAAAAGACCTTTATGCCAGTGGAATTAATTAATGAGCTTTATGAAGGCATTGGGATGTAATTTATTTCTAGATAAGTAAGTCTAATTTGCAGTTCCATGGGTCTCGGCAATGCTGATTGTAATAGTTATTCCTGCAGATGTGCTGCTCACAGCACGTCTTTCCATTAGAACTGAACACCTCATTATATAAACTGTACCTAATTAAACATAATACAGTGGTGACTTGTTAAAGTGGCCTTTTTAAGTCAGCAGCTGCCTAAGCTAATAATACCGTACACAAGATTTATACCATCTTCCCCAGAATACTGATATTAAAATATACTGCCCAAGGGATTGATAACTAATTCACCACTATGTAACAGGTACATTTCTGATTCTGTGATAAGAGATTAAAGCCTATCAGTCCATAAAAATAAAATGAATTCAGGACTATTTGGAACTGGAAAGTACTTGGAAAACTTCACCAAAATGACTTCTTGTTTTAAAGAAAATCAGTAAAATAGTCATAAAAGGAGAACACTTAAAGAGAAAAAACCCACAAATAAATAAATGTGAAAGATCTAAAAAAAAAAATCTAGAGGTTCTTCATGTGCTTTCCCAAGTATAAACAGAAGGGTTTCAGGGTTGACAAGCTTCAGATAGATCTGTACTTACTGCAACTTCTGGATATAATATGTGACATTTCCAACTATGGAGAAGGAACATATTTACACAGTCAGACCATGCTCTGCTTAATCAGGTTTCCAAACCAGCATCCTTAATAGGATGAACTCTAACACTCATTCCTTTTGGAACTGTTTGCTTAAGTTGGGAATGGAGTCATGAAGCTGGAGTTTAGCCATGTAACTACAGCTGATGAGAAACACCCGTGCTAAGTGATGTTCTCCAGCACCCAGTTGTTCTGCTTCTATCCTTCCACCCCTCAACACTCAAAACAAGCCTTGTAGACTTTGTAAAGCTGCCCTAGATTTAAGCAGATGATCTTAGGTAACTTGACTCATCTCCTAGCACCCAGGGTACCTCCCTTTGACTATTAAACATACAGTGTTCTAAAGTAGGCACCAGAGAGTCTCTATCTAAGCATGGATACTCACCAATAAATTATAAGACAAGGCCTATCCGTACTTTATAGCTGCAACCCAATTTGTAAGTGAAACACCATACTTCATGTTAGTTGATCCATGATTTGAAGGGTCTCCAGCCTGTCCCTTTATTATTAGCCTTCTCGGTGTGTGAGTTTCTAGGCCTCTAATAGGCCATTCGGTAAATATTTGTCAGTTGAATCCACTGAGGTGCACTTTATTTGTATCCATATAGGCAAAGTCTATTTAACTTGTGAATTTAACATTAAAGATAGATTTCACCCAACTTGATAACTCTGGGGTCTCTCTCTGGTCTGCAAAAGACTTCTCCACTTAAAATGCAAACTCAAGAGGTTGAGAAACTCAAGAGGTTCTCACTCTCACAGGCTAAAATATTCCTACTTGAAGTTTAGCTAAGGCCACTTTGAAACATTTAAAACATAGGTATAGTAGCTTATAGTTATCAATCAAAATTAGTCGTCGTACATAGGAAAACTACCATCATCATACTGTTAGTTCCTCCTACAAAGCTTGCAAGCCTTAACAGACTCTTTAAAGGTTACAATAGGATATCAGAGTAACACACCCATATACACATGCACACCTGTAGGCCCACATGCTAGCTGTGGCCTTACAGGCCGACCATTTGAACTGGCAAAATATCATCTAAATAAATCAAAACATATTTTACATAATATTGGTCTGGTAAAAACATGACCAGCTGATTTAAAATATAACTTAAATGCATAAAAATGACAGGGACTACTATTTTTATTTAATTAAGAGGGAGTCTAGATGCAAGAAGGGAGCTAGAGTTTTCCTATTAGGATTTCAATCTACACAAGAGTCCTTTTCTCCCCCCTTGAGTCAATATAAATAGATGTTAGTTTACAGCAAGAGAACCGGGTCCCTGTGCGTTAGTAAGGGGAAGAGAACATAACCTACCTGCTATGAAATAATCCATGGCCAAACTTCAACTCCAATAAACGACAACCTCATAGTCCATAAAGTGCCGCTGCACAGGCATGAGGAGCCGAGTGTGAGCACCTAAACCCATGTAAAGTTACTAAACACAGTGGCATGAATTTGTGATTCTAGCACTGGGAAGGAAAAGACCAAAGCATCTTAGGACTTTTGGCCTAAGTTGAGACTTTTAGGATAGTTGAGCCAAATCATTAAGCCCCAGGGCAATGAGAGATCCTGTCTCAGGAAACTAGAGCATTTGACTAAGCTCAGCAGCTTTCATTATTAAAAAAGTTCAATAAGCTAGAAATTCTATCAACATAATAAAATTTACATATAAAAACCTACTCTGAACATAATACTCAATAGAACATAGCTATAAACTTTTTATCTCACATCAGAAATGATGGATGGATACCTACTTTTACCACTTCAATTCAACATAGTACTGAAGACCATAGCCAGAGACAGTAGGCAATGAGAAGTATAAAGGCCATGATTCCGATAATTTTAAAAGCAGAAAATCCTAAATATTTTACAATTGAGCCATTTAAAATGGTAAATGAATTAATAGAAATGGTAGAATGGGGTCAGAAAGATGGTTCAGCAGCTAAAAGTGTATATCGCTCTTCCAGAGGAATAGAGTTCTCTTCCAAGCACTCTGTCACTTCAGTTCTAGGGGATCTGAAGCCTCTGGCTTCCACAGGCACCTGTACTTGCATACACATACCAACGCACAGACACACATATGTAGACTTAACTAAAAATAATAAAAATAAATATTTAAAAGTAACAGGATGCAGAAACAACACCCAACAATCAGTTGGCCCCATATCCTAACAAAGAACACTCTGAAAAGGAAATTAAACAATTATTCCGTTTACATTAGAACCAAAGAAAATAAAATACTCAAAGAAAGTAAAATACTCACATAATAAAGGTGACAAAACGTGGCTGAAGGAACTAAAATCATGGAAACATTCATGCTCAAGGATTAGAAAACAGTATCATTAAGATGTCAATACCACATAAGGTCATCTACAAATTGCTATATCATTTCTCTCAAAATACCAACGGCGGTCTTTGTAGAAATACGATTGCTGTCCTAAAACTCATTTGTTATCTCAAAGGATCCTGGTTGAAAATAAAATTTGGAAAAGATGAGCAAAGTTGGAAGATACCTATTTTCTGATATTGAAACTTAGGAAATTACAGTAAGCAAATGTGATGCCCTCCCCGCAAAAAAACATACAAACAAACAGACAAAAAAAAAAACAACAACTATGAGATACCTCAAAAATTTAATTACTCAAAAACAACTATGTGATACTTCAATAAAACCATGTGATAACTCATAAAAGACATAATCAAAAATCAGTACAATAGAACAGAAGCTGTAAGCAACCCCTTATAAACATTGGCTTGTTATTTTTTCTTTGACAGGCCAGGATAACTCAAGAAAGAAATTATACTCATTTTAATGAACAATGCTAGAAAAATTTAAAATTCAAGTTCAAAACAGTGAAATTGTGCTCTTATAAGTACAGTACTTATAACTGTACTCTTATAACCAAAACTAATTGAAAATGTTTACAACCCCAAAGTATTAAACTTCCAGGTGTAAGTATGCGGCAAAGCTTCATGTCTCTGGGATCGACAACGACTTCTTGAATAGAACAAAAAGCCCCTGAGCAGCAAATCAAAATAGATTAAAAATTTGGACTTCATGAAAATCAAATGGTTTTATATACACAAAGATAGAAGTGATAAGGAAGCAACCCAATAAATGTGGGAGCATAATCGCAAATAATGTATTTGTATAAGAGTATTTCCAGAGTAGAGAGAGAATTCCTAAAACCACACAAAAAGTAAAACTGAGTCCAAATTGGGCTTGAGGACTTCAAGAGGCATTTGTCCAGAAAAGACACCTGTACGGCCTCGAATCACATGAAAACCTGTTCAATGTCGCTAAGCACTAGGGACATGGGAGTCACAGCCACGGTGAAACAATAGCCCAAACTCTGTGAGGAGCCTCTTCGATGCCCATCTTCCTCTTGAAGTAATTGACACAACTATGGTAATAATTCCCATTTCAGTGTTTGAAAGTGAATGATGTCTGCCCTGAGTCCTCCATTCCTTTCAGATTCCAATTCTGTCCCAGGCAGACTCAAGTCCCTCTGAACTATTTCAACAGCTGCGGTGTCCCACCCCCTCCCCTGTGTTTCTGTACCCTGATTCTAGTCTCCACTTAGCTAACCACCATGTGGGTTTTTATACTTCCCTGAAAAATAAAAACCCAAACCCTCCTTGACCACTCAAGTCCCAGAAAAAGGATGATGCATGTGGTAAGTAAAATTAGGATCCCCGCTCCAAGATGCCCCAGTTACTAGAAACGGCACGGCAGAGGAAGGAAGGTCTGGTGCAATCCTCAGTATTATCCACAAAGGCTGAATCAAAAGGCTTTTTAGCTATGAATTAGAGGAAAAATCAGAGTAACAGAGAGAGGACTCAATACAATGTGGCTAATTTTTAAGATGAGTAGAGGGAGCCAAGAGTCAAGGAACAGACAAGACCTCTAGAAAATAGACAAGAAAAGAAATAATCCTCACAGAACCCTGGTAGCCTGATTTTGGCCCACTAAGACCCATTTTGTCTTTCTGATATTGAGGACATTGAGATAATGAAGATACATTCAACTAAAGCTTGAAGTTCGTGGCAATTTGTAATTGAAAATTTACAAATTGTTCTAGCTGTAATTGAAAATTTCTATAATATATCCACTTAGTATAAACCCTCGTGGGATGTTTGGATAAAATTGTCAAAATGTAATTAAATTAACAATTTGGTTAACACCTGTCTCCTTCCATATCTGTCACGCTCATTCCTGGCTTAACATCTTGCCTAGAATGCAATCGACTTTCTATAGATGGTTGGCTGATGGATTGTTTCGTGGTGAAATATTCTGATTTTTTGATAACAAGTCAAATACAACCTCGTGCTGATATTTCTAATACTTGGGAGGCTTTGTGAATTTTTCGTTATAATTATTAATCATTTCAGAAGGAGAAAAGCCTTTGCTCTACAGATGTCAAAAAGATACAAGAAATATTTAGGATGGGCAAGAAACATTTAATATAAATGTAATAAAAGTCTCTAAAGAAAAAAAGTAAAACAATGAAAAAAGCGAACACTAATAACTGTAGTGGAAAATTATGAGATAAAATGGGTACCATATAGTGTATGAGTATACTGTGAATATTTAGATATAGATAGTACGGATATAGATCTATAGATATGCACATAGATATAGAAAATATAGGTATATCAACTTTAACCAAACTGGTATGTTTCAGTAATTATGAATTTTCTAATCCTGTGTACTTTATAACCAGGATTCTTGGTGGAGAAGAAAAACATTTTCATCCAGAATATGAACTGGGAGTATGCAAACAAACTTAGGAGGTATTAAAGCCTTAAAGGAACACATACATTTCTTGTTCTGACCACTATCCAGGTCTCAAAACTGTGATCTATTCAGAACCTGTGAGCCCCAGCCGAGCCTAGAGATCATCTGAGTGTACCATTTCCCTCTCAAACCAACCGTGACTGTGTGCAGAAACTGGCTAACTCCAGATCGTGACAACAAGCGTGATACCTGGCCTTGAATACCTTCACACACTATTAGTGTCAATTTATTAACAATCCTATTTAATTTTTAGACAGTGTGTTTTAAAAGCCCAATTTTACCTTGTTGTAAAGATCTTTTTATAAGATCTTTGAGAGATGGGTCATCTCCACCCTCCGATAACTCTAAGCATAATTATGGGATTGGCAATAATACTCAGATATTGATTGACAGAGTCACAAGTGGTCACAAATTTTCATTGACATTTGAAAGTACACCAAAGGAGATATAGGAATCGAGGACGAGATTTTGTTTTATTTTGGTTTGGTTTGGTTTGGTTTGTTTGTTTGTTTTTCCACCTCAACTTTCTCATGTCCCAGGTTCAGGTGAAACTAGGGAAAGCAATAAGCGGGGTGCTTGAAGTGACCTTTTATTAACTACATACAGCAGCAGCAAGTTTCTCTCTTCTCAGTGCGCCTATTAATGAATAGTTTTGTAGGCCATCGGAAGGTTGGGTTTCTACTCAGAACTAAATTGCCAAGGCACATTACTAATATAATCAATCGTTGAGCACAAAGCATAAACAATTTAGATACAAGGGTTATGAAATGAACTAAAATTAAATATTGCCCGGAAAGTGTATTAGAATTAATAAAGACAGAAAGCAAATTAGGTGCTGCCGGGAACTGATCTGGAAGAAGGGTGAGAGAGAGTGACAGTCTGTGATGAAAACGCTCTAAAATTTCGTAGTGGTGACGGTGGTAGAACTCGGTGGGTATACGTGAAGCCTTTGGATTGTGTGCTTTAAAGGGGTGAGTTGAATTTCAATGGGCTTTTGCACATACACACAAGAATCCGGGTGAGAATCCCTATCCCCCTTCTCTTCCTCCCTCCTTCCCACCCTTGCTCCTCTTGCTTTTAACTTCTCTCTTCCTCGTTTCTCTTCCTGTCTTTCGGCCTATAAGGTAGCCCAGTTAGTTCTTCAAAAAGTCTGGTTTGTGTGTTCTCTCTAACTATCAGAGCGTTCATAAAGCTAGAGGAAATTGCATCCTTTTTTATTTTACTAACTTCAAATTAGAGCGTTGGGAATTTGTCATGCAAATTTATGCAAAATAAGAACATGGAGATGTTACTATTTCAATTCAGAGGGAAGAAAGCAGTTGGTTTTTTTAAAAAAAATTTAACAAATCTACCTCACTGTTACTCTGAATTTTCTGATCTCAAAAAATAGCAATTACTTCTGATTGAAGCACATTTTCACTATTATATGCATTTCTAATCGACATTAATAGCACATTACATATATTAGATCCATTAAGGGAAACACACATCAGCAAATTTTGTGTGCCGCGTGCATCAGCTGGAGAAAACATGATAGCAAACTTGATTAAAATACCAGGAAAAAAGCACTTCTATCCAAAACGTCTCTAACAGAGCTACCATCTAGTTTATGAATACATAAATTATATGAACTACCTTGGTTTCTAAGGGTTTAAATGTAACACTGCACTGATATTCAACCTCATGAACCTCTGAATCATGTCTTATGTCACCACAGATTAGATACATCTTCAAAGCATAAATGTAGCACCAGCGTTCTCTTTTAGTGTTCCATAGCCGATATCTGTAATCTAAACACTTCAATAGTGTTTGCTATGTTCAAGCAAAAGTACCACAGGCTTTATTTTTCTTGCATTGAAAATTTGTTTCTTTTCAGTTTTTGGTTCTTCAAAACTTCTGTACAATGTATTTTAACCATATTCATCCTCCCAATTCCTTGAAGATATCCTTCCCTTTCTCTATTTGCCTTCCTATTCTTTTTACCTGTCAAGTCTAGTTTTTGCTTCCCATTTAGTTTTGGGTGTCTGGCCTTTTGCTGGAGAGCATGACGGACCAACCAGGGACTACCTTCTTAAAGAAACCGGCTTTCCCTCTCTCAGCATCCATCACTTGGAAGAGGGAACTGTCAATAGCTCCTCAGGTAAGGGTGGGTCTGTGTGCTCTCCTCCCATCTCCATGCTGGGGACTTTTCTCTCTAGAGTTTGCACAGATCTTATATTCTGTCACAAACTCATGTGTGTGCACTGCCCTGCTGTGACTGAAAAGCACTGGCTCCTTGTAGCCGTCGACAGCCTCTGACTCTTACCATCTTATCTTCTGCAATGATTCCTGAGCCTGGGGAGGAAGGGCTGTGATACAGATGTCCATGGAGGGCTGAGCATCCGGCAGTCTCTCCTCTGCCTCTTGACCTGTATGGGACTCTATGTTAATTGGCATCTAGTGCAAATAGAAACTCCTCTAATAAGGGTTGAAGGATACATTAATCTGGGTCTTTGGGCCACATAACCCCTAATCTTACACTGGAAATTTTAAAGACAAAACCCAACTTCAGTTGAATTCTATCTCTACATTTGCCCAAATGATTTGAAAAACACACCAAATTTTACTTACATGCAGTGCCTAAAGCTTAAACATTTTATTTGCGTTTGTTTCAAGACCAGAGATTTATTGAAACAATATCAAAAAATAGTTTTTAAACGTTAGTAAATACAGTGCCTCATTTTACAAAGCAAAATACTCAAAATTTGTGCCAGTTTTCCTGTGGCTTGTAAAATCTGGTGTACAGTATGTTTGGTGACTGAAGCCAAATGGCTGGGACGGAAGACACAGTCCCAAGCTAATACATAGCTTATCATGTTGCATGCTCACATTTATCAAGCAGAAGGACACAGAATTCAGTGCACTCATGGTTTACCTTTGAAGGGAACAAATACATCATGAAATTTTCTTCAAGTTTCTATGTTTTCTTCTCTTGAATAAGGTTATCCTTATTCTAAAACAACTGAAAAGGAAACGCCTTGAAAAACAAGAGAGCAAGATGTAAGAGGTCTTTCTGTCTGTGATGATTCCTGATTTCCCCCAACCAAGAAACCTTCATCCATTCACCCTGTCCCCATCTCTTGCCATGATGTGACTTTAGGATCGCAAACATTTTTAAACACAACATTTGAAACATGTAATTAAGCGTTTGTTTTCTATTTTTTATTGATTTTATTGAACTACACATTTTTCTCTGCTCCTCTTCCCTCACCTTCAACCCTCTCCCATGGTTTCCATGCTCCCAATTTGCTCAGGAGAGCTTGTCTTTTTCTAGTTCCCATATAGATTAGATCCATGTATGTTTCTCTTACGGTCCTTATTGTTGTCTAGGTTCTCTGGGATTGTGATTTTGTAAGCTGATTTTTCTGTGCTTTATGTATAAAAACCACTTATGAGTGAGTACATATGATATTTGTCTTTCTTGGTCTAGGTTTCCTCACTCAATATGTTTTCCAGTTCCATCCATTTGCCTACAAATTTCAAGATGTCATTTTTTCCTGCTATGTAGTACTCCATTGCATAAATGCAGTACATTTTCTTTATCCATTCTTCAGTTGATGGGCATTTAAGTTGTCTCCAGGTTTTGACTATGACAAGCAAAGCTGCTATGAACGTAGCTGAGTACATGTCCTTGTGGTACGATTGATCATCCTTTCGGTATATACCCAAAAGTGGTATTGCTGGATTTTGAGGAAGGTTGTTTTCTAATTTTCTGAGAAATTGCCATACTGATATCCAAAGGGACTGTACCAATTTGCACTCACACCAGCAATACAGGAGTGTTCCCTTTATCCCACATCCTCTCCAGCATAAGTTGTCATCAGTGTTTTTGATCTTGGCCATTCTTACAGGTACAAGATGGAGTCTCAGAGTTATTTTGATTTGCATTTCTCTGAAGGCTAAGGATGTTGAGCATTTCCTTAGGTGTCTTCCAGCCATTTTAGATTCCTCTGTTAAGAGTTCTCTGTTTAGGTCTGTACTCCATTTTTTTTTTATTGGATTGTTTGTTCTTTGTATATTTTGGAGTCCTCTCAATATAAGCCTATACCCTCACCTAGCCTGGGCATTGTTTGTAACAAATGCCTAAAGAGATTCTCCATGGACAGCACTTTGAATGTTCCTTAATCCTTTCCCTCTTCTTTCCTACACCACTTAGTATTTCATTTCCATATTGGCTCCCAACAGCAACTCCTCCCCATGAGCCTACCATATCTTCGGTTAATTCTATGAGTGTTGAAATAAACTTGTATCATTAATCTTGTGAAACTTCCTTCCCCTTCCTTCTTACTTCCTACCTTTTCTTCGTTCCTTTCTTTTTCCTCTCTCCCTCATTCCTCCTTTCCTTCTTTCCCTCCTTCATTCTTTCTCTCCTTCCTTCCTTCCTTTTCTCCTTCCTTCCTTCCTTCCTTCCTTCCTTCCTGCCTGCCTGCCTGCCTGCCTTTTTTCCTTCCTTCTATATTCCAAGTTGATCTCAAATTCTGTATGCAGCCAATGCTGCCGACGAACTTCTAATTTCCCTGTTCTTGCCTCCTGGGTGCTAGGTTACAGGCATGTGCCACCACATCAAGTTTTATGCAAGTTATATGTGGACTGAACCCAAAGCTTCATGCATGCTAAATAAGTACTCTGTCAGCTTAGTCACATCCCCAGCTCCCCATAATGTCTATTTTCAAATTGTCACTCTTTAATAGTCTAACAACTAAACCCAAAGCATGACCCAATTATCACACTGGTCTGATAAATTGGTATAACCTGAATTTTGGCCATTAATTCATCCTCTTAACAAAATACTGATCTAAAAAGACAACAATAAAAGAAAAAGAAGACTTGATTTCAAGAGGAAGAAGGAGGTACATAAAAGGCTGGAATGAAGAAAGGAGGAAAATGATGTAATTACACTTTAATTTAAAAAAAAATTAAAAGATAGTGCAAGTGGCAAAGATGATCCTAAATTATCAAATACTCACTTTTGTATTAACGACTAGTCCTGTGACTATATCAGTAAAGGTTGATGGAATGCACTGGCCTCAACCTTCCTGGGAGCTCCACCCCAGTACTGCAACAGCCTGGGATTTGCACTAAACATGCATGCATGAAGTAAGTGACTTGTCAATGATTAAAAAGAAGAATTCATGACTGATAACTGCATCAATAACTCCTCGTGCAAATAAAATTTTAATGCATACAGAAGCATGGAATGGCTATGATTGGGGTTTTTAAAAACAGTTTACCCAGCTGTGCTACCTAGTTTTGTGTAAGCTTGACACAAGCGAGGGGCATTTGGAAAGAGAAAATATCCTCAACCGAGAAAAGATCCCCAACCCGAGTAGCCTGCAGATAAGACTGTGGGGCAGTTGCCTGACTAATGTTTGATGTGAGAGGGCCCAGTTTACTATGGGCAGGGCCACCTCTAGACTGGCAAACCTGGGAGCTGTATGGAAGCAGGCTGAGCAAGCCATGAGTAGCAGGACAGTAAGCAACACCCCTCAGTGACCTCTGCTTTGGTTCCTGCCTCCAGGTTTCTGCCCTGTTTGAGTTCCTGTCTTGGCTTCTCTCAGGGGATAGTAACTCAGAATACATAAGCTAAATAAACATTTTCCTAACCAAGTTGCCATTGGTCATTGTGTTTCATCACAGCAATAGAAATGATCTCCTTCTAGAAACTGTACAAAAGCAAACTATGGAAAACATAGCACAAGTTTGGAAACCTGTTTGAGACAAGGTCCAGATGCCCTTCAGGGGCCTCACTCTCTTTCTTCATGTATATCATGTCGGGCGAACAGTGCTTCACATGTAGCAAAGGACAAATAACCAATAGTGAGTAATAACTACACCCATTTGTTCTGCATACAGCTATTGAATTATAAAAATCAAAAATGAATTTTCAGTGTTGCAGGTATAGTTCAGTGGCACAAGGTCCTGGGTCCAAATTGCAGCACTCAAATAATTTTATTTATAATTTTCCATATTTAATATCTTTATCTATCACCTACCAAAATCACATACTTCATCGCCTATTTCATGGGTCAACTAATAAAAAAAAATTAGATATGAAAAGATAATATAAGGTTATATTCAAAGAAATTACTAATGTAGCTCTACAATATATTTTTGAACATGTTGCCCAAATGCTTAAAATGTAATTAAAAAAAACTATCCAAAGCATTTTATAACTGGCCAGCTTTACGACAATTTAAATTTTTCCATATGGCCAACAGCTGACAGTATTATGCCAGCTTTAATGTTCCTCTCCTTTTTTATACATAAATATGCATTTTCAAAACCAGACTTAAATTATTGAGAGAGGAGCCGTGAATTTTTACAGAGTTCTTGTTGACACAGGGCTTTGTAGTTTTTGAAGTAGACCTTTACGGTGTGTCTCCTATGTCATTTTCCTCCATCACACACATAATGTTTTAACTCTGTGATAGACACTGAAAGGGAGTGTGTGTGAAGCCTCTGACACTATTACACTATTGATTGTCCTGTAATGAGTGTGCAATAATCACCTAATCCCACCTGAGCTTGTGGCCATTGGGTGGGGTCCTTATTCACATACGAAGGTTTCCACTTGAACCCTAACCCTACCGCTTCTTAGTTTCTTTGTATAAAACATGAGGACGACACTTGTATCATGGGGACAGTTAAAAGACAAAAGCATCCCAGGGACGCATATGTATTTGGTCGATGGTAAAAGAAGCTGCAGTCTCCTGACAGTGGCATTGTGTGGAACCAGGACTCTGCACTCTTACACGTTTGGGAACGTAGTCCCACAGTGGAGAATCACATGCGTCACGTTAACCTTCACTTTTAGACACGGGTAGAGGTTGGGGCAGGCCCAAAGGCCTCACCACTACCTGGAGAACATTATCAGACTATCTCACTTCCTTCGCCCCGATCTGAACTTACCTACAAGTGGAGGACATACTGTTGAAACAAAAAGTAATAATAAATTTATATTCTCACTGTATTTGAAGGCATCTGACCTCCAGCCATGCTACAAGAACTAAAAACTGAGAATTTCTTCATGTCTGTGTGAGTATAATTTCTTTTAGTTTTATATTTGCATAATGTTTTGAACAATATCTAGTAACATAGCACAAAACTATCACTCTTCAAAATGCACCATTAAAAACATCGCACAGGGTTTAGCAAGATGGTTCATTGAGTAAAAGCACTTGCTGTCAGAGATGACAACCTGAATTCAATTCCCAGAATTCGCGCGAGAAGAAGAAGACTGACTCGGACAGGTTGTCCCCTGATATCAACACATGTGCATGCACACGCTTGCACACGTGATCACACAAAATAAATAAAATGTAATTTAAAGGAAGGAAGTAATCACTCTGCAAAGTAAGTAAGCATCCTAGCAGTTTCTATGTGTTACACTTGCTCAATACACTGGTATTGAGGATGTGGCCATGGAAATATATATCGCCACAGAACTCCAGAAGATGTGTGTAGAGCTTTAAAGACTGAAAGTTATAATTTATTCTGGAACCTGATAACAGAAAATAACAAAAATATGCACATGATTTTAGGCTAGGAATAAAATGTGTCTTAAAGACAGACACATTTTAAACAAAAATTACAAAATTAAAGTCATCTTATCCAGGTAGAATATCTTTTCCTCACAATGATATCATCAAAATAATTAATCCTTTGTGTCTGTTATCCACTCTCCCTTACTTACTATGTGTGCTATAAATTTTAAAAGTCATTAAACACATTTCTGTGTAGATCTGTGCCCAACAATGCTTGTGTACCTGTGATGGTTGGTGTTATTCATCTTGGTAGAATGTAGAATCCTTTGGGAGATGGGCATTGCAGCTTACCTATGGTGATTACCTTGATTGCATTACTTGATTTGGGCAGACCCTTCTTAGTTATGGGTAGGACCATATTCCTTGCTCTCCTCGGTACAGATGAAATATGATCAGCTCTCTTAAATTCCTGCTGCCTTGGCTTCTCCACCATAATGGAGCATCCACTCAGACTGTGAGCTGAAATAAAAAGAAGTTTAGACAATCCCATTTCACAGGATTTAGAGAGATGGAGAATACAATAACAATAAAGCAATTCAAAAAGCTGCCAGAGACCAGTTTGTATTCCAAGAATATGAAGTCCCCAAGGATTCCATGCACCTGCTCCTGCACTCCCATGAGCCTTGAAGCAATCTGCTCACTGAGGCTGCTTTTTACATGTGGTTGGTTGATGTCTTTGAGTCCCCACTGCTTGGGGTTGGCTCTTTTATAGGTTTTATTCATCTGTGACTTTTGTCAAACTTGAGAGTTCACCCACATTTATTTGAAGACTTTCCCGTCCTTTGTTTTTCATCTTCTCTTTCTAGGACCTGGTTGAAACAACAGATGTGTGTTAGAATTCTGCGGTCTCCATGGCTCTACACATAATTTTTGATCCTCCGTGGAAAGATGAGGAATTCCTGTTATTCTGCTTTCAGGTTCACTAACTCATTGGTTTCTACATTCCATCTCTAACAAGGAGATTTAATTTTGGTGGCTGTAGTTTTTGGTTCAAGCATTGGCATTTGGTTCTTTGTTGGATCTTTCTCTCCCATTCCCCCTTTAACTGTGTTTGTAATTGTTCACTGGGGTGATGATAATTGATCCTTCAACACCCTTGTCAGGTGAGTCCCATCTTTAAGCCATGCTGCTGCTATTGTCGGCTCATCACCTGTTAATATTCAAGTGAATTCTTCCTGGTTCTTCACAGACATGCGATTTTTGTTATTACAATCTGAGTATGGGAGATAACCGTCTTATTTGACTATGTGACTTACTTAACTCTCCAGCTTCAGCAAGGCTCCCTGACCCAGCCTGCTGGGGAAGAGACTTATGAATTTCCTCCACTGTGTCTTAACAAGCCCTCACTCACACCACAGGAAGAAGACAGTGACTTCTGACCTCTGCAAACCCCTGGACTCCACTTGGCCTCTGCAGCACAGCCCAGCAAGGAACAGAGAGGGCTTCTCGCTTCCTCTAGGAGAGAGTGGGTCCCAGGCTTCCTATCAGTCTATGCTGATATGTAAGGCCACCATCTTTTCTGTGATGCTGGAACCTGGTGAGAGGTCCTTATGTATTGCTTTCTCCTTTTCTAGAAGGACCTTCACCTGGTACTTCAGCCAAAGATGCAAATGTCTGTATGTCTGTTTCATCATTTCCAAGTGGAACTCTGGGTGACTACATGTTGCTTATGGCCAAGGCTTGCTGACTCAAGGACTTCTTTGCCGTCCTGTGTATTCTTGTTTGTTTCTTTTGCATGTAATCCTCAACATTGTAGGGAGTTTAGGAGGGCTGTGGTTTCTTTGTTCATTTGTTTAACGTGTTGAGACAAAAGTCTCACTATGCAACCCTAGCTGGTTTAGAACTACTGTGTAGACCAGGCTGAAGTCGAAAGCTATTTCACAGTTTTTAACTGCATCTAGCAAGAATAATAAGGAGATATGTGTGTAGTCTATCTTTTCTAGAGCTAGAAGTCAACATATTTCATTTACATCTGTGTATGTGGCATGTATATTACTTCTCTAAAGATTTTCACATCCTCGCATTATTGTGAGTCAATTCACCTGGAGGCTAACTTTGAACTTTTTTTTTTATCATGTCTGTTCTACCCCTGCATGTTTCTCTGGCAATTTTTATTTCATCATTAAAAGTTTCTCAATCTTCCCTGCACGTTTGACTGCATGTTTGCTATAAGCCTCCGTTTCTTGGAAAGTATAGCAGTCACTGCCACGCAACCCAACTTTAATGAATGGAAACACAAAGGTGGCATGTGATTATTCCACTTGGGCAAACATGAGCTGCTACCCATCGGCTCTTTCAGAGACATCTTCCCAAATGCACGTGGCAAGAGCCTGATTATTCTGTTAATTTCAGCCTCACCTGAACAGATGTTTCTAGCTGATTTCCTTCTCCTTGTGCACTGATAGTCTCATTTATTCTGATTATCATTTTGTGTTTTTATTGAGCATGAGCTTCTATTTGCTCATTTTCATTCACCATTCCTGTTTGAGCACCTCCATCATCTTTTACACGGTTTGCTTTTGATGTCGGAAAAAGCCAATAATACCCACAAATCTGCTGGGGCTCAGATGCTCACTACGAATGTCTTTACCTTTTCAGTCCATCTCCCGGATATATTTGCCTGACAGGCAATAAAACAACTGCAGAGAAATAATGTCTCATTTACTTCTTTCTTTTTTATTTGTTTTTCACTTTCTTAGGACTTTGTATGAGAGAAAAGTGTCATTGTTTGATCCTCTCTCTTGAACTAAACATAACCTTTGACAACATTTCAGTGCTACCATGTTCACTTGGGAAACTTACTAAAAGTAAAAGGTCATAGAGCTAAGAGATGGCTCATGGGTAAAAACGCTTATTGCACAAGTCTGACGACCTCAGTTCAGATCCCCAGAACCACTGAAAAGCTGGGCGCAATCATCTGAAAGCTCCCTGCAATGCCAGCAGACTTGTGGGAAGTGGTAGATGGAGACAGGATACCCCAAAAACTCACAGGCCCGCCAGTCTGGCTTACATGGCAGTGAAGACACCTTGCCTCAAACAGTGTAGGAAGATGAAGGCTGACATGTGAAGATTGACACTTGGCCTTCACGTGTGTAATTACATACACACATACAAGTTACATACACATAACACATACCCACATGTGTCTCACACTCACACACATGGCGGGTATACTGTGAGTGGTGTAATACCTGGGCTGTGAGGCAGACACATGTGGATTCTTGGGGCTCCCTGGCTGGCCAGCCTATTTTATCTCATGAGAGGCAAAAATGAGAGATCCAGTATCAAAACACAGCAGTCATGGGAGAAATGAGACCTGAGGTTCTCATATAGCCCTACAGTTACATGAATACACACACACACACACACACACACACACACACACACACACACACACACCATGCAGCACACTATACTGCCATCGTTATAACTGCATGCACGTGTAGCATTTCAAAGCCTTCTAAAATCTGAGTGGCCCCACCCTTTGCTATATTTTGATTAGCAAGGATGCTTCACACAGGTCAACAAACAGTGAAACTGGTTTGAGTCTCTGAGCTCCCACTGTTTTCTTTCCAAATCCTCTAAGATGAAGTTAAAAACAAACATGGAAGCATCCAGCCCACTGCTTCTTTCACACCCCGGCATGGGTAGAACTGCTACTAAAATCCCCAGCTCTTAGCGCTTACGAGATCATTAGAAAAATGCCTTCTCCCAAATTCTTCTTATTTTCTCCCTCACTGCCTGTTCTGTAGTCGAAAGAGTTCTTTTCAATGTAACTTATCAGTTGTTTCATATGACACCCATGGTGTTTATTACAGGCTTCAAGTTCAGCAAAAGATACCCAATTATTTCTATTTAGTCCATTTACTAAATACTAAGGGCTATGGCTAGGTTACAGGTCTTGTGACTTTGTGTCTTACAGAGAAAAGAATGATTCTAGTCTCAGTCTGATGAGCAGAGGAAGAAAGCATCAGTTAAGAAAAAATCTGTCAGAGAAGAAAGAATAGCATTGTTAGACAGAGAGCTGTGAACTGAGACCAAAGAGTACTCACAGAACCAAGAGCTAATTCTATTTGTTATCATCCTCTCTTCTGAGTCTTGGAATGGGTGTTTCCCACTATTTCCTTAAAATTGATTTACTTAGCTTTCCTTCAAATTGTTTTATTATGTGAGTAAAGTTGATTTCCCCAGTTAAATCTGACTCTTCAACATTAATTATTATCTAATGCATATATCATGATGTCCACAATGTTTGAAATATATGTAGAAATCATATCCAATTTCTTTCCTTGAATAGCACAACATATGGTTCTCACTTGAAGTAAATGCATCACCAAATCATTTATGTCCAATGAAATTATATTTGAAGACTACATCATGATAGGATGGAGATGAAAGAGGTGTGCACTGGTCAGTCAGTGAGAATCTTTCTTTCCATCTTTGTCTCTACTAGCTTGATAATGTATTCAAAACCAGAGCAATTAATCTCTAATCCCGTCAGCTCTACCCAATGTAGTACAACCACATTTTTCTGGTGAAACTTGAAGCATTTCTCTCTAAATAACTTCCATTCTTACTACACTGGAGTTTGAATACAGTGACATGTGGTCCGGAGGCAATGCAGTCCAAGAGTTGCACTGAGTGACATCTTCGATTGAATTATCCTTTTAACTGAAAGGTGTTTACATGTGTTTCAGCATTGAGAGCTGTTGAGGAGCTCTCTATTTCTCGTTGAAACATTCCTTCCTGGCAGGAGAATGACGGCTTCTGAGCTTCAGGAAGCTGACAACTCACAAGGCTCGGGAGACTCCCAAAGCATACAGGATTCACAAGTCCTTTCCCCAAGGTTTTAAAGCAGAAAACAACGGGGAGATGTGAAACATCTGTGGTGGAGCTACCAGGAGGTTGGAGCAGGAGCCCCAGGGATGTAGGCTCAGTGAACCCACCATCCCACTAAGGTGAACGTTCCCATGCTGTAGCTGCTTTTGAGTCACCGATCCCACTGCAAGGAACCCCTCACCCATAACCTGTAAGTAACCCAAGAAACTATTTCTCCCATGGAGTTATGGAATGGAATCTTTCAATGGAATCATATCATTATTCTGTCATTTCCCTGGGGAAAAACCATACATTTGCTAATAGATTATAAGCATTGTGGGTTTACCAAAAACAATGTTTGGAGAGAAGTGATTATTTTCTTATTATTGTCCTCAACAGTAAGAAAATTGTCTTGTCAAGGAATGTGTGAAATACGTGCCACTTTGCATTGTAGCAAAGATGGCTAATGATCGAAGACTCCTCCCAAAGTCAGGGGACGCCTTCTGCTCAAATGGAAGCCTCTCTAGCTACAGACACCGTTGCCATGTCTCTGAAACTGGCCTCTGAGTATTACTAAGAATTGTTTCCTGCATCAGTATCACAGTGGCACCTACTCTCCAGAGTCCCCTCTTCCTGCAGGATGGGAAAGTAGGAACTGCTCATTTTGGGATGCTCAGTACATTTGTGTTTAATTCTTCATATACTTCTCCAGCACTTTTACGTTGATGGCACCTTGAGGTCTTCAAAGTTTATTTCTGTACATTTTCTTGTCTCCTGGAACACATATTCCCTGGTCTTCATTTATCTCCCTTTATTTCCCCCACCATATCTATCCATAACTGGCAAAGAAAAGGGACTGTAATGTTTTCCCTTGCAGTATTCCTTCCCCAGAGTCGGTGCCAACAAATTGCAACCATTGACGAGCCCTGGTGTGCTTGTACGCTTCTGTACATCAGCAGCAGAACAGTAAGGGACGACAGGCAACTGCAGACTGAGCATCCAGCATGGATATATAGTACTAACATTCACCACTTGGCAAGCTGCGTTCGGGGAGGCTTACTTAGCTCTCGTTCCAGGATTATTATAAAAATAAATCTTTTAACATTTGTTTGGGATTAAAAGTGAGGGAATCTAGACTCACATTTTAAAATGCACATCCTGATGAATAATAAATACACTTAGTAAATATACATTAAGGGAGAATTATATTCTGCAGCTTGTTGTGTTTCACTGAAGGCGCTCTCCACATAACAATGAATTACAGAACCCCAAATCAGACTGAGCTGGGAGCAGGGTGAGCAGAACGTGCTCCATTTCCTAGGAATGGAAGAGGCCCACAGTGAGGCGAAAGAGAAGACATGAACAAGGATTCTTACGAGAATGAAAGTAGAGCGTGGAAGACACTTGGAGACAACACGCAGGAAGCTGCTTTGGAGGGTGCTGGAAAGATCGCTGTTCCCAGAGCAAGCGAAGGACATGGCATCAGCTTGGCCACCAGTCTCTCTGCTTCTCACTTTCTTCTGCTACCAAAGGCAGTTGAGTACGAGGCCTTGTGGACGTAGAATGATACCCAAGCAATGCATTCGACAGCACAGAGGGCAGAGACACCGCAATTTCAAGATAAAGGTGACATCTAAGAAAATGATCCTGTGAGACTAGCCCTACATGAATATGTGAAATTATCTCACTTCCTTGGCTCTGCCTTTTGTGTGTTAATTTGCATTGGCCCTCTCTAAATAACTCCTAGCAGTGGATGGGGACTTATTAGATCCATCCTCCCTCCACTTAGCCTTCCATGTGCACTCTGCTGTACCCAGCCTCCTTTGTTAGACAGCACTTCTTCCAGCCCCGCATCCAGGTTGAGTGATCCTGGGCTCATTTTTCTGTGGATCCGAGTCTGCTTTGAAACAGCTCGAATAAACACACGAACTGAATGGTCAGGGGCTGGAGGATCTCGATTCAAACGACACTACTTCCTTTCCCACCAAATATAATAGTTGGTACACAGCCGAACTGCATGTGTCTTTCTCTGCCACCTGTAACCTGATGATAATAGTACTATCCCCTGTCACTTCTACGAGATAAGAAGGCACAGGCCTCATGTTCGGTGCCTGGTAGATAACTGAATACTCAGGATGTGTTCGGTATTATTTAACAAGCCAATGATAGATGTCAGTTCCGTGTCACCCCTTCTGAGCAGCCCCGAGTTTATCAGCAGCTGCAGCGTAAACTGAAATAGAATCATTGTGTGATTTCGAAATCCCATAGCAAGAGGCTGTGAGCGGTGCCTTGAGATGCAGCAGTGTTCCTTGGCTATGCCAATTGTTGGTGCACTATACTTAGCCACTCTTGCCCGGCTCCCCACCGACCCCTGCTTCATTCCATGACAGCAGAAGAGGCAGAGGCCTGGACCAGACAAGAAGGGGAAAATTGGGAGCGATGCTATTTACTCTGGGGCCTTGTCAAACGATCTGCTCTTTATCCAGAACTGGGTAAACAGCAATACTTCTGCAGAGACAAGCAAACACGATCGTGTGCAATGATTTCACAAACAACTATTTAATAGTCCATTACCAGCTTTTCCAGACAAGCAACCACCAAACCTTCTTTTCTGTGCAGAGGGCAGCCATTGCTTTGTTTATGGCTTCGGACAGTCAGGGGTGGGAGCCAGGGTGGCTGACACTAAAATTACTTGTCCCTCTTGAAGCTTTCCAGGTAAGCTGTACAGACCCAAGGACAATGAGTTGAGGCTGATTCCTCTGTCGCCCCTGAAAAGCCCGGGGAATTTTAATTGAAATTACTTTCTGCTTTGGCAGTCTGCCTTGTTTGCAATTTGTATTATGAAGGACAGGGCTAAACAGAAGGGGTGACTTTTTAAAAATACAGATATTGACAACCACCCACTACCATAATAAACACAAGAAATAAACACAAGAGTTCCTTCTTCTGCTCCTTTCTTTTCTTTCCGTTCCACGGAAAGACAGTAAGCATCTTCAGGACATCCAAACACTGACTGAAACAGGACAGCTCTGTGGTGGGAGAAGGTCCCCAAAGCAAAAAGCTATTCTCAGAACTGAAAACTGAAAAGGAAACTCCCCAGGTTTGCATTCTCCATTTCAAAGTGACATTAAAGCCTCCGTGGCTCCTAAAACTCCATGAACTCTGTATTATGAAGGACAGGGCTAAACAGAAGGGGTGACTTTTTAAAAATACAGATATTGACAACCACCCACTACCATAATAAACACAAGAAATAAACACAAGAGTTCCTTCTTCTGCTCCTTTCTTTTCTTTCCGTTCCACGGAAAGACAGTAAGCATCTTCAGGACATCCAAACACTGACTGAAACAGGACAGCTCTGTGGTGGGAGAAGGTCCCCAAAGCAAAAAGCTATTCTCAGAACTGAAAACTGAAAAGGAAACTCCCCAGGTTTGCATTCTCCATTTCAAAGTGACATTAAAGCCTCCGTGGCTCCTAAAACTCCATGAACTCTAACCAAAAAAAGTTCCTGCATTATTTCCCCACCTCATTCCTATTTTAGCTTGTCTGCTCTGGTGTGGGGATGAAGGTGGGTGTTCGTATGTATGCATGGGCACATGGAAGCCAGAGGTCAACTTTGGGGGTCATTCTTCAAGCTATGCACCTTGATTCTTGGCCCTCATCAGCCTGGAGCTCACGCAAGCCTCAGGAATCTCTCTGCCCCTGATTATAAGCACTCCCAGCTTTTACAGGGGTGCCAGAGCTTGATCATTGTCCTCAGGCTTGGCACAACACGTGGCACACAGAACTATCCTCCCAGCTCCCAAATAATATTTTTTATTGGTTTATATTGAGCTTTACATTTTTCTCTGCTCCCCTCCTTGCCTCTCCCCTCCCCTTCAACCCTTCCCCGAGATCCCCATGCCCCCAATTTACTCAGGAGATCTAGACTTTTTCTACTTCCCATGTAGATTAGATCTATATAAGTCTCTCTTAGGGTCCTCACTGTTGTCTAAGTTCTCTGGGATTGTGATTTGTGGGCTGATCTTCTTTGCTTTATGTTTAAAAACCACCTATGAGTGAGTACATGTGATAATTGTCTTTCTGTGTCTGGGTTACCTCACTCAAAATAATGTTTTCTAGCTCCATCCATTTGCCTGCAAAATTCAAGATGCCGTTCAATAATATTTTTAAAAACTAATGTCCGATAACCTGCCTTAAATACCTCTTCTGCAGGGCACCCACACCCGCCTCTCTTCCTGTGGATTTTCCAGGAAAGCTGGCCTTGAGACTTGGGAGCAGTTTTCCCTGGGTGACTCCGCACCAAGCGACATGGATTATGTCTAAAGAGCAGCCTTGTGGAGAAAAGGGGGTTGCTTAGCTACTCAGAGGCACAGTAAAATGCTAGAGAGAAAAAAAGAATCAAATCATCCTACTGAATGGGGCAATTTCTATAAACCTCTTAGTTCTTAAGGCCAGATCCATGCTGGAGATAATGTTCCCCGTGAATAATTATTCCCCTGTGATGGGCTTCTATGATTATCTATCCCATTAGGAACCAAGGTCTTGGAAATCCAAAGACAAGCAGTGCTTAGACAGCTATAAACAGTGGTTAATGAGGAACTATGATGTGGTATCAGCGCTGTGAAACCTGCTGCAGAAAGGATCCCTGAGGATCCATAGACCCTAAACCCTGAGCCAGCCTTTCCTTGCATGGCCATCTCTCCCCTGCTTCTCCCTCTCCTCTGCTTCTTCCTGCTCTGGGATCCCATTCTCAAACTTATTCTATTTCCCTTCTCCTCTCTGCCTTTATTGTTGCTTTGACATGGGGCCTCACTCTGTAACTCACGCTGGCCTAGGACTCACTAGGCAACCCAGACTGGCCTCAGACTTTCAGTGATCTCCCTGCCACAAGGGCTGGACTCAGAGGAAACACGAGGTTTACGTTCTCTTTTTAACAACTCTGTCTCAGTTTTGTGTGGGAGTCTGCTGTAAGTACATTCTGGTTCCCTGTTGTTATTTACTTAATCAAAATTAGTTCTTATACAACATTCCTTCATTGCCCAAGGAAATTGAGTTATTCTCTTATGTATGCTATCCCAGTGTATTTGAACACCATTAGTCACTGATAGAGAAGAGCAGAATTAAATTCATGCTCCCATCAAAAGCAACAAAAATACCAAAGTTTCAAGAATCTCTGCAAATCAGGTTCTGTTTCTTTCATTTGCCTTTTGTTTGGTTTTTCTTTTAAACATGTGTTCATCATAAATGCATGGCGTTTTTAATAACTGCCAGAATCTTTAAATATGTAAACAATAGATTGGTGAAAAGGTTACAAAGAAAAGAAAAAGGCTTTCTTTTCCTCTCAAATTTTTTCTTGATGGTTGTTTGGTAGGAAAATCAGGACAGAGCAAACCTAAAGGCATGTATACACAAACATGCACACTCACATACACACACAGGTGTGGGGAGGGACAAGCTTCATCCCAAGCCTTTACCCTGACCTCTGCCTCTATGTTGATTTCACAAGAGACTTGGGCTCCTTCTGGGCCCACTGAGAAGACAAATTATAGAAGGCAGTCAGCACTTAGAGGCCAGATTCTTTCCTTCTTAAATCTGAGCACACTGGGTAAAAAGTGGAATGGGACGGTGTTACACTGACAGGCTCCCCCTCCTGTGTGCAGCAGACACCACAGATCTCATGGACTGAGCTTCAGAAAGGCAGCCCGCTTGGCTCAGCAAGGCCAGGGTGGATTCTCGCCCATGAAGTCACACAGAAGTAGGTAGCCCCCACTGTGAAGGAAAGGTTCCTGTGCAACCCGACCCCCATGCCATTACTTCATTCTGGGCCTTGAAAATTCCAGCTGACTTTTAAATGTCCACATTGCCTCCCACGTGCTTAAGGGGAGCCTCCGATCTCTTTGCTTAAAACCCTGTTTCTTCCTCTTTCACAACACTCATTCCAATGATTACCTTGCTTGTCTGTCACCTTGATAACTTCATCTATGAACTCCCTGAGGGCAAAGCAAGCACCCTGATCACCTCTGCAACCCCCAAAGCCCCCTGTACAGTGTTGTACATAGAAAGAATTAGCGTCTGTGGACTGCACATTTGGTTAAGTCGACCAACAGAGTTTGGAACGCTGGGTTTATGATAGTGATCCTCCTGCAAATGTTACAACAGCAGCAGCAGCATCACACAGAGATGAAATCCGGATGGATAAGGCAGAACAGGAGGAGCAGTTGATTGGAAATAAATTTCCAAGCGATGTGAACACAAGGGTGAGCAGACCCAGTAGGCTGGTTTGGCTTTATTAAGTTGCTCGATGAAGTAGAAAATATATACTGGTCAAGCCCAGTTAGACAATGGTTGGTTTTCTGAGGAGAGAGACAGTGAGGGAATGTGTCTTCTGTGTCCTCGAACATCCATCTGCCATGCCCCCGACACTGCGCCTGATTGACGGGTCATCTCAAAGGTGAATCACCTCAGCAGCAGACACCCCTCACACAGACTTCAAATCCTTCTGAGATCATGCCTTCAGTCAGCTTAAGGTGACAGGTGTGGAAGGGAGCATCCACCTTTCCCCTTCAGCTGAAGTCTGAGAAGCCCCTTAACTCAGCGGGCTGTGAGCAGTAAACAGAACGCTCTCCGGCGGCATCATCATTTATAATGCGGCACTTGTTTAGATGCCTTGGACTTCCCCAATTTTCATCATCCGAGTTATATAATTTGGCCTGAATTTTAAATCCCAAATTTAGAAGAAACTATTATTGGTCTCAGCTGAAATGCTTTTTTTTTACTATTTTTACACTCGTGTTACTTTTATAGCAGAGAAAATCAAAAACAGTTTTATAGGTCAGCAAATAAGCGGTTATATTCAGAAGCTGATCAGTTTGAAATCAAGAGGAAATTCGGTCCACTGTGATGCTGTGGTATAGTTAACCGACCTACTCTGAATGCCAGAAATCCAAAACAGACTTACCTAAATTTGATACAATCCTCTAGCACAAAGTAACATGAGATTTTATCTGCCTTGATTTAGTGAGTTCTCAGAAACATCCTTATAAACATCTACATCATGATGGCTCATTCTGCAGTATTGCCAAGGCAGAAGCTGTGAGATTCAAGCCCTTCTGTGAGAACAGAAGACACAGAGACACTCAGGTATTGTTTAACAGGCCAAGGGTGGAGTGGACAGAAGAGACCAACCTTGGGCCGTAGGTGAAGCATAAATGAGCCATACATGTGCCTGCCTCCTACCCTCATCAATGTCTGATGTTTCATTCACTCTTCTCATTTTCTATTCTATCCCCATTTCCTATTCCTTTATCCCCCACTATCTTCCAAGTCCCTCTAACCTGATTTACACTGTAACTGTACACCTTTGATACACTGTAACTACACACCTAAGAGGTTGTAAAACAATAGTTAACAGGAAATGAAGATGAACCCACCACCCCAGGAATATCTGCATAATTGCTAAAGTTACTTAAACATCTGCCCCCCCAGCCCCAGATAACAAAGGCAAATGCCAACCTCAACTTTGCACAAAAATGGTACCAACCCTGGTTTTGAAGTTCAGCTCTCTAGAAGTCCTACTCAAACCATGAGACAAGCTCACTCTATCTAGCAGTACCTTACATACTCACTCTTCCTCCCTACCTTAGAAAACCTCCCAGTCTGCACATCCCATGGCACATCGGCAGGAGGGCTGGTCCACAGACACAGATCTACCTTAACAGTCCTGGTCTCTGCCCTACACTCACACTAAACCCTTCCGATCTCACACCAGAATTAGTCACTCCTTTCTCTTCTCACCCTAGCGTGGTTGTGACCCCCTTACCAGACTTATCACTCTTCCATTTTCAAAATCTGGCAAACTTCCCAGTTGTCAGACTGAACAAAATAAATGGTTGCAACCAAATGAGGGATGACTAGGGTACCATCATTTCTTAGGGGATGGAATTAAAAAAAAATACTGAGTATACTAAGCCAAAATGTTGTCAAACCCCACCAGAAAACACAGGACTCAATACATATAGACCCTACAGTGCTACAGAATTTCTGAAATTTTTTCTAAAAAAAAAAAAAAAAAAAAAACAAGCCCTCAAACTAGCCTATTAACTTTTCATTTGTTTCTCTCTCACGAAAGCAGAGCATGAAACAATCCCATTATTTAGGCTCCCCAACTGTCTAAGTCTCAGATAAATAAGCTGACTGCATTGGTGTGTGCTTTTATGCACTTTAATCAATATATTTCCCAGTTTGAACAAGACAATAAATTAATTCCTGTCCTTTTAAAGCCGGTTTCCAGTTACTTCAGGCTGTCACCATACAACTTATAAGCAGCATTGGAAAGTGTGTGTAGAGGGGTCCAGGGGACTCTTTGGTCTAGAAGTTAACCTATCTGCACATTTTCATTCTGACCCCGCCTCTAGTTGTATCTGTGGCCTTGGGAAAATTGTATAACATTTATGGGACTCAGTTTCCTCATCTATAAAACATAGGCAATAGGCTAGGTGATTTTTTAAGAAGCCTCTCAGTTTTAAAATTCTATTATTATATAAATCTTTAATTCTGACATAGAACAGGTAGAGCCCGGACAGCCCCAGAGCTAACGACACGGTCCTGTCACACTGGGTGGATAACCTCCATCACATGCCATTCGATCTAAAATTCACAGCCAAGTCAAATTTGCACGCACTGTCTCTGAATGTCCGAGAGTAATAAAGTGAGTATTCGGAAGGAGCAGGAGGCAGGGGAAGGGAACCTGTGGGCTCCGTGACACAGTACACAGCCGGGATGTATTTCCCGTCGCTGGTGTATTTTAAATTTGTGACTATGAATAGACCACAGCGAACAGCTTGAAGTTCTTTGGAACAAACAATCTCTCTCTTAAGGTCACTCCTGAAGGAACTGCAATAATAGCATTTGGCATATGTAGACAGAGAGCTTTGTGGGCTGGAGCATGGAGAAGTAGTCTCCACATGTTCCATAAAAAAAGATGATCTATGATTCGGGTGGAGAAAAAAAAAGTCAGGTACATTTTTGACAGTGGCAGCGAACCCAAACAAGAGTAAGAAAACAATCAATATGAATGTCCTCATTAAAATCCCCAAGCCACTGTGAGTTTGATGTTCAGGGGAGTCTGCACGGGGATAATGGATTTGGTGGCCTGAAGGAACATTAGAGATTTTAATAAAAGGAACTTGAAATTGCCAGCATTGGCTCTGGTTCCAAGGAAGCCCTGGCGGCCTGTCCCTAACAACACAGGATGAACCGATCTCCTCGCCCCTCCACTTCTTCCCATTCAGTTTTTAAATGCCATTTTAAACATGGCCCGATCATTTCCGTTCAAAAAAAAATAAAAATTACTAGGAAGAATTGCCTTAAAATTCCTGATCAATGTTTTCAGTTCACCCAGATATTAAACCAAATTTCCCAATGCCTGAAAAGCTAATTATGCATTCAATTAGAGTTTCTTAATAAAGATTAAAACTCTGAAGTCTATTACAAGCCTATATTTAATTCAACTGCCATTTTATCCATGCCACGGATGTGTAAGTGGTAACAATGAATATAAATTATAATACATGCCGCAGAAAGAATGCTATTTGTCCAAGTACCTTACTATAAAGAATTAAATTTTGCTATCAGCTCCGTGATCTAGTTAAAATTGGTATTCTTTATTTGGTCTTTCAATGTAGTCCAATTTCCTACTTTGAAAAACAAATTCTAGGGAATAAAGAAAAGAGATTAATTTATCATTAAGACTCTGCTTAATTGAAGTCAATTCCGAACAAACTTGAATTCAATTTCTGCTCATTAAACTGAATGTGCTCTGCGTTCCTCTCTGCATTGCTTTGAGCAAGCAGCTGAGAACAAGGGACTAACATCAAAATTATTAAATTGAGGAGATTTTATTTGGTCTTCACATGCCAGAGCCGCTTTGATGAGGAACTGTTTTGGCACCGAAAGGAGCGACGAGCAGCTGGAGGAAAAATCAAATGAAACTAAGCCTTGGAAAATTGAAGAAAACGCAAGCTTAATAATATTTAATAATTAAATTTCCACAAACAATAGCGGCAAATGAAGTAATCGGCAAAGTCTGTGAACTCATTTGCATAATTGATGCCGGTCCCCTGTAAATGAATAATGAAGATAATAAAAGATGTTGCTAAAAATGGGCACAATAACAGCAAATTTCATCAAGCCGCGCTCTCTGATTAATCTGCTCTCGCAAATCAGCAGCGAGAGGGGAGCGCGTGATTAACCGCGCCGAGGCCGGCAGCCGGCGGCGGCGCTGCCCTTTCTCTGCGGGTCTCTGGGCGCGGCCCGCCTGCTCCCCGCTCCTCTCGCCGCAGCTGCCGCTGGGGCTGCCGCGGGCTCAGCTCCTCCGCGCCTCCGCCCTGCCCGCTCGCCCGTCCGCCCGCCCGCCCACCGGCCGGCTGCCGCTTAACCACTTCGCTGCTGCTCTGCAGCCCCAACCACCACGATGCCCCTCGGGGCTTCTTCGAACCCCATCCCACACCAGCAGGGCGGCTGCTTTGGGTGGGGGGGGGGATCAAATACACCTGCTGGGGCAGCCCCTCGTGTCTGCTTAGGGTCCAGATACTGGATAAATAGGGCATTTGTTTTCAGGAGAGAAAGGGGAGAGGTGGCTAGGAGGCCCAAGGGGCAAACCGCTCTGGGAGGGGAGGAATAGAGCTTCTGAAACCGTCCTTTCTCTACATCACTGCAAAAAAAGAATGGGCCTTGGAAAGATGAGGTTATTAAACACTTTTAATAGCCCATTTAGGAAAGACTTGGAGGCGAAATTAGCTTCCCACCCCACTAATCCCCTTATCCGTAAAGCCACCCACAAAGGTAAGCTGGACAGATCAGAATTTTCGTGGGCTCTTTTTCTCCCTTTATTCAAAATAGCATTTTGCAGGTTGGGATGAGCATATGTTTCTGCCAAGCCCAAATACATTTTGTGTGGGAGTCTATGAAAGTAACTTTTGTGAGAGCCAAGACTTTGGAACAATCGTGCCCCCCCCCCCCCCATTTGAGCCGTTGCATTTTCCCAGCTAGCTAGGAGAAAGTTGTCTTGGGAAAATAAAACTGTTGATAAACCATGGTTCCAGAATGGTACTTTCTTTACAACCCCGAGCTTGCAATCGATCATCGCCGGGGCCTAACAGAACTGACTCGGCTTTCATATGTTTATAGTGGGCAGTGTTTTATGCCTCGGATGCGCCACATCAACCATGCAAAACAGTGTGTTCTTTCTGTTCGCTTCCTGTATCTACACCGCAGTGATTTTTGTTTAAAAGAAAGGTCACGATTATTTTCCATTATGATGGAATGGAAACATTCTAGACATCTGAGAAACAGATCTTTAAAACCCAGTACTGAGTAGGGAAACGCAGGGAAGAGTTCACGTCAAAGTGCAATTGAATCTATTTAACCAGACCAACTTTAACGGATCCAATAAACCACCGGCTTGATCCTGGGTCAGAAGGGCCACCGTGCCTCTCTGAGCCCCAAATCCTGTGTTTTTTGTTGCCCTGCCATCAAATAAACCTGTTTCATCTTGTTGTTAAGTGACTGGCTCATTTGTTAGGGTTGCCTTTTCCCTGGTGCCACAATCACACTGTAAATTTCCCTAATCCCGCTCTAGAAGTACAGAGAAATTCTAGAATCGTAAAATTCTGAGTCAGGAGGACCCTCCAAGTAAACCGAGGATTAGAAATGTTAAGTGGTGCCCTGTCTGGCTTGGGGGCTAACACCACCCTGCAGGACGCCCTGCTGGTGAACCAGAGGTCTCTCTCCATCTCCAAACTCTCGGGAGTCTCTGAAAAGAGGGTCAGCAACAGCATCTCGAGAAAATTAGTGTGACAGAAGAAGGATTATGGATGATGAATGTAGGTACTAAAACCAGTTTAGAGATCGTAGGCGAGCCAGGGAAAGTGCAGAAAGTCTGTCAAAAAGAATCCAAAAACCACATCAAGAAAGCGCCCATGGGAAAAGGCCACGCCCACATATTGATGGGATGCTAAGCAGAAGTGTACAGAATGGCCTACGAGAGACTCTTCCTGCTCTGAGACTCTTCCTGTTCTGCCTGGGGAAGAAAACAGGGCATGCATCCTCCTGGGGGGTGAGCTAGTGGAGGCCACGGCCACGTGAAGGTGGACAGTCTGCTGCCATACGAGCCTTGCCTCAGGAACGTGGTGAGGAGGCCGGGGCCTGGCCACATCAAGGTTGCTTCATCTACTATGGGATGCAACATCCTACAACCGGTCAGACCTCGAACAGGCAGAACCCCAATTGCACAGACACAGGTAGAGACAATTAAAGCGCTCTGGTCCTCAGTTTGGGGCACACCCATGATGCACGCCATCTCCCCTAATAAGGATTCGTTGTTTAGTTAGGTGGGATTTGGACCTGCAGCATGGTTTGACTGTGAAGTATAAGGCAAGCTTGTGTTTTCCAGTGTTCCAGATGATCAATTTTCACGTAAGAAATGAATCTTGCCCGTTGTTTCTTAGAATGGTTTAGAAATGCCTGGTCACTCCAATGCAATGAAAATAAATTCTCAATTGGCCAGTCTTCAAGACCAGTTGAAGCTTATCTATTACTGTCATTCCGCCTGATCACCTAGAAGTGATGGAATAGTAGGGGAGGTTTTATTACCTACCCTTAAAGTATTATTAATGCTTCAATACTTTGGGGATTTCCCATTCTGTTCGTCTTGTTTTGCCTTTTTAATGAAACTGGACAGCACAAAGGTCTAATCTTTTGAGTGGGTGGATTTTGTCCCAGTGTTTCCCAAAGACCGTGTTCTGAGTCACTGTCTCCTCTACCTTGCAAAGCCTGGATTCTAACTTCATTCTGTCCGGGGGGAAAAACTATGATGTCTGGTTAGTTGGTTGTGCCCACACAGGTGTGCCTACTCCTTACTAAGTTCAAAGACTGACAAAGGACCCAGTTCAGTGCTGGCTTCCTTTCACAGAGCAGTAAGAACACATGGCCAAGAGAGACACACTCTCTCAGGCTTACTGTCTGTTCATAAATGGAATCCACACACAATGGAGGGTTATTTCCTCACAAATAATTTATCTCTGATGAGTAATGATACCTGCTTTGTGGGCCATTGCCCCGATAGTGAATATCCTCTGGTCAGAGTTACCTCTAACTATCATCTATTTCCCCACTCAATGAAACCTTTCTTACAGAGATGGGAAGTTTTATTAAAATGTTCAATAAATGAGTAAAAAATTAGCATACAAGCTAAAAGGGGGCAATGTTTAAGTAGGATACCCATAAGCCATTTAAAGCATAATTTATGGGCATGCAAACATTTTTAACAATTAGTGACTGTCTCCCACTGGTTGCAAATTCTTTCTTATGATAATTTCACGGTCTCTACACAACTCACGCTAAAGCATGAATTATTCTCTTTCTTGGTGTGCTTAGTTTTCCAGGATTTTGGCACAAGCCTCTGAAAACAGCATCCCAGTATCTGCCCTACTCCACTCATTGTGTGTGCACTTCTCTCTGCTGGGAATGCAGAGGGTGGCAGAACAGAAAGCCTGAAAGCCTAAATGCTTTGTCCCTACCATTTTCTTCTCACCATATTCAATTCAACCCCCACGGATTGAGCATCTGCAGTGTGATAGACATTGAGTCAGGGGGATAGCCTTTGCCCTGCTAGGGCTTACATCTACCTGGGTCTCCCATCTGAGCAAAGAAAATTCTTGTGTACTATATTAAATACTGTTAGTGGTTAATATCAAAAGTCTAGATATTTTCATAAGAAAAAAATGGGGAACATTTTTATGATGTTTTGTCCAACCTCGTGGGCCTGCATTATAATTCCCCAAGTCTAGAAACTGACTCGTTTATGATCCCAGCAGCCAATAGTAACCATGGGTTTAAATCTAGATTGTGCCATACAAGGCACTCTCACAGATCTTGTTTTAAAAGCACCCTTGGCACACCTTGGTTGGTAATAATGCCATCTATATCAGTGTGAAGGGCCGCAGGTGTGAGTCCTGTTCCACCTTGACTCAAAGATCAGAGAGTTTGAGCTTATTTCCACTCTTTCCGAGTTGATGACAACTGGTGTGGCCACTAACAACACATCCTGGCCTAGGGTGTGGTCACTTGGCATTTTAGACATTAAGATGGCCCATGAAGGTGATCTGCTCCACCCTGACCAAAGGTCAGAAAATTCAAGCCTATTCCTGCTCCTTTATTTTAAAACAGGAGGTTTGACTCAGGGAGTGGCTGCCGACAGGATATTTGGTCTAGAGTGGCTTCACTGCATACCCTACCCAAAACATCAAATGCTTAACTCGGGAAATAGTGGCTTGATATCTCAAGTACTGAAGCAAGTAATTGTTTAGTTGTGTCATGTTAAAGCAGTCTTTTGCCTTCTTCATCCTTTTTTGGATTGGGGTTATACAAGCATGTGGAAAAATAAAGGTGTTTTTTTAAAAAAAAAATTAAAAAATTTTTTAAAAAATAAAGTACTCACTGAGTTGCCCTCCTGGTACTGTCCTATGCCTTTTATATCTTTCATATCTCTGTTTATCCCACCTAAATTTTCTAATTCACATGCCCCTACCCTAGAGCATAGGAACCTATTAAGGCTGGATCCCAGCATATCTGTTGATAAAATGCCCAAGACCAAAGTGACCTAAGAAAGCTTATTCTAGCTTCCAGTCTCAAAAAGGCAATCCACAATGGTAAGGGAGTCTTAGAAGCAGGTAGCCAAAGTAGGAAGTGGAGAGATCACATTTTCAACCACAGGCATGAAGCAGAGAGAATGGACTGGAAGTGAGATGGGTCTATGAACTCTCAAAGTTAGCCCCCAGTGATGTACTTCCTCCAACAAGGCTCCGCTTCCTAAAGGCTCCATGATGACCCTAACAGCGCCACCATCGAGGACCAAGTGTTCAAACACTTGGCTCATGCCTATAGGGAATGTTTCTCATTTATACCACCACACTGTCTATACTGATATTTATTCACACATACGTGTGTATACTGAGCATGTACATTTTTCATACTGGATGTCAAATAACAAGTTTTATGGTGGCTTTTGGAAACATCAAGTAAATGGTGCTATATTTATATGTGCCTATAAATTATCTGGAAATTGGGAATTGATAGATGCTCTGGGAATCCTTATAGAGCCTTAAAGACATCACTGTGGCTCAAAGGGATTGACAAGCAAGCCCAGGACCAGTAGGCACAAGAAATTATGGCCAAAGTGTATCACAGCTTCAAAGGATGCAAAGAAGAATTTGAAAATGGCTGCTAGGAAAAGCTCCAGGAATTCATATCTTCAAGGCAGTACTCTCCAAACAGCGTATCAGGTCCTATTATTTGCATCTTTGTCAAGAAACCCAACTAAAACTGTTCGTCACTTGGAGACAGAAATCTCTCTCTCTCTCTCTCTCTCTCACACACACACACACACACACACACACACAAATGTCAGGGCCATAATTCCTTCAGTGACTCATGTTCCTCTTCTGTCCCTGTCTGTCATCCTCAATATGGGGATTTTTACCCTGTGCTCACAAGATGGTTGCTTTACCTACATGTGTTTTATTTCTGTATTCTCAGCAGAAGAAGCAGAGGTATGAGTGTGTGTATGTGTTATCAGTTTGCCCCTTTTGATAGAAAAATATTGCTTTGTGTGGGGCTTGGGTCAGAATGACTTTGCATACAAATCGTGGGCAAAATTCTCTCATATGACCCTGACCAGTAAAGAATCTGGGAGGTGAGGACCTTGAACTGGGTGCATATTCGTCCTAAATGACTCCGTGTTTTCCTAATAAGATAATGAGGGCTGGTAAAGAACCAGTAACGACTGGTTCCAAATCACTCAAGTGTTCCTGTCACACAAACTAAGGAGGGGAAATTGCTTCACCTTGCATTCAGCTTAGCATTGTTGCAAAATTTGAAATGTCAAAGAATCTTTCCTCCTCTGTGTCTCAGCATACTTTCCTTGGGTAAAGAGATAGCAAGTGGCCTGAACACGTCAACAGCTTGTCAGGAGACTCAATAGTACAGTAACTAAATGCATGCCTATGTTTTATATGAAGCTTAGACGAGTATTTTTGTTTGCAAGATTATCAGCAATTTCCCCGTGTTTCTCTAGACGAACACATTGTTCTAGTACTCCCTTAGTAAAGTGAGATTAGTTTTTGAAGAATCACCTGCCGACTTGTAGTGTGATCAGAGCATCCAAGCACACCCAAGCCTCCTTCAGGATCTTTCTCTTATATGATGATGTTACATGTCTAAAGACGTTTGCGTCTGTCCTTGATGTGGGAGTGGATAGGTTGGTTTGCATGAATGAACAGAGTTAATGTGATGGTCTGTGTGAATTGTCCACTTGCCAGGATCTAGAATCAACTGGAAGACAAACTTCTGGGCATACCTATGAGGGGCTCATCTGTTGGTTAGTCAGTTGACATGAGAGGACCCACCTTGAGTGTGGGTGCACTGGAAAGAGGATCCTAGACCACACAACATAGAGAGGGCATGCTGAGAACCACCACGCAGGTGTGGATTGCTCTCTACCCTTCGCTGTAGATTAGATGTGACCAGCTACTGCAAGTTCCTACCGCCTTGACAGTCCCTCCATGACACATTATATCTTGATCTGTGAGCTAAAATAAACACTTTCTCTATTAAGCTGCTTCTGCTGGGTTTTTTTTTTATCACAGCAACAGGAAAAGAAAGGAAAACAAGTAAACAGTGCTTTAAACTATGAGGTAGGTATGAACCTAGCTAATCCCAAGTTTCTGCTGTGCCCAACAAGAGAAGAACGAGGTGAAAAAACATTATTACGGCTATATATCGGTCTCATTAAAAATCATTTATTATGAGGCCAAAGAAATAGAGGCATTGAGTTCAGAGGACCTAGGTTTAGTTCCCAGCAGTCAAAGAGCCTATATCTTGTAACTCCAGATTTAAGGAATGTGATGCCCTCTGCTGGCCACCACGGGCACTGAACAACATAGTACATAAACTTTGGCACACATGCACACATTTAATAAATAAATGAAATTATTTTTAAAACATTGTACTTAAAAGAAAATTATTTATCAAGTTCCATACTTCTATCAATTGTCGAAAGAAGATATAGAGGTTTTACTCCAGCTGATTCTTGGTTTTAATCATTCTTTACCTACTGTAAAACCACTTTTCCATTCAGCAATATCTCAACCAGAACAGAAGAGAAAGACAAAGCCTCAAACCAGGCACGTTAATTATGTTATTAGCTATAGTGAAGGGTTTGCTGAGGGAGGAACCTGGAGCTATTTGTAAAATGAGGTGTGTGCTTGTCTCTGGATTTCAATTATCCGTGCTATTTCTAGTCCCTATAGCCATGGATAATTGAGACTTGGATGATCTCAAACTATCATTTTTGAATACGATGTGGTTAGTATCCATCAGAAACCATCATTAGCGTCAGAAATCATTCAGCTCCATTTTTGTACAAGGCATTGGACTAGTGGTAGCAGTGGGGGTTTAGGAACAGCGAAACCACTGCAGCCACCTTCCAGACACACATCTTAGAACATCCGAGTAAGGAGTACATCCGTGTACAACCTCCAATGTGATGGGAGGAGAGACTACACGCATTTTCTTCCTCAATAATTAGATCTGATTCTTAGGAGTCTGGCTGAAGGCATCAGCAGACATGTATCATCACATCCAGTTATCCCAAAAGGGAAGCTTGAATGTTCAATTTACACAAATGTGTTGACTTAGGCTTTGCAAATGAAGGACTTTTTTTTTTAAACATCACACGCCATGCTTCGCATTAGGTCCAGCTCTCAGACTCTCTTTGATTGGAGTGCAAAGACTCAGTGCTGCCAATTACTATGTGACCTTAGGCAAGTCACTCACTTAACCTTTCTGAGCTTCCCTTCCTTTATCTTGAAAGTGGGGACAAAATCTACTCCACAAAGCTGTTGTGGAGAAGGAAAAAGGGACCATGTTGGAGAAAAAAAATCATTTTATAAAATGTAACGTATTACACTTCTAAAAGGTATTTATTAATTCATTCAAAGGCGCTATTAAAGAATCTTTACCCAATGTTGATGAGCATTGAGCATCTAAGTGTCCTTGAAGACAAGAATTTAGTTGAAGTATCACACAGCCTCTAACACCAATCAATGTGGCTAGGTAATTGGGAAAATCACTGGTTTTGAAAAGAAAGCTGAGGTCATAAAAAGTCCTCACCTGCTTCAGGAATCTTGCTCAGGGTAGTCCTGCTTTAGAAGTACTTACAAACCATTTTCCAGGATTGCTAAATTAAACTACTCTCGGTCCTTGGAAAGAGCTCACAGTCAAATAGACATGGCCACCACCCCTTTAGTGAATATAAGGTACTAACAATGTGTGTACTTTCCCTTCTAAAAGGTGATACACTACAATTAAAAAGACAGATATGAAATGGATGCATTTGTTGCAAATTGTCACCACCCAAATATACTATTGCGCCTGTATTTGTAACCTAAGTTTTAACTTTGCCCCACTCAAAAGGCCAAACAATGGAAATCTTATGTAATTCTCACCTAATAAATAGCTGTATTAAACCATCTTTCTTCCCATGATCTCCAGTCGCTGATTATTAACAGACAGGGTCTCTCTGGTATCCAGCCAGTCTTTGTATCAAATGTATACAACTTTCACATAACTTGATGGAAGGTTTTGGCTCGACTCTGGTAATCTTGGGTGGTTGGCCCACACTAAATAAAATCAGCACCGTAATACTGTGCAGCAATTTTTTTTGAATGCATGCTTCCAAATATTTGTGGGAAATTTCCAAGACGGGTTCTGAGCAGAGGGTCTCCAAGAGAAAAAGGTAGCATCAGTGTCTCTCCTGGGCTAATTGAGCCAAGTGGATTCCACAACTCTCCCAATCAGTATATTAAGCAGATGTGATCTCCGTCCACCTAGTAAGTTGTTAGACCTTTCAACACTTGCAGTCTTTTTATCGCTCAGCTGCCAAGTTCCCTGGGGTAATCACAGACAGCTTGTCAATTTAATTGCAAAGAAGCAGGCTTTCTTGTGACCATTCCAATTTTAGCTGCTACTTTAAATTGTACATGAGCGTTCTTCCATGCTGTCTGCCCTTTAAAGAGCGTGGACCTCTGCAGGCCTCTTACTGGTGATGGGGAAAGCAAGGCTGAAGCCAGGTTTGCTGATGGAGCCTCACACGTGGCTTGAAGTTGCTGCTTCAGCGCAGGAAGCTTTTCCTTTAGCCCTGTACGCTGTCATTCCACGCCGGTGCTAAATGGTGTTTTTCCTTTCAAATGTTCCACTTTCGTGCGCATCTCCCTCCTTCCTGGGTAATAGAGGATTCATGGGCCATCTGGATGCTGAAACATCTGGACACTGAGTTTCTGTGGAGGAGAGTCGAAGGGAAGAGACAATCAATGGCAGTGGTGTCTCCAGAGAGACTTAAATCAGGGATGGTATTTCGGGTGTGTTGCTTTGGGAAAGTTGACACCAAAAGTAAAAGAAAATTAAAATCACACAAACCCAGTGTTCCAGAAACACGGAGAGTAGATAAAAGAAAATAGAATTTTTAGATATTAATCAAGGCCTGTCTCTGCTGTGTACCAATCCTAGGTCCTTTGTGTTCTTCCATTTTGTAAATTTAGGGTTTGCTGTATTTGGATGCACTCTTAGATTTAATTGCTAGGCTTAAACGACTTGAGCACAACATGGTTCACCTTAACTGTGTCATTCAGTTTAACACTTTTATTTTCAAACATGGGCTTAGTGGCACAGACCTGTCATTCTAACTCCGTAGGGGGCTGAGGCAGGAAGATCACAAGTTCAAGGCCACCCTGGGCTTATAAAATGACTTCAAGACAAGCCAATGCAACTTAGCAAGGTAAGTTGACTCAAAATAAAAAGTGGAGAAAAGGTAAATGAAAAAGGATTTGGAGACACAGCGCAATGCCTAGCAGGTATGCGGCCCCTGAGTTCAGTCCCCAGAGGTGAAAAAATCATTTCCGTTAAGTACCAATTATACCTTTAATCCCAGCACTTGGAAGGCAGATACAGGTGGATTTCTATGAGTTCAAGGCCCACCTGTTCTACAGAGTGAATTCCAGGGCAGCCAAGGCTACACTGAGAACCCCAGTCTCGAAAAAAATCAAACCAAATAATAATAATAATAATAATAATAATAAAGTACTTGTTCCATGTAGTTCATAACACTATCAGACTGAGTAAATCCGTAATTTCACCTTGTTAGAAACTGTAGATGGGATGGCATGATTTGTTTTTAGTTAACCATAGGAGGGAATAACTACAAAGACATAAGCAGTGCTTGTCAGGCCAGTTAAAGGTCGCAACTACGAATCAGTATGAATCAGAAAGGCTCTCATTAACTTGGACAGCATTCTCATGCTCAACCTCCCAAAACCTTGGCTTTTAAGTGTTTGTATGTAAGCGTGTGCGCTCGCACGTGCGTGCATGTATTGGGAGGAGCACTGGCAGCATGCATACGTGCCTGCATACAGATCTGCCTGCCCCGAGGTTTCTAAACCGTAAAGGACTACTCCTTCCAGGACATCCATCTCGCTGTCGGGCTGCACGCCATAGGACCACACAGTTCAGGAGAGTCCACTCAGGCGTGGGCCTAGGCCTTACTTACCACCCTCAGCCCGTCCTTGCTGATCCACCATTTTCCCTGAACTCAGAACTGCAGAACCAGAACAAAGGTCAATTGCCCAGCCTGCGCAGGGAGTCCGTGCTCTCCCACCGTCTCTAGGCTCCTCAAGTCTGCAAAGGCTCTGGAATTGGACCTGCTCGCACGCTCTGATTTGTTTGTATCTTATACTAGTTCAAAATTTTATTTCCTCTCATGGTATTTTCTTGGGTAAAGGGCTTTTAATTAGCATTCTTCCCCACACACCCACCCCATACAAAAATAATTGAAATCGTTGCAGAATGCTTTTAAGAGATATATATTTGAAGTCACAGACTTGTAGAGTTTTCCTAAAGTCTGAGTATGTGGGAATCGCCCTTATTCTTTCTGTGTAACCTGACTTCTTCAGAACCAGAATAGTTAAGACAAAGACTCCAACAGTACAATTTAATATAGCATCTCCTTTTAATTAGATATACCTACATTTAAATCTAATGATTGTCTGAAATAAGGAAGGAGACAACAGCCTCTGGTTCCTGTCCGTTCACTGTGCCCCTAATTTCCTCCAACTCTATCTTCAGAGAGCCCTACAATGAAGCTCAATATTAGCGTTCACTTGCGTGATATCAACCTTGTATGAAGAGAATGAATAAGAAATGAAGCTCTTAGCTATGATCAATTCCAGATTAGCCATTTTCATTTATAAAACTGTTTATTTTACTGTGTCAGCTTGAAGGTCAATCTAACTTTAAATTGCACATTGCTGAATTTCAACAAAGATCTGAGACCCATCCCTGCTTCCTGTAAGACCAAAGGTGAAAATCTCATTCTTAACTGAAATATTAGTCTGGGCTTAAGAAATGGACCAGATCATAGTGATATAAAACACTTCACTTTGAAGTTGAAACACCAAGGCCTGGGCAGGGGCATGATGACATCTGGATGGTTGTGCATTAATTGAGGACATTAATCCAAGACAAAAAGGAAGAATAAGTTCTAGGGGGCACGACTCATCCTCTAGGAAATGACTAGGAACTGTAATCACTTCCACATATAAAGTACCACATACTAAATGCTTGTCTATGCATTTTAGATAGATAATCTCACTACGTCTCCAGCACAGCTTTTGAGGTAGTTCTGTTGTTATCACAGTTTACAGAGAAGGAAGCTGCAGGCCAGAGAGGTCTAGCTCAAATAGGATGAAGGACTCGAACCCAAACAGAAAGATACCAAAGTCTCCATTCTGCAAGTCAAAGCTCCGCACATAAGCAATGTAGAGGTCACAGTCAGTGTGCACTGACTTTTTCTACTCTATTAAAGATACAGTAGAAAAAGAAATAGGTCCTCCTACCTGGCACCTTTATACCCTTACTCCTACCTATAATTACACCAATTTATACCAGCACCACTAGACTTTAAGCTTCTCGTAGGCAGAAACCATGGCATAATACAGATGCATAGGATATTACTTGTCATACTAGAGAGCTTTGAGGAATACATACTGATTAAACAATTTGTGTATTCATTGACTTCTTCTTGAAATGTGATTTCTTGTGAGATATTCCTTGCTTCTTTTCAGAAGCCATAGACTCTACTGGAAAGATGGCTCAGAAGCTAAGAGGCCTGGAGCTCATTTTCCAGCACTCATATCTGATGGTTCATGGCCATCTGTTCTAGGGCTCTTAACAACCTCTTCTTGCCTTCACAGGCACCTACACATGCATGCATGATATACACTCACACAGATGCATACACATAAATAAAAATAGAATAAGCTTACTTTACAAACCACAGATTTTAGTAAAAAAAAAAGACTTGGAGACAGATAAATCACAAGCCAGCCCTAATGTTATATCTGACTCCTGTGGTCTTGGTAAAGCCACCAAAACTATGAAGTTGTCTTATCACCTGATCAGTGTACATCAGTAAGATAGATACATCCTTTGAAGAAGTTTTGGATGCCATAAAAATTTTTGTATTTATTTGTATTGCAATTACAGATTCTTCTATTTGGTGATGGAATTCCTAAAAATGATAAGTACAAATGATTTGAAAATCAACTGTTTTGTAGACACCAGGACCAGGAACCCCTTACAAGAAGTGGCATGTGACCAGTGTCCGTTCCACTGAAAAGGCCTCCTCCTCAGATTCAGGCTGCATGGTGGCACTTCCTGTGACCCATCTCATCATCTCCACACTTTACTAACTATGCCTTTAGGGTTAGGGTATTTCTTGACAGATTTAGTCAACAATTCCATGCTCCTTAAACGTGGTTGGATTATCTGTGGCCAAAGGCAGTTGACTGCTTTACTGAAGAAGTCCTCAGCATTCCAACCACGATGCCCAAAAAGTCTGTCTCCCTTTCAGGGTGGCCTATTTAAGAAGTAGCATTTCATCTCCCATATAGAAAATAGTTTTGCATTTTGGTTATACATCTTCTTTACATGAGAGGACCAAACTCAGGAATTACAGAGAGAAAAACCATATGTGCACTATTTCACATAGAGTAAACCCAGATTTATTTTTTCTTAATAGGAATTTTAGCAATGCTCACAAAATATTGAGTTTTCCTAAATCAGCCAGTTGCAAAAAGGAAGCATGTGTGAATTTAGTGAGTGAAGAGTGGATTCTCTTGTAGCAGTGCCTTCCTAAGTAGGGGATTTGTTAAAATAATTTCCCATTCAAAGTTTCTCTTATACTAATTAGTAATGCTCTCATCCTCAGCTGAAACACACAATTTTTAAAATTTTATTTGAAACTAAATTCTTCTATAATAAAAATAGTGAAAAGTTCTCTGTTATTAAGGTTAATAATAGCTGACATAGTTTTATGATCTTGGGTATTCTGTATTCTTAAAACAGACTTTAAGATGTAGATAAGATCAACATATACTGTATATATATATATATATATGAAATTCTCAAAGAATAAATAAAAAGAATATTAAAAGTGACCTTCTTAACATGGTGGGGGATCCTTGCATAGAATTAAAAAATGTATTAAAATATATGTTGGATTTCTTTCCACTATAAATGCCAGGATTTAGTCATAATAACATCTACTGGTGACACGGTCACCAGTAGAAATACTGGAATTTTTAAACTATATTAGTAGCCATACCTATTTTAATATATTTTTTTCATCACCACCTTAAATTGATAGGTATTAGACTCACTGCTAGATTTTATTCAATGTATTCATAATGAACTGTTATCTCTATATCACAACATTTAAATACTTTTATTAATTGTTTTCCATATAATTGTTTTCTTTATAATCCTATGTAATACTTTACGCACTTAAAACTTAATCATGGGAGAATACACAGATTCTCTCAAGCTACCAGAAGGATCTTTGGCTACAGAAATCATTACGGACCTTTGTTGTTTAATTATCTTAAGCACTCACCAGTTAAGAACAGAAGATCCAAGTTTACGCGGAAGCACCCATACTGGGTGTCTCAAAAACCCAGCTCCTGTTCCAGGGGACCCATGGGAACCCTCACTCACAAGCATGTACCTCCACACAGACTCACACATACATGTGATGGATAAATATAATGAAATATAAATATAATAAAATATAATATACTAAAATAAACCTTCTAAAGCCAAAATAAAGTCATACTAAGTAACTTAGTAAGCACTACAAAGTGAATTATCCTTCCCTCGCAGGTACGTGTATTGACTCAACACTCGGTGTGACTCTGCCTAAAGACCGGGACTTTACAGAAGTTCTTGAGTTAGACAGAGGGAGAGGGTGGGGCTCCAAGTCAGTGGGAGCTGTATTCTTATCAGAAAAGAGAGGGGAGGACTTGCTCCCTCTGTCTTCCCTGTGAAGAAGAAGGAAAGAGACAGCCACCTGGAAATAAGAAGGTCCTCACCAGAGCCACACCATGCTAGCACCCTGATGTCAGATCTTGAGCCTCACAAACTCATTAAGACCACCAGTCTCCATCACTTTGTTAGACTGACTGATACAGATCAATCTTGTACTTTGCCACGCTGGGCTCTCCTTCTCCTTGGTTGCAAGCCTGGGTTCAGTGTATTCTTTCTGCTTTTAGGTCCAAATTTCTAAATGTTTTAATTGAAACAGATATAAAAAGAGACTAACCAATTAGGCAACAATATGAACCATTGTAAACGTATTTGTCATTTGTCTCAGCCATGGGTGGCAATTGCTGTCACTGAGGTGAGATTCTCTCTCCAACAGCAACACTGCTTTCTTTGGCATTGCCTTTGTGTTCGACTCCCTTCTGAGGCTCTCAGTAGCTCGTGGGTCGCACAACCACTTGGCAGACCCCCTGACCCACCATTTGCCCAGCTAGGGCAGCCAAGAGTCCTGACCTTAGGTGACAAATGGTGGAAAGGGTCCTATATTCTTACATCATCACTATAACCTACTTCACATACCATTTATGGTTAATCTTAAAACTATCACATTAAAATAAAGAGGACTGTCAGAGGAGCAATTTTGTAAAGAGCTAAAATTAAACAGAGCAAGCGTGCGGATGCCGATGCATAAGCAAAGACCCCACTTCCTGCATTTCATCGAGAATTCCTGATGGCAAACTGTATGTTTATTGTACATTAATTCAACACAGCACTCAAAATGAATTTACGCCCCGGCTGAGGGTGCAATATTGAAACCAAATATTATTTATTATCTTAATATTAGTAACCATAGTTAAAAAATCATATTAACAATTCAGGGTGCTTTAGAAAGCAGAGATTCTGTGACTCGACCTCCCAAGCAAGAGCTGATGTCTTAATTTATGCAAGTGTAGCCTATAGCTAAAGGCTTTGAATATTTGTTTCCTGCATAGCATTAGTACTCAAAAATAGGACACTCTTCAAGGGCACCTTATAAACATAGAACTATAATTTATTTGGCAAATTAAAGCTCATATAAAATGTGCACACTGAGGTACAGATTAGCATATTTAATTTCAATATTACCTGCAAACCTATTTTTCCCACACACTATTCTAATTAGTCATATAAAATAGACTCTGTGTCTCACAGACCATTATTTTAGTGGAAATAGAAACTGGATCTGAACTAAATACACTGTAAAAAAGATAACAGCTTTATGGAAATTAATACATCCATTTGTATCTAGGAAAAACTGTGTTCTAGTTAAATGGCAGGAGAATATTGAGCATTCGGAACCTTATTGTGGTAAAAGTTGAGACTTTTATGATTTAATAACAGAGTAATTTGCAATCTTCGTAATATACCGATATTTATAAGCTGTTTCTAAGTTTCCAAATCCCTGGTAACCATTAGAGTCCCTTTCTTCGGTAGAATTTTCCTGCTATGAATATTCACTCCCCCTACAGTTGAACATGCAAATCGTTTATGAGCACTTTATTTAGGAAATGATTCTTTTCCTATTAAGCCTGCAGTAGGAATTACCAGGGCCTCAGTGCTAAGCTTATTATGCATTAAAAACAGCGGCAAATCAGTGCTGATAAAAGGTGGTGACTGGGAGTAGGTCGGAGCTGTGTCTGTGGTGCCATGGCTATTAGGTTCTTTCGAAGCTGACATTAACTGGCAGAGAGCCTCCACCACGCACAGTCTCCAGAAGGTCAGGACAAAAGCAAAGTCGCTTGACTTCTCATGGGACATATAACTAAGGAAATTCTAAGAGACTTTGAACTACAAGGTTCTCCTTAGATACTGACCCGAAGGTGTCCTTCTCAGAGGAACATGCTAGATCTCAGTTACTGCCCCCCGACCCCCTGCACCTCCCCACCTCTGCGCTGAGAGATAGGACAAGTTACATGTCCTGGCCTGAAATACATCCTCTGACCGCCACATCTGCCCTGCCCTCATGACCTCTGGACTCCAAAAAAGTTCCCTGCTAATGTCCACCATTTTTAGAGGTAGGATTTCAGCAGAAGAATTTGAGGAAGATACAAATATCAAAACCATAACCGTGAGATGATGAGAGTATTTTTTCAGGATGTTTCTCTAAGATTATTTAGGGCTTATTGTCAGGAAACCCCGTATTGCTCAAACAGATTTTGAAAATTTTCTTTAACTCAGAATTAGCTGCCCATTGTATTCATGAAGAATGGCTTCTCCCTTCCACGGTCCTTCCCAAGTAGATGAGAATCTGTGTAACAAATTTGAAGTATTAGGAAGTGTCCAGAATTCCCTGAGCAATAGCTGTTGCTCTCCTCGCTACTCTTCAGAGTCTTGAGTCACCCCTGAGAAGTCCTGGCAACCTTGCAATAGCAATTCTTCTCTGCCCCTCTCTTGACCTTGGCATGAGTTCCTACCTGGGGGCTATTATGGGCTGAACTGTGTTCCCATAAAGTTCACTGATAGAAACCTAACCCCTGATTTCTTGAGACATGCCTGTATTTAGACATAGAGACCTTGAATGGTAATTCATTAAAATGGGACCATTTGGGCAGTCACTAATCAAATCTGGCTGGTATCTTTATGAGAACAAGAGATAAGGACACAGACACCCTGTAAAGACATGGGAACAGGAGAAAACTCCCACTGGTCCCTTGATCTTAGACATCCAGCCTCCTGGCTGGGAGCAAGTACACTCCTGTAATTTAAGCTTCCCATTTATGCTACTTTATTACAACCTTGCTATAAGACTAATAAAGGGGCAATTACAGCAAATAAGTCCAACAAGAAAAACACCAAGACTGCCCGTGTTTTCTTGCTTAAGACTTTGTCAACCTTTGCTCTATCTAGCTGCTAAAATCTTTCAGAAAAGGCAAACACAAAATCCACTATAACACATTTGAACATTAAAATAAAAAAATCTTTCCCCCATCACTGCAAAACTCTTTACAGCAGCCTCTCCCTCTTTTGGACTCACAGAAAACAGCTTGTCACCACTCATTAGCCGCGACCTGTTCTGTCATCGGAAGGCAGGACAGCCACAGCCAGCCACCCTCTCTTTAGCGATTTCCTCGTTATTTTACATGCCTGTTTATCCTCTTTTGCTCAATTAAAAAAGGCTTCCACAGCTTTCAACATGAAGGTTGCACCACCAGGCACACCATATCTGGTTCCTATTATTCCTCACTAATCTCTTACAATTTAATGCTTAGTAAATGACAGTAGTAAAAGACTGGTAGTCTTTCTACCTTGCTTTGATCTGAAGTATCATACTCTGGGAGCCTGTTTTCAAGTGAGCCATTGCCTTACTTTATTTCCCTGTTGTGGGGACAAGATGACCTAAACAGAAACAACAGAAAGGAAAGGAAGGAAGGGCCGGTTTTGACTTGCAGCTCCAGGTTATACTCCATCGTAGCAGGAGGCCATAGCACAGATCTTAAAGGAACTTGTCCTCCTGCATCAACAATCAAGAGTGGAGAGCAATGAGTGCGTGCTTGTGCTCAGCTCACGTTCCTCACGCAATGCATCCCAAGATCCCTTGCCTAGGAAATGACCCATTCACAATTAAGACGGGTCTTCATTCATCAATTAATGTAGCCAAGACAAGAGTCACACATGCATGCAGACACACACACACAAACACACACACACACACACACACACACACATACACACACATACTCAGAGGCTCATCTCTCTGGTGAGTCTAGATTTTGTCTCATTAAAAATCAGCACTAATCACCACCAACCATCCACGCGCTTTCTCCCATGTCTGTGGTATATATATGCCGTATAAGCATCTTCCATTACATCACTCTTGAAACGCCTGCTAATGTTATTTCCAATGAAAAGGTTTTAATTTCTTGTTTTGTAGTCTTTCCTCTCAGCCTTTTGAAAGGTTCCTGCTGAGCCCAAGTTCATAACTTTTGTGTGAATATTTTTAATGAAGCCCTTCCCTTCCTCTCCTACTCCTTTCAGATCCTCTTCCATGCCTATACCACATTCTTCCTTCACCTGTACTCTTCATCAAACACCCAGGACCCCACCCTGACTCCTGCAGCCAGCTGGAACCACTTTCTTTCTTGACTTTCTTCTCTCTGCCTCTCCCCTCCAAATGTTCACCTTCTTATTCATCCTTCAAGTCTCTTTGGAAGAATCCGCTCTGCAAAAGGTCCTGGCCTGCGCCATAGAGCTACAGAATGCTGTTACTCATAGCATGCTACCACAGCTTCAACTCACATTTGTCTCCATTAGCCTGCCTTTAGGCGACAGCATAAAGGACTTGGGGGTCATCAGACCTATCATTTAATAGCTTTAGTAGTCTTGTTCATTGCAGGGCTTCAAATGCCATCAACATAGTGACAGTTGACAAAGGTACAGATCTTCCCCATATTTCTCTCCCAAACTCCAGATTCAGATGTCTGCCTACCTGTTCAACAGTTGCCATAGATATGGCTACAGACACAGAAAACATCACACCTCTACCCTGGAAAGCTCTCCTGCATCCCAACCCTGCTCCCTGCCCTTTACCTCAGTTAACCTTATGGCAATGCAACAACATTTTTCAGATGTTTCATACATACAAAAACAACAAACAAAACAAACAAAACCCCTCAGAATCCCCTTTCACATGTCTTTCTTTCCTGACTTTACTCTCTTGGTTCTGCATTCAAAATAAGATCAAATTATTTTTAGTTCTCATCTTCTTCTGCCAGTGCCTTTGCCTTGGTCTGAGACACCATCACCCACTTCTCCTCCGGACCAATGCCTTGGCCTTCCCACTGGGCTCCCAGCTATTCTTGTCCTTTGACATTCCACCTCAAAACATCAGCTTGGTGATGCTGTTCAAACCCAGATGAGATTGTGGCACTCCTGTGCTCCAAGCCCTGCAGCGGCCCCCCACTTCCCTCCCAGGGGGAACCAAATGTCCTGTGCTACCTGGTTTTCTGTCTTCACTCCGCTCCAGCTCCACCAGTCGCCTTGAGTTTCCTGAGAGGCGTGTTTCCCGCCTGCGATCTCCGTGCACACTGGCAACCCCCTGTCCGGGTGCTCTCCACCCAGATGCCCTCTTTCTAAGCCTTCCTCCAATACCACCTTCCTATCTCACCCAGCAACACCCTTTATCCTCTATCCGCCTCGCTCTAATCTGCATCATTTTCTAATGAACAGTTAAACACTCTGAGCATCTACTTATTTTGTGTTTTGTTCCCACACTGGCCGGCATTAGAAGTCATTCCGATATTTGAAGTAGCTGAGAGACAGAGGATGCCCAGCTGTGTGAGGGAGGAACACACGGACTCTTTGTCTGTAATCTGCAGTCTGGATGTATTTCCTAGGTTGTTTTAAGGCTAAGCAAAACAGTGTGCATGAAAGAAGAGTGGCCCTAGTGACAGACACCCAAGTCTCTATTCTTCCCCCAAAAGACATCACTGACATCAGTGGTGTATTTTTCTATGTAAATATATTCATAAAATACAGCAATGTTTTAAATGAGCTTTTAAAAATAATGAATCGCACCGTAATATTAACGACAAAAACCCACTGTGGCACGTAAATTGTGATATGAGCATTTGATGATTATTACCCAGGAATAGAGATTAAAAGACTCTGAACACAAACCGCAAATGACATGTTTCACAGTGACCATGTACCTTACCTCCAGAATGCCCTACACAAATGTAAACTAAAGCAACTTCCAAAAGGTTAAGGCAAAGATTGAAAAAAACAAATTCGGTATGCTAAGATATAGTCTATTAGGTTTGCCATTCTCCATGTGTTCCAAGGGATTCATGTAGGGTTTATATTCAGTTTCTGAAAAAAAAAATGCCAAAAAGTACTAGACTGGAAAACATCGCAAACGGGATATCCTCCCATGTTTATATCTTGTGTCTACTTCGAATTTCTGCCTTCAGAATTGATGCAAATCATAATTGTTGCTGCTTATTTCCAAGACATTGGTGTTGCTATTTATAGACTCATTCGCTGATTATCTCATCTGTGTTGTCTACATACGATAAACATTCAACAATGTCTTCATGAAAAGTGTGAGTTACATTTTGAGCTGTTTATACCTAGTGAAAGTTGCTTGGTTATCCCCAGAGTTGATTATGCCACTTTCCCCTTAAGACCTCACTTTATAATTCCTTTTTGTATCGTTGTCAATTTCTGTATAATTTTTACAATCTCTATCAATATTTTTAATTAATTATGCTTTCTAAATGAGCTAAAACGGTTCTATAATAACAGGCACATTGCAGTTTAACCCAATAAATCTAGCAAGGAATGTTGAAAAATTGAGCCAATGAAGCCATGCGAGGTACCACTGCCAATTCAGCTATCAAAAGAAATCCATTAGGATGGGGTTTATTATAAAGTACAGTCAGCACATTAATTATTAATCCACACTGCAGTGCTTTTACCAAAAGTCTGTCCTTAAGTTGCCTTGTTTTCCCATGTTTAAGCTGTTAGATTCCATGGTTTTGTAATCTAAGATTAGTACTCGGCGCCTTGATCAAATTCCCAAAGTTCTGTAATGTCTCCGTTTAGTGCCAGTAAATCCAGATGGAAGTGGCTTTTAGCGCAGTTATTAAGTGTGAGTTTATTAATGTTCTCTATTAAGCCCACACTACACATTGCCCATATAAGAACTTTCAGAATTGGGCTAGATAAACGTACCATGCAAGTCTAAAAGGTTGCAGAATAAAACGAAGACTTTAGTATATAAATTAAAACACATTGTTGGCGCTCAGAAAGTGCCTTAGATACAGAGTTCTGAATCACTAACTATATATTAAAGCAGAGCATCTCGTCAATAAAGATTTTTTTTAAAGGATAAGCATAGTTTTCTAATATGAACCTTAACTAAAATTCACAAAGGAAGAAAGGAAGGAAGGCGGTTGAAAACATAAGTGTTCCTCGTTTGGGCTTGAGAATAAGAAATGGATGGGGCTCCCGTATCCCAGAGCACATACGAGTCAAGGTACAGAGAGAGATTACCTGTGTCTCTCTAAGTCTCTACGTTGGAAGCAGCTCAGTCTGTTTCCAATGATCGTAACAGAACACTCGAGATTCTGACTCACAGATTCTGAGTTTGGAAAACGAGAAAGGAAGACCCTCATTCAGTGAGAGCCTTGGGAGGCCTCTTAGTCTCGAAGAAACCAGAAAGGGAGAGGGAGAATGTACTAGAGAGTCAACAGAGGCCAGTTCCTTAAATAACTAAACTATTCCTGAGAGAAAGGCACCAATCCATTCATGAGAGGTCTGATGCCACAACCCAACCTCAGTCTGCCAAGACAATCACATTGAAGAATTAAAGTTCTATGCAAAAGACTTTTGTGGGACACATTGAAATCATAGTAAGATCAAAATCCATGTTTCTACATTGTAGTTCAGAAAATAAGTCTCCCTGGCAAGTCCTCCCCAGACTCTGTCTTTATTAAAAACCTGAAAAGTCACCTCGTTCACATTTTCAAAACTTAACCAATATCCTGGCGGGGGTGAGAATAACCTGTAGCTTGGGTGTCAAAAATATTTCACAGACCTCAAATTTCTAATATTATTTCATTGGATGACTTTATTTTTTTAAAAAAATCACATTTATTTGAAAAGCTAAAATAGTGGCCTTTATTATTTACTGCACAGGTTCTGCACTGAAGGCCGAGATGGGTGCTATGTTTGTTACTTTTATTGCTGCCGTAACTGAAATACCTGATGCAAGGCACTTACAGGAGGGTCTATCGGCCAGCAGTTATCGAGGGTTCTGATGGTACAGGTAAGACAGCTCAGCTCGGTCTGCATCAGGGCCACAGGACTGAGCAGTAGAGAGGTGCTCACTTCATGGTCCACCAGGATATGGAGAAAGAGGGAACACCAGTACTCTCTAGCTTTCTTCATCTCCCCCTTTTTATTCTGCCCAGCCTCCCCAGCCCATAAGATGGTGTTACCTACATTCATTGTGGAGTTCCCCTTCATTTAGGGGGAGACTTCCTCTCAGAAACCCAGAGGTGAGCCTCAGCCTCTGAGATCATTCTAAATCTAGTCAAGTTGACAGTACAAATCCACGCCGGCACTCCCTGTGAAAGCACTCCTGGAGGTCTCCGTGACCTGCACACACCGGACTAGAGATAAAGCTTGGCCTCCTCCCCCTCCATTGTGAAGACTGCAGTTTTGGTGGAACGTAGGGTCTTAGCCTCCCAGACAGTTTGGGAAATGGTCAAGAAGACCCAGGGATCAGGCTAAGTTGTACACTTTAGGAGCACAGTACAGAGAAGTTGTCATGACAACATGATCTAGAATGCCAGTGTGGTCCTTTCCCTGAACCTGAAGTCTTCGCAAGAGTTCAGAAAAAAACCATAGAAATAAGAACTCTGTAATCAGGCAATGATAAAACAAAGATCTGTGACATTATTAAGGGCTCTGTATGAAACAGCAAAAGCCAAATATGTTTTGGGGGGGGGCTCATTTCAGGATGTGAGAAAGTAAAATGAAGTGAGCATCTCTTCAATGGGCCGGAGTCTGTGTGCTACATGCCACATAGACTGGAAACTTGTGGAAACGTCCGAAAGGATGGCAGTGTCACTTCCTGTGGTGGGTAATACTGATTGCCAACTCGACAGGATCTAGAATCGCCTAGGATCCCTGGTCATGTCTGTGAGGGATGGACTAGGCCAATGGAGGTGGGAAGGCTCACTCTAACAATAGGAGGCACCGTTCTATGGGCTAAGGTGCTGGACTGAACAAAAAATGAGAAAGGTACATGAGCAGCCTCTCTCTGTCTCTGTCTGTCTCTGTCTGTCTCTCTATCTGTCTCTCTGTCTGTCTCTCTGTCTGTCTCTCTCTCTCTCTCTCTCTTCCTTCCAGTTGCTTCACATTCCTGACTCAAATCAGGCATTTGATTATAGCAATGAAATCATTAGCGACCACATCACCCTATCCACAAGCCCTGGAGCCTCTTAAGGAGCACACAGAGATAACGACATGTCACGACACTACAGGGTCCTTCACGTCCTTCACGTTCCTGCTACTCCCACCTATCCAAAAACTTTTGCTGTAATTGAGTAGGACTTGCAGCAGAGGTGAATTAAGCTGAAATTTACCCTTTGTATCTTCCTGGGGGCCTTCATCACTTGACAGGGTAGAGAATATTTCCACTTTGCCATTTCTTTCCTGATGTGGAACCTCGAGCATCCATTAGCAGGTTCTAACATAACAGAGAATTCTGCCCAACTTTGGACTTCAAACAGAATCTTCAATCCTGAATCAATAGGCATCTCCCAGAAATCACAAATACAGAGACATAGAAAGAGCTGATGGTGAAAGTAAATGATTCTCTCCTTAAATGTTTTCCCCTTGTTGAATATGTATGTGTGTGTGTGTGTGTGTGCGTGTGCTTGTCCGTGTGTGTGTGTGTGTATACACATATATATATATATATATATACATATATACGTATATATATATACATATATATAAACAGGTAAAGTTAAGTCAAGTAGACTGAACTTTTTGATGCATTTTATCCCATTAGTTTGTGTATGTTCTTTACATCTTTATTTTTTTATGTGTATGAGTGATTTGCTTGCATGTATGTATGTGCATCTTTTGTGTGCCTGGTAACCATGAAGGCCAGATGAGAGTATCAGATCCCTGGAACCAGAGTTACAGGTGGTTGTAAGATACCATGTCAGAGCTAGGAATCAAACTGAGGTCCTCTACAAGAACAGCTGCTCTTAAGCGCTGAGCCATCTCTCCAGCCTCATTCTTTATATCTTTTGTTAAGGAATTCAAATTGCCTTCCTGGGGTGTGGTACTATAGCAAGACATTTGTTAAGTAGAGTCTTAACAAGCTTAAAGACATCCAGCTTCAATCTAACTTCGTTGCTTTGCTCTCCGTTTTCCAGATTTTGCCACTTTGTGACAGACCTTAGAATCATCTCTATCTAGAAAGATCATCCCTTTAGAAAGGTCATCCGTTTAGGAAGAGGAGGATCTGCCGCTCTTCACTGTTTGAATCCAAGTGTTACAGGCTTGATCTCCAGGGTGCTGATGTTGGAAGGCAATGGAACCTATAGAAGGTAGGGTCTTATGATAGGCTCACTGGAACACACCCTTGGAGGAGAGTATAGTGCTCCTAGCAATGTGTTGTGTCTACCTTTCCTCTCTGGTCATGACACATAAGGTTGCGCCCCACCATGTGATCCCACCAGGAGGTATCACCTTGCCACAGGCTCAAGCGACCTTCAGACCAGAACTTCTAAAACAATGACTGAAAAAAAAAACTTCTACCTTTCATAAGCTAACTGTCTTGAATATTTCATCTAGTGAACAAAAACTGGCTGAAACATTATTGACTCACACTTTGTCAGCACAGTTTACCCCAAAGTTTGAGGTCAGAGAGTCCCCGGCAACTGTTGGTGCCCTTTCTGGCCATCATGAGAGTGAATGGAGCTTTCTCTTTATGTTTTAAAGGACTTAAGACATGACAGTTGAACCAATGCCTCCCCGTAAAGAGCAAGGAACATGACAGACAGAGTGACAGACAAATGAAAGAGTAGGTTCTGTTTAGCAATTTGGGGTGACAGCAGTTAAAATTTTTAGCTCTGGGGTTGTTTAGGAATGACAGGATGCAGCTGAGAAAGGCAGCTTACCCATTATAGAAAAAGGAATTTAGGTGTGAGCTCGGAAAAATCAGACCTTAAAAGTAGAAAAAAAAAAGTCTTTACATGTTATTTAAATAGTAACCCATTAACCTTTTATACAGTCTTCAGGTTGTCTGTTGCTACTTTTCATCGTGTTTGAACCAATTCACACAGATTTTGTTTCGCAGTTCCCGTAGGAATGCCACTAGAAATCGAATCTCACTTTGGTTAGTAAGGTCATTCCCCTAATCTCTAATCTCTGACCATAAGAAGGCATCAAGATGGGGTTTCTTTTTATAATGCTTTCTGTCTTGTGATAACAAATGACATCAAAAGTTTTCTTTATCTCATTACAAAAAAAAACTGATGACTTACTAGATGGAAAAGATGGTTCAGTAGGTAAGAACGTTTGCTATGCAAGCATGCGTTGCAGGTTCCCTAGATCCCCAGCTCACACCTAACAATCCAGGAGTGGCCCCATGCTCCTATAACTCCAGCGTTAGGAGAACATAGGGACATGAGAATCACTGGGGTTTTCTGGGTACCAGCTTAGCTCCAGCTTCAGCGAGACACCCAGGAGTGATCCCAAGCTCCTATAACTCCATCATTAGGAGAACATAGGGACATGAGAATCACTGGGGTTTTCTGGATACCAGCTTAGCTCCAGCTTCAGTGTAACACCCTGTATCAAGACAGTGAGAACAATGATAGTAGCACAGGACACTGGGCATCCTCCTGTGGTCTCTATGCCTGAGCACACATGCACGCATAACCATACGCATGCACAGGCACATACACCCTCCCACACACACACTACATGCAAATGCTTACATCAAAAACAATAACCATTACCAAGAATTCAAGATGTACTAGAATCTGTGTACTTTTGACCCTTCTTTCTCCTTCATATTCACTGGACATGAAAGTTAAGTGTTGGTGGGAAAGAGGAAGACGGAAGGGAGCCACAAGCTGAGGGGAAAGGACTTATTAACGGCATTTTCTGGACCCTGACTCTATAGTCAGTTTAAGAACTGGAAACACAAGTAGCTAGGCAGTAGAAATGCTCCAATTTCATTGGGGTTTACTGAAATATGTATCAAGCCAGGCTATATTTGTGGCCATTACCTTCTGGTTTTTGCACGTTGAGCCTTCAATCACAAATAATCCAGCTGCCAGCAACTGAGACCAATGACTCATAAGTAAAGACGTTTTTAAAACTGAGATTCCCTCACTACAGGGAAACTCTGGAATAAACCCATAACCTCCTTGCTCCTCTGCGTTTTTCACTCAGAAGGTTTAAAGTCAGAAAGTAGCTCCTGAAATGTAAACAAGATGTTACTCAGAATCCAAAGATGAGCGCAGTGGTTCAAGCCAGGACCTCCTTGTCACCGAAAGAGATAGATCAGCCCCAAAGTCTGTCCAAATATTTGGTACAAAAAAGTTTTAGGAAGTTGTGTATGGATTTGAGCCAAGTTTTTATTTAGTTCGTATCCCAAAGGCTTTTATCCATCTCTGTGCTATAAACGTTTGAATAACAATGGAAACTCTGGTTATAAAGAAAAGGGGGGCAAGGAAAGAGAAAGAGCCTATGCAAATGAGAAGGCCAGATAATCTATGCACTGTCCAGACTGAATTCCAACCACCATTTCAGACAACCTCACAGTGAAGATGAAGTCAGACTATACTTTTCATGGTCAAACTACAGACTCGTTTATCGTTATTAATATCTTCAGGGGGTTTTAGATCGATCAGAAGACACTCCTCTGGGCATGTCTGTGAGGGGATTTTCTTCCATTGAGACACAGCTGAGGAGGGAAAACCACCTAAATGTGGGACAAATATTCAGACTCAGTAAAACGAGTCGGGGAGCAGCAAGGTGGCTCAGCAGGTGAAGGTAACCCAAGCCTGGACTTGAATCCCAGAACCCACCTGCTAGAAAGACAGAATGGACTCCTGTAGACTGTCCTCTGAACTCCACAAACACACACACACACACACCATGGCATGTACCTGCTCATACAATAAATGAATAAATGGAAACATTAACCAAAGAAGACCAAAGGGAGCAGAAAGCCAGCTGAGCAGCAGGACCCACCTCTGTACTTCCTGACTGCAGGTATGACGCGACCAGCTACTTCATGCTTCTGCTCACACACACACACACACACACACACACACACACACACAGTGGGCCGTACCATCAAACTGTGAGTTAGGTCAGAATAAAACTTTATTTCTTAGGTTGCTGCAGTCAAGCCTTTTGTTGCAGCGAGGAAAAGAGTAATTGATACCATGTTAAGGCCCCTCCCCATCACTATTCAGTGTTTTGCTTTTGAGTCTAGTGCTTCATTTGATACCAGAAAATAATTACACCTCCTAAACCACAGCATGAAATATATGCCCTTTATTTCTGTTATTTGAGAGGGGTTTGTTGACCAATGTTAACTGTTATCGATCATATTGTATCTCTATCAGCTCTAAGGTGGTTCTCTACACTATTTTATACTTTCAAAGCAATAAAAGCAAACAGCCATCCCAGGACTTTTTTGAGCTTCTTTCCCTATTCCCACAGCCTGAATTTTATTTACTGCTCCATTTCTATCTTCTTGAGTTGGGATGAAGAGGGAAATAAAACCACATAACATTTTTAACAGTTGCAGCAAAAGTTATGATCCCTCAAAATTTAATTTAAAAGATCTCTAAAATCATGACTGGAAATAGATTTTTCTTAACCTGAGAAATATTGTAAGCCTGTAGCAATCGTCATATTTAATGATTAAAAATTACAGAATAATTCTCAGTTAAAGCACAAACAAAGCAACACTCTCAGCTTAGCATCTTCGTGGCACATCTGCTCAGGAAGTCTTATACTAATGTGGCAATAATAAATCAACCAAAATGTATAAAAATTAGGAAACTCAAAATTGCATCACTATTAGATATGATTATTTAGTATATCTTAAAATACATGCAGAAAAACCTACAGCAATAAATGAGATTTGAGAAAAGGGATTAAATAAAAGTAATTTGACAAGATAACATATAAAATTGTCATTGGGTTTATGCACAGTTCCAATTGTTTTTCACATATTATAGTAGTGGCAATATTAATCAATTTCATACAATGGTCCTTAGTAATGATACATATTTTGCGGAGAAAATTCTCTGTACAGAAAATTTAAGTGAACTGCTATTGTGGGTTAAATTTTACTTTCCAAAAAGGATGTTGAAGCTCTAATCCCTGCCCCCTCCCCCACAGTACCTGTGAATATGACCTTATTAAAAAGTGGATCTTTGCAGAGATGATTAAATAAAAATGAAGACTTCAGTCAAGGTTCCCTAGACAGCCAGAAACAATAAGGTGGAAAGACACAGACAGATCTAAAGCTGTAGAGGGGATTAGGGGAATTGGCTAATGCCATCAAGGAGACTGAGAGGTACCACGATAGGCCAGCTGTGAGCTGGAGACCCGAGATGTCAGCTGCGTGGCTCAATCCCATCCCCAAAGCCCCATAAGCGTGGAAGTCTCAGCCAAAGATGGAAGACTTGAGAAGCTGGGGGCTGCTGGTGCAAACTTCAGAGGCTAAAGGCACGAAATCTTGGCATTTTAGACTTGCCGGTTAGGAAAAGATGGGTGTTTCAGCTGCAGGGGAGTAAAAAATAATTTACCTTCTCTTGCCATTGTGCTCCACCCTTCCCCCAACAACCACATGAATGGGAATCCCCCACATTGAGGACAGATCTTCCCCAATTCAGCTCATCAGCTCTCATAATAATCTCCTGTGGAATACCCCTTCAGGTCTGCCAGTGCTCTGGGTGGTTCTTAACCTGACCAAATTAGTGTCGAAATTACCCATCCGATGATCATCATAGGGCACTTCCTAAAACAACATGGTCATACCGTTAGGAAAAGCACAAAATCTCATACACATGCACGCACACCATGTGCTGGAACAATGGAGACAGATTTAGAGTCATGCGGTACAAGTCGAGGGACACCAATGATAGCTGAGAAAGTGCTAAGAAAAAGGAAAACTTTTCAAGGATGCTTGCTCCTACTGTTTCTGGAGGGGTCAAACTTCTGGACTCTTCAGGATGATAAGTCACTTTCTTTAAGCCTCCCAGTTTCTGGCCTTTGGTTATGGCATACATATACGTACCATACAATTAGTGACATGCAAAGCTGGGGCACAAAATGAGCATCTGTGTCCTCATTACTGTGTAACAAATAAAGTATGCAAAAGATAACTATTCACAATTATACCGTTACTGATATCTTCAAAGGGCTCTAGTGGAAAGGTTTATGATGCAGCCAGTTTGTACGATTTGTGATAAACATCTTCAGGGTCAATGTGCCAAATCCCAAAATACTGCTCCTAGATTGTATATAAGAGTTACGTTTCTTTAGGCTTCTGGACACAATATTATCATCAATTAATCAAAATATGATACTGGTTTTTGATATTTTTCTCAATGAATATTGCTAATTCATTCACATTGTACTTGAAGTCACATGCACCTCATGTCTAAATGAAGGTTTACCTATTTTTTTATACAGTGTATTTTAGCATTTTTTTCTCTTAGCAATGTTAGATGGCAAGTCCAATGCTTGAGGGTCATTGTAAACAAAAGAATGACTGGCAAAAAAAATGCAGATGTGTGGAAGACATATCACTTCCTAAAACACAAAAGGACATTTGTGTCTGCACTATGAGACCTAAAAAAAAAAAATGATACTTTTTTTTTCTGGTTATTTGGGAATGTGCATGCCTTTCTGTCATTTTTTGTTTGTTTTTTTTTGTTTTGTTTTGGTTTTGATTTTTGGTTTTCCGAGATAGGGTTTCTCTGTGTAGCTTTGGAACCTGTCCTGGAACTAGCTCTCATAGACCAGGCTGACCTTGAACTCGCAGAGATTCGAATGCCTCTGTCTCCTGAGTGCTGGAATTAAAGGCATGTGCCACCACTGCTCAGTTGGTAGCACTATTTTTAAAAAAGAAAAAATGTTTTTTAAATATTATTTTGGTTTTGAGTTTTTGTTTTTGTTTGTTTGCTTTTGTTTTGTTTTGTTTTTTAAGACAGAGTTTCTCTGGTAACATTCCTGGGTGTCCTGGAACTCACTTTGTAGACTTGACTTGTGTCAAACTCAAAGATTCTTGAACTCAGAGATCCAACTGCCTCTGCCTCTTGAGTGCTGCAATAAAAGACATGCACCACCCCACTCATTTCAGTACTATTTGCATTTGCACGTCCACAAACAACAACAAAAAACTCAACAAGCATTAATATCAGGGTTGCACATAAATTTTAGAATATAGGTGAATTCACAAATGCCAAAACCCTGAATTATAAGATCCAACTTTACTCCTGGGGGAGGGGAAACTATAAAACCTTATAGAGAGGCCAAAAAGAAACTTATTAAATAGAGATGCCAATGGTTATGAAAGAGGAGGTACAATTATAAAGCAACCAACTCTGCCATAAATTAATCCCATCAAAACTATAGAGTATTTTTGTGGACCACGTGAAGTTGGTCCTAAAATCCATAGGGAAAGTTAATAAGGATGAATCAATTGAATAATTTTGAGAAGTTGGGAGTAGAAAGGCTAGATCGATGGGGTAAGAATTCTTTCTGCACAAGCATGAGAACTTGAGATGCCATCCCAATTCCCACTAAAAAGCTGGGCATGGCTGCTTGCGTGCCTGAAAATCAAGTGTTGTAGGAGGCAAAGGCAGGGGTTCCAGGACACTCTGGTCACCAGCAAGACTGCAGGATCAATACAAGGCCCCGCCTCAAAGTAATAAAACAGAGAGTGGTAGAGGAGGACATTCAAGGTTTCTTCTGGCTTCTACATGAATGCTCAGGTGCATACCTGCACATACATATGTTCATACACCACACACACATAAACACACACACACACACACACACACACACACCACAAGGACACACACATGCACTCAAACACACTCACAAATACACACACCCCACACACAAACACATATCTCCATGCACAAACACACATATATACACAAATACACACTCAAACACATCAAAAAGAAAGACAGTAATGTGTAGATGCTTTTTCCACTAGATAGTAGAACTGAGAAAAAATTCTCTTTATTAAGAGAACATAAATTTCACACAACTTCAGTTTAATAAAGTAGGGGGAGACAGAAGTTAGAAAGCAGGAATTGACATATACTTGTATAGAAATGTTGAAGTGGGATTATAAATCAGAGAAAATTATAATAATAGTATGATTAGAAGCAATAAATTATTCATGCAAAACATGATAAATTTCATCTTCCCGTATATTGGGAATAAATTAGAGAATAAATGAAAGTCCAAATGTAGTACATAAACTTTTATGTTTAGAAAACGCAGAGATTATTTCATATCTAAGAAGGTGAAATTCATTTAGTAAAGAAACAAAGAACAAATTATAAGGAAAAGACTGACCATAAAAGTTTAAAACCTCAATACTTGGGTCAACGGAAAGCACACCATAGATTAATAAAAAGTTAAAGTATGAAATTTGCTTTTAAAAAAACTATAAATGAATAAGAAAAGAAAGCAAATATTAAACAATGGACAAAGAATATAAACATATAAAAGGTGCCAAGAATGTGTAATGAGAGAAATGCAAAAAGTCATTAAATTTTCGTTCATACTCCTGCAGCTGGTGAGACTGAGGACGTGTAAAAGCTTTCTGTGTGGTGAGAGGAGAAGATGAAAGATGCGAACCCAGCTGGCAGGGCATGAATTGACAAAAACATGATAAAGAACAATTTGGTGATACCTACAAGACTCAAAACTGCGTATTTCCTTAAGTTCTACAACTTGTCTTCCAGTTACCGCTTGCTAGGAAACATCACATGGGCACATGAGGATGTGTAAAATAATATGCGCTGCAGAATGACTTAAAATAGCAAAAAAAAATGGAGATTACTTAAGTATCTCTGAATGATACGCTGCAAGATGTTTATAGTCTTATGATAAAATACCATATGGGAAAATACACATTTGTGTTTGTGTGAGAGAGTGTGGGCGTGAGTGTATGTGTGTGACTGTGTGTGTGTGTGTGTGTGTGTGTGTGTGTGTGTGTGTGTGAGAGAGAGAGAGAGAGAGAGAGCATGGAAAAACTACAAAACTTTATTAGAGAGATCAAGTGAAACTTAACTAATGGAGATGTCAGTGGTTATGAATAAGAAGGTGAAATTGTAAAGCTATCAACTCTGCCATAAGTTAATCCTATCAAAACCCTAAAGAGTATTTTTGTGGAGCACGCAAAGTTGATTCATATATATATACATATATAATCTTTAATATAATATATTATCAAGCATCTATAATCAGAAGCATGTAAAAACTCATTAAATTTCAGTCCATACTACTGCAGCAGGTAAGACAGAGAAAATATATTCTTACACACATATGCACACACACACAGAGACAAACATCTTTCTCTCCCTCTCTCTCACATACACACACACACACACACACACACACACACATACAGATACAGATATGTGTGTGTATATATGTGTGTGTGAGAGAGAGAAACAAAAAGAGAGAGACAGAGAGAGAGAGACAGAGAGAGAGATAGCTTAAGGTTCAGAAAAACTTATGTCCATTTGTAGAACAAGTTTAAAGCAAGTGATATATCATTTATCAATGTCTATATATTTCATAACTATAAAGCACTAATGGAATTAATAAACAACATAGTTAGTTGTCCTTCTGGGGAATGGAATGATATGGAAGAAGGCTGATCAATTATATAAACAGTTCCTACATTTAAAATATATAATACACAGAGTGGAAAGTAAGAATTGAAATAGGAGAGACTGGTTTATAACAGCGTTCTCTGTAACTTGCTATGAATAATTGCAATATTCCATTATACAGAAAAATGTTAAAGTATATTCAAGTCAGAAGGACTGTCAGTCTAAGTCTTAAATTCAGCACTTGCCATTAAAAGTTGGAGCCTGCCATCGAGTTCTATAAATAAGATAATAGAATGTAGGAATTACACTTAATCCTCTAATTACTCTCAGCTTTAATCAAGCCTTTATTAACATAATGTGTCTAGCTTGGGGTCTTAAAAACCTGAGAGGGGATTTAGGGAAGAGCAATCAAAACAATGAAAAATAAGCAGATGATATCAGGAAATCAACGGAAACCAGAGTGATGCGGATGAGTGAAGGGAAACCAAAGGCTAAATGCACTGACAGGGCTCAGGTCAGCTGTCTGTATCCTGACAGCTCTAATGCATCTACAGCCTGACACAAGACAGCTGCTTTGGCTGTCTATTGCCAGGTTACTTCGAATTATAATATGTCTAAAAGGTGATTATCCTTTATTTCACTCACGAAGCTGTACTTCGGTTAGGACTTTAGTAGAAACAGCTAGGAGACTGGTGCCTTTGCTAGGGAAAAGCCAGGACTGTGGTGGGCCCCTTTATGGGATGCCCAGGCTGCCTTACGACATGATTGATGGCTTCCAATGCGAAAAGTGCATGACACTTTTACATCTCGCCTTAGAAGTCACATTATCTGAGTAAGTCCAGGATCTCTTCAGAAACAGAATTCGTAGAAAATATATATATCAGTGATACGTTCATGTGTATTGCAATATGTATTGCAAAGGGGGAGTTTATTAGATCAGCTTACATAACAGAGCCTACTTAGTCCAGTTTAGCACCAGTGAGGATGAAAATCTGGTAGCTGTTCAGTACATAAGGGGTACCTGAACATTTCTAACCTGGCACTGAAGAGCTGGAACGGCTCCTGCTGGTCACTGGTGCATATTGGGATGAAGAATTTGGGTTCTAATGCCAGTAAAGGAAGGATGCATTCATCAGCAAGAACTTAGACTTCACAGGCAGAGCACAGCATTGTTTTTCTCTGAGATCATTTTCTATCTACACCACCACCAGAAGGTGACACCCAGTGTGGGAGGAGGGCTTTCTCTCTTCCCTTTCTGGCAATGCCCTCACAGACCTCTTCAAGACAAGCCTACTAGTTCCTGTCAAGTTGACAATCAAGATGAAGCATTATAGTAAAGCAGTCACAAAGACCCGGCAATATTAATGAGGAGGAAACCTACACAGGTAGTAGTATGGTTACAGAAGACAGCTTGGTCAGAAGATGCTACTGCCCCCCTCTCTCAACTATATTTACCACATCAACACCCTTGCTCAGGTCTCTCCCCAGATCCATCCATTATTCTCACTGCTCCAGCACAGAGATGATCATATTGTTCTTCTGTTCAATAATCAAGTAGACTGTTGTCTGCTTTCACCCTGTTGTAGGGCTGCATAGAGTTAGAGATATACAGTTGTTCCTTGAGGATCATGAAACCTTTGTGCCTCTGACTGGTTCCTAGGAAAATCTCACCCTAAATAATTGATGCCTTCCTAAATGAGTCCATCTGAAATAATGTGACAGCATGCTCATATTTCACCCAAGTCAGGATCACAGCCATTTGCCAAAGCATCAGCACACAGGACAACGAAGGATAATTCACACAGCGGTATGTCTGCCACCCACTAGACAAAATACAATTTGTTTATCAAGGCAAATTTTAAAATGCTTCATAAGCCCAAGACTGACAATTCTTTGAGTATTTTTCTTTGAAGTCCTTTCTATATTTGTCTTGGATAACTGCAGCACAATAGTTTACAGAGACAATGTTTATCAATTCAAAGCCCTATTAGTTGGCCAAATTATAGTATTTCCACTTTTGTCCTATCTGGTATTTAAATACATTACCTTCTTCATATTTTTGCTACATCTGGAAAATTAGTTACCATTTTACATCATGTTTTATTGTTTCTTTCTTTGAGAGACTGACTGTTCAGCAAACTAGCCAGAGTTGGCTGATGTGGGGACCCATTTGACTAACATAGTTCTTAGATTCCACATCAGTTAGATTGAAATAGTGTGATGTCACTGATAGTCAATCAGCTTTAACCAACAACCATGAGAAGGAAATGACATGTCTGGCAGGAGCATACATTCTAGAAGAAAAGGCAGAAATGATAAGAAACTCAAGGCCGGCCTGGGCTATGAGATCCTATCTCAAAACAACAGCAACAAGGGAGGGTGGAATTGCAAACATTTTAATACAAATATGTTATTCAGCTGAAGAAGGTAAGTCATGAAACTGGCAGAATTGCAAACATTTCAATACAGATATGTTGTTCAGCTGGGCAAAGTGGCTCATGATTGTACCACCGTCTGCCTAAGAAGGTAAGTCAAGAAGTTGGCCCCTAAGGATTGGAGGTGTCTGAAGCAGCACAGTAACACCTGTCTCCCAAGGCCAGTCTAACATGAACCTAACAATAGACTCAATCTGCTTTTCCGTTCATTTGAAACTCAAGAGCCACTGATTCTAAGGGAATCAATCAGCTGATTTCTACCATGTGCAGAATTGTCCCTAGAAATAGAAGGACAAACCCTCATCACATGGATGATCTACTATTTGCTACGCAAATAAACTTAAAACATTACATTTAAGAATAAATTGGATGTTATTGGATGAAAACTTTTGCATATTTTTTAATATGGCATAGTTAGAGGACTTTTTGTTGTCGAAACTATGGAGTGAACAAACAAGTCTTGGTTTTCCTGGGAGGTTAAAAGAAATTAAAGAATCCTGAAACAATGCATACCAGTACTGCTTGAGCATGGACTATGCGCCCACAGGAAGGATTACCACACACTTGAGAATCATGATTAGTCAACAAAATGATAAGTCTCCTGCAGCATTTAAAAGGTAATTGGTAATTCCAACTTCTACAAAAAATACCATCTGCTAAGAAGATGAAAATGAATGTGATCTTTACGTTTAGAACACATTAACTTCAGTTCATAATTTCCAGCACTAAACACAGGATTTAGATAAAGGTTTTTATTACAAGATAATAAAGTACAAAACTTATTAAAATAATTAAATGTTCCCAAATAAGTTTTAGAATTTTCCATGTCTTAAAAGAGAATGAAAGATCTCGTTTTTACTTAACATTCTGCAGTTTGAATGAATGTATCAGCAAGAGGATAGTTGTCAAGTTGAGTTAGTAAGTACAATATCCTACTCAAACTTCCCTTTCAAGGGTAGTGAGCAGCATTGGCCCCGCCCTCTGGATACAGGAGGTTGCTCTGTGCACCAACCATCTGACTCCATGACAGTGTTGCCCCCTTCAAACACAACCCTGTGCACTGAGGGAGAAAGGAGGAAGAATTCGTACCTCTTTTATTTTCAGATATGGTGTTAATCACTCTTATTAAGTGTAAATTCTACACTTCATCCTTCTTTGAATTCACCCAGACTTATATATAGTTTTCTCTATAGCACTGTATTTTATACACCTACAGTGTTACTGAACATATGCTTCAGGGACCATGAGATGAAAGACTTTTTGGTCAATGTTGTGGTAAACCAGTTTGCTTATTTTATTTCCCACCAGGACTTTTTGCATAGAATAGTCAATGTGTGTGTGTGTGTGTGTGTGTGTGTGTGTGTGTGTGTATGGGGGAGGGGGTAAAGTATGTATCAGGGTCCAGAGTCACTTCAGTCATAGAAGCTATTATGCAAAGTATATTAAAATATATACTTTATATAAAAATAAAATTTTTATACAAAATCTAAGGCCTGTCTTCTAATACTGTGGTACCAGTTTGATCTTATGGTTTTCTACATAATGGACCCCTTACTCAAGTTTCTTATTTATCTCTTGACGATTTTCATAGCTTCTACATATTTATTTTGGATATTATTTAATTCACTAAATATTCAAATATCTATACTTTTTCTAAGTACTGAGGTGGGTTATACCAAGATGTGAACAATTAAAAGCCAGACTCTTTATTGGGTTGACATTTTAGTTAGGGGAAGTGCTAATTAATACATAAACAAAGGCAAGTGCCAATGAACAAAAACAAACAAATTGTAGAAAATATTTGAATAAAAATCAGTCGAAGAGTTTCTTGAGGAAGGGAAAATACTGCACAAGCACAGTCAGCGTGACTTTCTGAGTACATAGCATCTAAACTGGAGAAATTTGCACCTCTTTCTCCTGTTTCTTGTATCTTGTTTCTTGTTAACCTAACACATAAATGTATTTCATTTAAAAATGAAATATTTTAAAGTTTTTGTAATTCAAAAAAAGCAAAGCTTACAGCTCTAACCTTCTCATCTTATCTCTAATTCGAGAAACAAACTCTTAAAAGTTTCTGTGTTATGATTTGAATTTTTGGTTTTGTTTGTTTGTTTTATATGAAATCTACAGATGGAAGTTGGTAGAGCAACAAGAAAGAAGGAGCTCGGGTCTGTCAATTATCTTAAAATCACCATATCAACCCTGAAAAACCTAGAGCCTCATGCATATTTGGCAAGTGTTCTTCCATTCGTCCATATATCTTCAGCACTCTTTTTATTTCGGGATTTTTTTTCTTTTTGAAGCAGTATTTCTTTAAGTTGCCCATGCTATCCTTGAACAGATTCTATATCACATGTAAGCCTTCAATACATAATCCTCCTGCCTCAGCCTCTAGAGTAGTTTGTATTATAAACCTACGCTATGGGGTCTATTTTTGCTTTTATTTCCTGTGGGTTTTTTTAAGGTCTTTTCCTGAATAAATAAATATTTTTTAAAGAAACCATTACCTGGGGCTGGAGAGATTGGTCAGCAGTTAAGAGCACTGGCTGCTCTTCCAGAGGACCCAGGTTCAATTCTCAGCACCCACACCACAGCTGAACTGTTTCAGGGGGTCTAAAATTAATTCTAGGAAACTAGTATCACCACACAGACATATATGAAGGCAAAACACTGATGCATATAAAATTAAAAATAAATGCATTATAAAATATTTTTAAAGAAACCTTTACTCATTAATACTGTGAATCATTTTTTCCCATTTTCTTGAAGAAATTGGTTAGTTTTATGGCCTATATTTAAGTTTGTAATTGATTTTGAGTTGATTTTTTTAAGTCTAGTGAAAGATGGGAGTCAGACTTCATTCTTCTGGATGTGGATGTCAAGATTTCCCAGACACACGGACTTGAAAGGCTGTCCTTTCTCCAGGACATGTTCTTAGCATTCTCATCAAATCAGTTCACTGTATATGCATGGCTTCATGCCGAGGCTGTTGGTTTTATTCCACAGGTCTCTGTGTTTCTTTTTTATGGCAGTCCCACGCTGTTTGATGGCGACAGTTATACAGTATGTCTCGAAATCATACAGTACAAATCAGTACTCTTTTTAGTTCTTTTTGACTAGTTTCTTTGTAGTTCCATATAAACTTTAGCATTTTCTATACATTTTAATAATGTCATTGTGTTTTAATGAGAATTACATTTCCTGCCAATCACTTTAGGTTCTACAGATATTTTAACTGTATCACTTATGGTGATACTGTTACATCTTACACACAGAAGAAGTTTTTTCCATTTTTTTCTGTCCTCTTAAATTTTTTTATCGATATTTTGTAATTTTTATTATGTAAGCCTTCACCTCTTCAGCTAAATTTAGCCACAGGTGTTTGGGGAAGCTGTTTTAAATTAATCTATTAATCTCTTGGTTTCTATTTCAACTAATCTACCCTTGGTGTATAGAAACACTACAGATATATGTGAGTTGACTTTGCAAATTGCATTTTTGCCAGATTCATTTATTAACCCTTTTTATAGTTTGGATCTTACGTGTCCCCTTTGTGTGAAAGGTTTGGACAACAGACGTCCGTGCTTTGGTGGAGGTGTTGGAAGCCTTAAGTCATGGCCTAGTGCAAGGGAGTCAGGTCTTTTTAGATGGCCTGAGAGTGGGTTATTGGGACCCTGGTCCTTTGTTGATCTTTGTGTCCCCATCATCCTAACATGAGCAGCTTTGTCCCCACCTGCTCCCATCCATATTCTGCCACACGGCAGCCCAAAGAGAAACCGCGGAAGCCTAGGAGGCAACACAGCCACTGTTGAGGTGACTAGCTCCAATACTTGGCCTAGAGACTGAAATTCGATTAACATTGTCATAGTATATGTTGGTGGGGTTTGTAAGGGTTTATATGTCTAAAATCATGTCATCTGCAAACAATGACAACTTCTTTTGTTTTATAACTCATGTCCCCCATGTTGCTTGTTTTTGCCTTGTTGTCCTGGTCTGTTGACTGAAAGTCATGATCATGGGCCTCCTTATGTTCTTCTAGGTCATAGGGAAGAAGTCTCAAACTTTCCCATTTCACATTCTCTCAACAGCTGAATGGTTATGAATGATCTCCATTATGCTGAGATATGTCTTCCTGTCTGTTGTAGACTATTATTTTAAGGTGTGTTAGGGACTAGCAACAGGTGCTGTCAGAGGTTCTGATTGTGCCTAGTCAATGAGAGGCAACCATGCAGTGCCAATAGATCGGAACACCTGGGTGCTGGGAGGATATGTAAGTTTTTCCCTGTTGCTAAATGAATGAATCTGCTCTATCCCTTTCACTGGACTCCCAACATCTGTGCTCATTGATGTAGTGCCTCTTAACCCCCTCCCCAAAGAAGGATGTTAGGGCCCAGCAACATTTTGGTCATTTGGTGGGTTATAGATATTTGTCATAATTTATGGGGGCTGTTTATTAATTGTTACTGGTATTGGCAAGGGAGGAAATTATGCAAATGATATTACATTTGAGGATCTCTTTAGAAAAAAAGTGGAAAGCCAGGCAGTGGTGGCACATGTTTACAATCCCAGCATTCAGGAGGCAGAGGCAGGTGGATCTCTATGAGTTTGAGAACAGCCTGGTCTACAGAGTGAGTTTCAGGAAAGGTTCCAAAGCTACAGAGAAACTCTGTCTCAAAAACATCAAAAAAAGAAGAAGAAAAGAAAAAAAGAAAGAGGAAAAAAGAAAAGAAATAGAGAGGGGAAATAGGGGTGATATTGGATGAAAGGGTAGATCGTGGAATCTACTTTAAGTAATAGGGTAGATTATTGAATCTGAAAGCCTAGCCCATCAGTGGGGCCAAAGGGAAGAACAATGATTATTGGATTATTGATCAGAGTTGGGAAAGTGACAAAGTAACAAAATATGGGGTCACTGTTGCAAAGTCAATTGATTTAAAGGATAAATACAAAAATATCAGACCTAATTTATTCAAGATGTTGCCAATAACCCAAATTAAGAGGCTGGGGGTGGTACTACCATTGCTACTGCTCTGGCGCATTCTAAGGAAGGTTTTGAGAAGAGCAGCAAAGGGGCCAATCCAGAGAAATCCAGAGAGGTGTGATGTTGGCTGTTGATGTTGTAATTACTGACAGGGCAGTTGGCCAACACCTCCTCAGACTCCAAACCTACAGCTGCTTTCCTGATTCTGACTCCTGCTTAAATCTGCAACACCACTCTCTGACACCAAATCCCCTGGAGACCCTCAGGCTGACCAGTTTGTCAGCACTCCAGCCTCCATGGCTTCCTCCCCCACCCCAAAGCCCAGTATGCTACTCAGAAGTTAAGCCCACCTGCCACCACTTCCTCCCTTGCCACCCCTGGCTCAGTTCGTGCTTCCCCAAAGTGTAAGTTCATTTTTTAAGGCCACACCTAAAAGAGAGAATAATAGCCCCTTGTCATCTAGCTCCTCAACCACAACTACAACTTTGCCCAGTGTATATATCTATGCTCCCTTTTGCGCGGCCACTATCCCACAGAAGTCCACAACAATCAAGCCTCCTTGCCCCATTCCATTGTTATAGCTTTCAAATCTGGGTGGAACAGTGGCCTACAATTGAACTCAAGCTGTTAATCCTAAAGGAATTAGCTGTAGAACAGTTAAAGGTGGAGCACATAAAACTAACCACAAGTAAACATAGTGCCCACATATTTGTTATGGATTCCATCCAAATTCATAAAGATTCAATTTGCACAGGAGAGACATCTTGACTAGAAGTACTAGTTCATCAACCAAGGTGGTGATTTCACATGTCGAAAGGAAAAAATAAAGTTAGGGTTGGGGCAGGGTTTTGTTTTTGTCATTACAGGAGAATTAAAATATCCATCTTGAAGATGTCAAGGACCTATGGACAGATAGACATCTAAATTAGAAGGGAGAACTGTCCAGAAAAAATTACCAAGAAAATAAGAAATCTGGCATGATGGTGTAATTACTTTCTTCAGTAAACATATAAAGGCAGACCTGTCAGAATTAAACCTGACTTCACTGGAAACATTGAAAGTCATAAGGTCCTGGTCAAGTGTGATGCAGACATTAAGAGACAATGGATGCAACCCAGACTACTATACCCAGCAAAACTTTCAATTACCATAGAAGGACAAAACAAAATATCCCATGACAGAACCAGATTTAACCAATATGTAGCCACAAATCCAGCCCTATACAAAGTACTAGAAGGAAAACTCTAACCTAAGTAAGTTGGCCACATCAACAAAAACACAGGCAATAGATGATCTCACAGGAGCAAATCCCAAAGAAATGAAAAACACACAAAGTAACATCACCAACAACAAAAACTAAAATAGCAAGAGATAGCAATGACTGGTCATTAATATCCCTTAATATAAATGGACTCAATTCATCTATAAAAAGATTAAAAACTAACAGATTGAATAAGAAAACTGAATCCATTCTTCTGCTGCACACAAGAAACACACCTCAACCTCAAAGACAGACTTCATCTCAGAGTAAAGTGTTGGGAAAAAATTTTCCAATTAAATGAACCTAAGAAACAAGCTGGTATAGCTATCCTAATATCTAACAACAACAAAAAAAGACTTCAAACTAAAAGCAATCAAAAGAGACAAAAAAAAGATATTTCATATTAGTCACGGGAAAAATAAATCAAGAGGAAATCTCAATACTGAACATCTATGCCCTGATACAAGGGCACCCTCATATGTAAAAGTAACACTTCTAAAGCTTAAATAACACTTTAAACCCCACACACTAATAGTGGGAAACTTCAACATCCCATTCTCATCACTAGACAGGTGTGTCAGATAAAAATGAACAGAGAAATAAGGGAACAAATAGATGTTATGACTCAAATAGACTTAACAGACTTATATAGAACACTCCATCCAAACATAAAAGAAAATACCTTCTTCTCAGCACCTCATGGAACCTTCTCAAAAATTGACCACATACTAGGTAACAAAACAAACCTCAACAGATTAAAAAAAAGGAATAACCCCATGTATCTTATCAGATCACCGTGGCTTAAAATTAGAATTCAACAACAACACTAATTCCAGAAAGTCCACAAACACAAGGAAATTAAACAATACTCACCTGAAGCATCAGTAGGTCAAGGAAGATTAAAGAAAGAAATTAAAGACTTCCTAAAATTCAATGAAAATAACCACACAACATATCCAAATTTATGGGACACAATAAAAGCAGTGTTAAGAGCAAAGTTCATAGCACTAAATGCCTACACAAAGAAGCTGGAAAAATCCCACACTAGAAAATTAACAGAACATTTGAAAATTCTAGAGCAAAAAGAAGCAAACTCACTCAAAACTAAATGGAAGGAAGTAATCAAATTGAGAGTTGAAATTAAGACAGTAGAAATAAAGAAAACAATACAAAGAATCAATGAGACAGAGTTGATTCATTGAGGAAAAACAACAAAATAGACAAGACTTTATCCAAACTAACCAAAACGCAGAGAAGAATATCCAAATTAACAAAATCAGAAATGAAAAGGGTGTAGGTACCAAGGTCTTTCCCCTGCTTCCCTGGTGATTCGCAGGGCCATGTGACCTCCGGCTCCCTGGAGATTCTGCACTAGCACTGGCTTGAGGGGATAGTTTAGGAAGAATTTGGCTCTCTTTGTTATGGTGATTCCACCTGTAATCAAGGTTCTAGCAGTGGGCCCATAGCCTGCCTCCCCCAGCTGATTCTGCCTGAGGCACCAGGGCCTTTAATCTCCTTCTCCTGCTCCTGATGGGAGGAGGCCTTGCCCTTTTGATCCCCCTTGCCCACTGGTATAAATACCCAACTTGAGTTTAATAAAGTGGCCATTTACTCTTTGGTAAGTGAGCAAGGTCTCTTTTGTGTGTGTCTGTTTTAAACCCTCAGGATAATCGTCCATTCTCGTGGGCCCGAGTTCGGGAAAGCGCGCGCCTGGATCGGGTGTGGGTATCCACAGAAAAGGCGGGGCCTTACAAAGGGGGCATAACAACAGACACAAAGGAAATCTGGATAATCATTAGGTCATATTTCAAAAACCTGTACTCCACAAAATTGGTAAACTGAAAGGAAATGGACAACTTTCTTGATGAAAATCACTTACTAAAATTAAATCAAGACCAGATAAGAAAATTAAATAGACCTGAAACTGCTAAAGAAATAGAAACAGTAATCAAAAGTCTCCAAATCAAAAATATCTCAGGACTAGTTGGTTTCAGCTCAGAATTCTGCAGGATTTTCAAAGAAGAACTAACACCAATACTCCTCAAATTGTTCCACACATAGAAAAGGAAGGAATATTGCCAAACTCTTTTTATGAGGCTACAATTACCCTGATACCCAAACCAAGTAAAGATATTACTAAAAAAGAGAATTACAGACCAATCTCACCATGAACACTGATGCAAAAATATTCAATAAAATACTGGCAAATTGAATCTAATAACACATCAGAAAAATCATCCACCGTGATCAAATCAGCTTCATCCCAGAGAGGCAGGGATGGCTCAATATACAAAAATTTGTCAATGAAATCCACCATATAAACAAACTGAAAAAAACCACATGATCATCTCATTGGATGATGAAAAAACCTTCGACAAAATATAATATCTTTTCATGATAAAGGTCTTGGAGAGAGCAGGGTTACAAGGAACATACCTAAACATAATAAAGACAATATACAGCAAGCCAATAGCCAACATCAAACTAAATGGAGAGAAACTCATAGCAATCCCACTGAAATCAGGAACAAGACAAGGTTGTCCATTTTCTCCATATCTATTCAATATCGTTCTTGAGGTCCCAGATAAAGCAATAAGACAACAAAAGAAGATCAAGGGGATACAAAACGAAAAAGAAGTCAAACTCTCACTGTTTGGTGATGATATGATGGCTTATATAAGTGACCCCAAAAATTCTACAAAAGAACTTCTACAACTCATAAACACTTTCAGTAATGTAGCAGGCTACAAATTAACTCAAAGGGAAATCAGTAGCCCTCCTTTACACAGATGATAAATGGGCTGAGAAAGAAATCAGAGAAACATCATCCTTCATAATAGCCACAAATAGTATAAAATATCTCAGAGTAACTGTAACTCTAACCAAACAAGTGGAATACCTGTATGATAAGAACTTTTAATCATTGAAGAAGGAAATTGAAGAAAACACCAAAAAATGGAAAGATCTTCCATGTTCTTGGGTAGGTAGAATTAACATAGTAAAAATGTCAATCTTACCAAAAGCAATCTAAGATTTGATGTAATACCCATTGAAATTCCAGCAAAATTCTTCACAGACATCAAAAAACAATAATCAACCTCATATAGAAAAGAAAAACCAAGGATACCCAAAACAATCCTGTACAATAAAGGAATTTCTGGAGGCACCACAGTCCCTGACTTCAAATTCTACTACAGAGCTACATCACTGAAAACAGCCTGGTATTGGCATAAAAACAGACAGAAGAACCAATGGAACTGAATTGAAGACTCAGATATTAATCCACACACCTACAAACACCTGATTTTTGACAAAGAAGCAAAAATATAAAATGAAAAAAAAGCATATTCAACAAGTGGTGCTGGCATAACTGGATATCAACATGAAGAAGAATGAAAATAGATCCATATCTATCACCATGCACAAAACTCAAGTCCAAATGCATCAAAGACCTCAATATAAAGCCAACCACACTAAACTTCATAGAAGAGAAAGTTTAAGAAGAACACTTAAACGCATTGGAACAGAAGACCACTTCCTAATTATAACCCCAGTAGCACAGACACTGAGAGAAACAATTAATAAACGGTACCTTCTGAAATTGAAAGGCTTCTGTAAAGCAAAGAACACAGTCAACAAGACAAAACAGCACTACAGAATAGGAAAAGATCTTCACCAACTTCAAATCAGACAAAAGACTGATCTCCAAAATATACAAATAACTCAAGAAATTGGTCATCAATGGGAAGGGAGCTGTAAAAAATGTATAGCTCAATAAAATCAATAAAAATTTCTTGTTGATTTCCTCTTGGTTTATTGATTGTTCAAAAGCAAGATATTTAACATTCATTATATCCAGTTATCTTGTTTATTATTTTAGCTCTACTGTCCTGTGCTCAAAAAGACATATATAGATATATGTTATATTTATACATATATATTATATTTATATTTATATAAATTTATTAAGGATGTGATTTGTGGCCTCTATTACAAACTATCCTATAGAATGTTTCATGGGCTGATGAGAAAAGAATGTGCTCAGCAGCTCTTGGACAGAAAGCTGCGTGAAGGTTTATTAGACTCATTTAGTCTAACACGCAATTGAACTCTGCAGTCTCCCTGTTGATTTCCTATCTACAGGATCTTTCCACTGAGGAAGGTAAAATGTTATCATATTCAAGCTATTGGAGCATTTGTGTCTATCTCTCTGTTTAGTTCTATTAATATTTGCTTTGTATACTTACATACTCCAATGTTGGATACATATCTATTTAGAATTATTTCCTTTTACTGAAATGACCCTTTATCATTACATAATGGATATCTGTATCTCTTTTTACTGTTGTTGAAGTCTGATGTTCATATGGCTATTCTTACTTTCTTTTAGATTCTATGACATGGACTATTTTACTGCATCTCTTCACATTCAATCTTGTTTATTCTTTTAGGCAAAGTGAGTTTCCTATAAGCAACATACAGTTGGGTCATATTTTCCCATTTCTTCAGTTAATATGTGTCACTCTAAATTCAGTACAAAATCACCAGAGGAAAGTCAATAATATGCAGTGCATTGTGTTGCTAAGATATGAAGGATAGTAAATTAAATGAACTAGATGCATTTTTACTCACATATTCAACCTATAGAGTGCAATGGATGTAACCTCATCACTGGCCCCTGCCTGTTTGTTTCTTTGTCTTTTACTCTTTCTCTAAGTTAACATATTCATAGCAGTTATTGGCAGGTAAGGTGGTTTCCACAGTCTTTTTGTAACTTGATCTCCAGTTATTTGGTAGCTCCTTTTTTTTCTCCCCCACAGTCTTCCTCTGTGGTTAAATCACCATATTAGTAGTGGGATGTTTTTATTCTCTGCTCACAGCATTTGGTTTTCCTACGATATACTTTTGTTTTGTCACCACCATGAGATTCACGGAAAGCACTTTTCTATCATAATCTCCTTCTATGAAATGATATCAACTTACCGTGGTAACAAAATACAGGTAGAAACAAACAAAAGATAAACATCTTTTACCTCTATAGTAATTGCTCAAAATCATACTATAGTTTGGCTTCCTTCACATTTGGATCCCTAACTTACAAGGGTTCAACTGTGACTTTTTTAAATTAATTATGATGGGAAAGCAATACACACTTAGTTCAAACCTTACTTTAAATCTTGAATTTTGATCTTTTCCCAGAGCAGCAATATGAATTGCTTCTCTCTCTCTCTCAATCTCCCTTCCTTCCTCCCTCCCTCCCTCCTCAGTCACAGCTTCAAAAAGCTACAAATTCACCAGAGAAAGCAACTGATAATCCCCGGTTGACCACGCTGCTGAGCTATGATGCTCAGTCAGTTAAAGGCATTAGATGTGTTTCACTCACATTTTCTCCTTAAATGGGTTAATCCGGATAGATCCTATTATGCGTCTATTAGAATGTGTGCTCCTCATGAACACAGGAACACTCGAACATTATTTCATGCTTCCCTTTTTGATAATTCTCTTTTCTTGATTGTCATTAGGAAAGAATGTTGCCTGCTTTACTCTGTTATTTGTGGCACCCATCTTTCACCCATTCTCTCTAATCCTGGGAATGTTCCTTTCTTATATAAGTCATGCTTCAAGAGGTCCTCACAAACTTCTAGCACAGCCATCAAACTGCATCATTTTTTCTGGACTCTTGGTTTAGGGCTAAGCATTCCCTTATGTTATATTTTTCTTTTCTGGGGATTTTGCTCTCACCTTTTCAAAGAACACTATCAGGAAATTTCCCAAGATCTGTAGGTATATTGGAAGTCTTTGCATGTTTGGGAAAGTCTCATTTTCCTTTCAAACTTTGACTGTAATTTTTCTCACAACTCCCAGGGCTACTGTCTACTATCTAGACCCCATCCATTTAGCATTGTGGAAGGCCACTCTGACTCTTCTCTCTTTGTAACCTGAGATTTCATCTGGAAACTCCTCAAACTCACTGCTTATTCTCAACATCTAAATATTCACTGTACTGTGTTTTCATATAGTGTTTTTACTCATACACCTCAATACTGGGTAATAATTTTTCAATGACAATGATTAGAAGCATCTATTCAGCTTTGAAAATTTTTTCTACTTTTTGATAACTGCCCTCCCTAGTTTCTGTTCTTCCAGTACAACTAATAGCTGAGGCTGGATATGATGGGTTCATCTGCTGGAAGCTAAAATTCTACCTATTTCCCTGCAACAGCAGTTGTTCCTATTGTCATAGCCTTTCTGAGTACCATGGGTCAAAATCTCTGCGATTAATGGAGAGGAGAAAAAAAAATTTCCCATTAGTATTCTGTCTTTCATCTTCTAGAAATTTGAAACAGTTCTTCATCTATGAGTGGTTTTTTTGTCTTTTCTCTTGTTTATTCTTTTGATTTTCCTTCCCAGCTTTTGCATTCATTCTGCCCTCTTGTTAGAGCACTTAAAGTTTACTTTGGATGACATGGTTGAAATAAAATTGCAAGACCAACTTCTCAACAGTGATATTTTAAAATAGAATAATATGTTATACAACTTAAGTAACATCAAGACATGAGCTTAAGTAATCATGCATTTTTATCTTTGTAAAGAAAAGATTGGAAGGGCAAAAGAAATGCAGGTTTCCTTTTCTTTAAAATGCAGTAATAAAGCACTATTCTTCTGCTGTTATTTTTCATTTTCATGTCGAATGTAGCTCTTGAACTTACATGGCTTTAAAAACATTCTTTTTCATTTAAGTGATGTCTTAAAAGCTTCTCTGCACAGAAACTTAAATGATTTTCAGCAGAGATTTTTTTTCCTGCGTCCTTGGATCAATTTCTGATTCTTTTAAGACATGTTACCCACTGTGATATTAACGTATCATTATAAGAATTGTAGCAGCAGGAGACTGCTTTTCTCTTCCTCCAGAGAGGCAAAAAGGATGTGTGCCTACATTTTGTATGAGAATTTCCTTGACATCCAACTTACACTCTTGGTGATGTAAATGGTACAGTAGCATCTCTTCACATAAGTGGGCCTCTAATGAACTCAAGGATATGTAAGCAAAACATAAATTTATATGTATAACTCTTGCATCCAGTTGTTTATAGTTGTTTCAGGTTAACAAACCATATTCATTCAATAAACATTTGTCCTGAACACTCTCTTTGGCCTTGAGATTCACAGTAAAGAAAACACCATGAACCTTGAGCAACTACTGGGTGGAATAAAGGTATGAAAACAAGAAAGCAGCTAGTTTCCCCCAAAAGCATGCTTGACCATATGGTGGGATGCATATAAGGTGCTTTAAAATCAGACAAAATGGTAAGTAAAGGCTGTAGCATTGGAGGAGTTGACAAGATGGCTTCCTCAGGAGATGATGACTCCTGAAGTGAGCCTCAAAGAACCAGTCAAATCGGTGAGCAGAAAGAGGCCAATGAGATCAAAGAGCAACGTTCTGAGAACCCAGAGGTGTGAAGGCTGCATGCAGAATCCATCACAGACCCCCCGGAAAGGACTAGACCAGTTTCCAAAGTGACATGTCAGTCCCAAAGCCTTGAAAGGACACTTAGCACAGCAGCGATTCTTTCCTGTCCCTTCACTCAAGCTGAGGATCTCCTTCCCCTTTGTCTCTCCGTTGAGATATTAATATGGCTGACTCTCACCGTGACTTTGCTGTATCATGACACTACACTATTTGATGGATAGGAAGTGGGTCTCAACCTCAGCAGCCAGCATGAAAAGAAATTAGACTGGGTGGTATCTATTCTGTTGAGAAGGGGACAGACACAGCAAGCAACGTGGAGGTGAAAGATGAAACTAGAAAATTATGTGATGGCATAAGGCCACAGCAAGCCTTTGGCCCTTTGGCCTCAGAGAATATTCTGGGTAACTTTTCTGAGCACAGAAGAAACATGGTTACTGTGTTACACCCAAATCTACGTTCTTATTCCTCAGTATGATATACACAACAAGAATTATATCACTTGGGTTAATGCGAATTAATTTTTGTTTCTTCTTTGATTTCTTGGGGATGTGGGCTATCTAGATGAGTCACAATGACTTATTTTCATAACTGAGGGTGGAGATGGTTGTCTATCATTTTCCTCAAATTCAGTGAAATTAATATATATAATATTAATATATTCACTCAACTTACCTTCAAAGTCTGAAGTCACAATCAAAACCTTCAACCACAGTTCTGTTACCTTTCAGTAATGGTGAGGGCTGAACAAGCACCAAATGTTAGAGAGATTCAATGATTCTTTCTACATTTTTCTGTCTTCCTAAGCTTCATGTTTAGAAATCAAATTAATGTAAACACAGTGAGTTAAGTCAACACGTAATTCCTCTCCCATGAAGACCAACAAGCCCTGTCTTGGCCTCTTCCTTTGAATAGGGAAGATCTAGGCTATGTGGACATTGAGTTTCTTCTGTGAGAGAAGGAAGATACTCTTTAGGAAAAAGAAATTGAACAAAATTTTACAAAATAACTTCAAGTTTTCCTTCTTAGTAGGGAAAGAACCATGAGGCATAAATAGAGGGCCAAGCTTCATCAGGTTTGTGGCAAATTCCCTCTCATGAGCATCAAGTGTATAAGAATGCAATGCAATTTTCAGAGTTATAATAATGTTGACTGGCTATTTCGGAAGAAAGCCTACATCAGAAACATGAAGGCTCTTTAAAGATACCTGCTCTGGGCTATAATTATCCACATTTGCCAAAACCTTGATTTGCCACAGAAAGCAGTTCTCATTTGAATAGTCAGTCAACAAGAAAATTCGTGTGGTTGATCTTTTTCTCTGTCCCTCCCTCCCTCCCCACTCTTCCTCCCATCCTTTTTGTCTTTGCAGTGTCTCGCAGATTTTAGAGTCTGTTCTCCCAAACACACATTCTATCTGACCTTTCCCCAAGTTCTACTTAGATATCCACTTTTCAAATGCCGGTACCCACACAACAGAGGCAATAAGGTAGACTGAATGTATTCTATTAGGTAAGTGGAAAAGAACACAACCGGGGAAAAATAATAAAGCTGATTAGGGCAATGTCCTTAAAAGCCTGTTCCCAAAGGCAGTGTCGCAAGCTGCTCAGGTCACCGGAGACAGTCAAGCAGTGAGGCTGTCGGAATGAGAAGCTGCAGCCCTCTGAGCACAAGCAAGAAGCCCCTCTCATTATACAAATAGAAGCAACTCAGCTCTTCGTGCCCTCAGACTGAGCTCCGTGTGCCACTGCATCTCAAAAATATCCATCTGTTCCAAGAGAAGAAGCAGGAAGTTTTGTTAATTATCTCTCACAAGCCACTAGTTAGGTTTCAAAATAATCACTAACACCATCTTTCCTGAATAAATTTAACAAGAAAGTTACAAGATGCAGCTCAGGAGATAAGCCTTCCATTACCCCTCCTAAATGAACCGAGCCTATCAGTGGCCCAACTGCACACTCTCTACCTTTGAACCCATTCCTGTTTCCTTGACACTCAACAGACCACATTATTTTCCTGTAAACGACTTTCTCTATTATAACATCGATTGATAAAGCAATAGCACATTTGAAAAATTCAAAACACTACCCACTGTGCAATCACTTGACAAATATTTTCTGGTTTTCAGCACAATTTTGTTTCTATAATCCATTAAACTATCTCACGAATTTGCCCAACACTAAACAAAATACATATGTAATTTTTTTTGTTGATGGTTATTAGCTAATTTAAATCAGTACCTAAGCAGCCTTCTTCAGTCTGATTATGTTGTCTTAACTAAAACTCCACACCAGAGTGCTATAATGGCATTAAGATTACATATGCCCAGTTGGCCTCTTGCCATTATTCTATAAATCATTGCCAATTATGCCAATAAAGCATCCTGGGCAGTGATTGATTTCTTAGTTATGCAGTCAGCTGTTCGACATTTTGTTCTCTTCTAGTGTCTCAATCACACCCCAGCTTCCTCACACCATATTGGTTTACATTTCCCCGTAAGAGCCATTTGTACACATCTGCTGGGGGAAAAGAGAGGGCAGAAACTCGGAGGGACCTCATTCATTCCATTTAACTGTTAGGAAGAGAATAACCCAAACTGGTGAAAAGTCTGGACTGCGAAAGTTTTCAGAGAAACGTAGACTCTATGAGATGGCTCAGCCCGGAAGGGCACTTGCTATGGAGTCTGGTGTATGATCTGAGCTCCATCCATAGAACACACGTGATAGAAAGTTATAACCAGTTTTTCTGACTGTCACACAAACACCATAGCATGTGTGCGTACAAATACATTCCATGAGAATGTATGTGCATACACACACATGAATATTAATTAATGTAATTTTTTTAAATGTAAGAAACTTTCGCCTTTATTTTTTATACATTTATAGTAACTCTTAGCCTAATGAAGGCTCAGATTTCCTTTTGGGAAGTAGAGGCAAAGGATCAGGAATTCAAGGCCATTGTTCTTGACACAGAGAGAATTTGAAGCCAACCTGAGCTACACAAAACTCTAAAGAAATATACCCTGACCTTGCAAATAGAAATCATTGTTTAAAGAGCTCAGAGTCTGTGAAATATGTATATGTTATATACATGTATGTATACATATAATTTATAAAATGTAACAAAATTTAATTACATATTAATTAACTCTATGGCTTTCTATGGCTTATTCCCTGTAAAACTCACACCATAGATTTTATGTCTATATTTAGTTAGCTAGTTCTCGTAGGGTTGAAGATTGAATTCAGGATGTGCATATGCTAGACAACCACTATAGCACTGAGCGACATCCCCAAATCCTCACATTAGAACTTAATTCTCAGTGTGAAGTATGAAGATGTTTTGTTGAGGTAAAGCTTTTGGGAAATGGTGAAGATTAGATATGATAATCAGGGTAGCACCCCATGATTGAGTACTGGCGACTTTGTAAGAAAAGAAGGACTCTGCCAAATGAGAAAGCCATCACCAAAACCCAAATCTCATTCCATATACCATCAACACTGAGAGTCAAAATAAATGACCTCTTGGCTTAAACTGTTCCCAGACTCTGCTACTGTATTATTGGCAGCACAATTAGGTTACTCTTACTGTTAATTTGGTTCAATTCTTCTCTAGAAAAAAAAGGGGCAAATTTCCTACAGTCTTTGCCTCAATCAATTTTTCATTTCCTTCTAATTAATTGCTTACCAAAACTCAAATATGTTTCTGATCAAATGACTCAAATATGGTTTTGATCCAGAACTGGATATTTTATATTTTTCAGAAATTAACCTTTAGACTTATACAGAAAACAAAATAGAGTAGAAGTTCCAGTCTGGGATTAGAACCCAAGACCTTGAAGCTAACAAGTCCTGGGTTCCAATCCCATGTCAATCCTTTACTGGCCTCATAATATTCACCCACTAATTCAGTCAACCATCACATATTGAGCAGCTACTCTTCCGTGTGGATAAAGTAGTGAGAATTCATTAAGGTACCTGTACCCTGAAGGTTACTACTTACAGGAGATAACCAGATGAAGAAACAGAATAATTTCAGATAATGTTAAAGTTATAAATCATAAATAGAATTAGACTTTGCATGGTTAACACATGTCTATGGTAAAAGACCTCAAAGGGCAGATGCTGGTCACCATGGAACAGAGCAAGGCTGCTTATGTGGAGCCTAGGATGGGGTTGAGAATTCAAAGCAAAGGGAATACACAGTAGCAGCAAGTTGTAATGAACCTCGTGTATTTAAATGCAAGAAATAAGGCCATTGCGCCTGGTTTCATATGTGAGATGGGAATAGCGATGACACCAGTTTTACAGTTACCATTGGAGATTTTATTTGCAAAGTACCTCAGCAGTACCTGCCACGTCTTAAACACTCAGAAAAAAATATAAATGTCACCATTATCACTATGATTATTATCCTTAGACCTGATGTTTGCAACTAAAATCCTGTAACTAATCTAATAAATATGAAGTGAAAGGAAGTTACCTACTCAGAACTACGAACACTGCCAAATAATGCCGGAGAACTGTGCTTCTCTGACGTTCCAGAGCTGAGGTTTGCATTCTCGCCTCCTAGAAGCAGACATTGTGCTGACTTTCCCACATCCGTGAAGATGTCTTTCAGCCAAAACATGACTAAAACACTGTAATAGACACGAGAGCGGAAAGGCGCGCTACAGAACTGTAGAAACACAATAAAAATTGATACTGCGGGCTGGGGAAGCAGCTCAGTTAGAGTGCTCTCCTAGAATATACAGGATTCTAGGCTTTATCCCTGGCATCTCATAAATCAGACATAATGGTCTGACAGTAATCCCACCTCTTGAAAAGCAGAGGCAGGAGGATCAGAAGTTCAAGGTCAGTGCCAGAGAAATGGTTCAGCAGTTGAGATTGCTTCTCGCATTTTTTGAGGACCTATGTTTTGTTCCCAGTACCCATTAAAGTGGCTCGCAATTGTTCAGGAAATCCAAGGCTTTCTTCTGGACTCCACAAATGGCTACATGGGTGTGTCTTATTTTTAAGAAGTTCAAGACAACAAACTATAGAAATGATCCCTGAACATAAAGCAAAGAAAATCAGCCTACAAACCACAATACCAGAGAACTTAGACAACAAGGAGGACACTGACAGAGACTTACACAGATCTAATCTACATGGGAAGTAGAAAAAGGCAAGATCTCCTGAGTAAATTGGGAGCATAGGGACCTAAGAGGAGGATTGAAGGGGAAGAGGAGAGGCATGGAGGGGAGCAGAGAAAAATGTAGAGCTCAATAAAAATCAATAAAAAAAGAAGTTCAAGATAATCCTCTACTACATAGCAAGTTCAAGGATAGTTGGCAATACATGAGACCCTTTCTCATATTATATGTGTGTATGTGCTCTGCATATTATAAATACAAAAATGCATCAACATATAAACTGTGTCTTAGTGTCACATCACCATGGTCTACATTACATGTTCATAAAACACTTTCTGAAAGAGCGGCTAGCCTGCTCATTGACCCACACATGATCAGATTCATCAGCATCCCTCTTAACATTTAACTTTAAACCACCCCCGGGTGATAATCGGCTCCATCAAACTTCTTCATAATCATTGCCTTAATATTTATCTAGGCCTAAGCTACTTAACTCTTCCAAACAATAAAACTATCTGCACACCAAGAAAACTACTTTCAAATATAATTCAAATCAAATAGATAAAACCCTGAGGCTATAACAGAGAGAAAATACAGGCATGCTCTAATTCTAATTAACAGAAGTCAATTTCTTTTTAAAGTTAAGAATGCTACTTGTCCAGAGATAAAAACTTGGAAGCATTCACTAAATTCCCTCACTGAGTTCTTTGAGATCCACAAGTCACAGAAAAAAAATAATAAATCAGGTCTGGACGATGGCTCAATGATTAAGAGCACTTGCACTCTTGCAGAGAACCTGGGTTTAATTCCCAATCCATGTGGTGGCTCACAAACACCGTAACTCCAGTGGGACTCTGACACCACCAACTCCCAAAACCCATGTGGTAGGTCTGATGACCTCTTCTGACTTCTGCAAGCACACACATGGCACACATACACACATACAGGCAAGACACTCATACGCATAAAGTAAAACCAATAAATTTAAAAATATCATCTCACTTCCACTTAAATATCTTAAAAATCAGAAACTTTAAAAAGAAGAAAAATTAAGGTTAGAAAAGAGGGAGGGAAGAAAGGAGTGAGGGAGGAAGGGAAGAGAAGAGGGGAGGGAAGAGAAGGGAAGCGGAGGAGAAAGGAGAAAGAATATGAACAAAATAAATTAGCTTTAGGTTAAAATCCAAAATATTAATTGAGTATGATTGAGCCTACCCTGAGAGATAAAAATAAATAAATGATATCTCTTTCATTACACTCCCCCTCCATCCCACCCCCAACCCAATCATCTTATTTCCTCATGTTCCCCTCCCTCATCCCCTGCCTTTTATATCCCCCTTCTCCCAGTTTACCCAGGACATCTCATCTATTTCCTCTTCGCAGGGAGACACATGAGTCCCTCTTAGAGCCTCCTTGTTACCTGGCTTCTCTGGGGCTGAGGATTATAGCCTGGTTATCCTTTGCTTTGCAGCCAATATCCACTTGTGACTGAGTACATAGCACGCTTGTCTTTCTGGGTTTAGGTTGCCTCACTCAGAATGATTTTTTTCTAGTTCCACCCATTTGCCTATAAATTTCCATGATGTCATTGGGTTTTCTTTTTTCTGCTGAGTAACACTCCATTGTGTAGATTTACCACATTTTCTTTATCTATTCTTCAGTTGAGGGGCTTCTAGGTTGTTTCCAGGTTCTGGCTATTACGAATAATGCTGCTATGAACATAGTTGAGTAAATGTCCTTGTGGTATGATTGAGCACCCTTTGGATATATGCCCCAAAAATGGTATCACTGGGTCTTGAGGTAGATTGAGTCCAATTTTTCTGAGAAACTGCCGTATTGAACTCCAAAGTGGCTGTTCAAGTTTGTATTCCCACCTGCAGTGAGGGAGTGTTCCTTGGGGTTAGCGAGAAATCTGGTGCCAGGGAAACTTCCAGGAACTCACAAGGATGACCCCAGCTAAGACTCCTAGCAATAGTAGAGAAAGTGCCTGAACTGGTCTTTTCCTGTAATCAGATTGGTAACTACCCTAGTTGTTATCAAAGAACCTTTTAATTCAGTAACTGATAGAAACAGATGCAGAAATCCACAGCTAAGCACTGGGCTGAGCTTCAGTTGTCCAGCTGAAGAGAGGGACTAGGGATTATAAGAGCAAGGGAGCATCAAGATCATGATGGCAAAACCCACAATGACAGCTGACCTGGGTTCATGGGAGCTCTGGACCAACAGCTAGGGAGTCGACATGGGACTGATCTAGGCCTTCTGCATGTGGGTGACAGTTGTGTAGTTTGGTCTTGTGTAGGGCCCCTAGCAGTGGAACCAGGGCCTGTCGTTAACACATGAGATAACTCTTTGGAACCTAGTCCCTATGGTGGGATGCCCTGTCCAGCCTTGATGCAAGGAGGAGGAGCTTGGTCCTGCCTCAACCTGATACGCTGTGTTTTTTTGACTCCTGTGGGAGGCCTTACCCCTTCTGTATGGAGATGGAGAAGGAGTGGATTGGAGGGGAGGAAAAGAGACAAACTGAGGGAAGGAATTGAAGGAGAGTAGGGAGGAGAAACTGTGGTTTATATTAAAAATAAATGACAAATAAACAAACAAACAAGAGAGAAGGGAGACAAATTTCCTAACAAGAACAGTTTCAAATAGTTCGTTATACATAGTTCTGACTACCAACAGATGAAGCAAGCATCCCCACTCAATATGGGCCATGCACAGACTGTCTTTTAAAGAGTGCAATCAAGGAAATGAGAGAAAGAATTTAAAAGGGAGAACTCTGGCCACCTATCATTAGACTAGTCACCAAAGCTGGCACCACAGCCATATAGCATCTAATAATGGCACCTTACAGAGTCCTCTGAAATTTGAGGTGTCAGGATGCTCCACTCCTGAAGTCTCCTTTCCCTGAAGTCCAGTGTCATCTGGACAGGAGAAAAACATCAAACAAAGGCCAAGTGAGAGATATTCTACAAAATTTCTAAGACCTCATCAAAACTATCATCATCATATTTTAATTAGACACTTAGAGGTCATGAGAGGTTATGGAACGAGCCTAGTCAAGTAGGGTTCAGGGAGACATAATGGCCAAAGGCAAAATGGTGTCCTGAACAGAAAAATGCAACAAAAGAACACTGGGTAAAAGCTAAGAAAATATGAATAAAGTACGGTCTATGGTCTTTTTTAAAAAAGGAAAAAGGAAACAATGGCTACTCCTGACATAGCTTTTGACATGAGACTACATCAACTTTACTAAATCATACTTTTTTTCACTGATGGACTTTTCCTAAGTTATTGGTTAACAGCAAAAAATTACTGTCAACAGCTTGGGGACTGCACTTAAAGAAAGCGTGGACATCATTGACACTATCCACACAAATGCAGAGCAGACCAGTTTCTTCTCTTCTGTAGAAGTTTGACTTCCTAGGAGAGAGGTAGACATCCCTGTGAGAGTGTGGTCTATAAGGTATTCAAGAGTCTGACTCCTGCAAAGGGAAAATGTCAGAGCAAGGGCAGGGCAGGGGGAGAAGATAAAACGCTTACCCAGATGTCAACCTAAACCAACTCCACTGGGAGCTGTTGGCATTGTCCCTGGGCCAAGATGGTCATGCTTCCTATGAATGGCAATGATTTGCCTGATAGCCTGCCTGAGAGCCACACAGAAGAAGCTCCCCCAGATTGCCCACACTCATGTGCCCTGGTTTCTCATAAGCAGCTGTGCCCAAGCAAGGCTCACATGGTATAGGTTGCAGTCACATTAATTTCATCTGGCAAGCTTCTCCCTTTCCACTCATGTGTTCCTCGAGGAGGTTCAGACCATACTACTAGAAATGCGGTTTATCTTCCTGTTTGGAAGCCTTTCTTGGTCATCAAAGCTGTTTTAGTAAATTGCAAAGACTCCGCCAAAGAGGCAATTTAAACCCATTTTCCACAAATCTTAGTGGACCTTCGCTGATTATAGCTCAAAGCAAAGATGAAAACACTTTGAACGAGAAATGGTGCACTAAAGTAGGAGGGTGCCCATGGAAGCATTACCTCGCAGCCCAGCACCCCTGTCAATCCTGCCCGTTTCCCATGAAGAGGCAACTCTCCTCACCTTCCAACTTGTCATTTAGCACCCTCGAGTGCCTAGGAAACAACATAAAGACATTTCATGAGCCATCACGTGGCTCATAGCTGCACTGCGGTACATTAAAACAGAGCATGGAGTTGGAAACAAATTTCTTAGCAACTGGATATATTTATTCTCACTCAAGCCTTCCTGGTTTGGGGGCATAAGACCAGCAGACACCACACGTAGCACTCTATCCACTGTTTGAGAGACAAAGTTTAGTCCTGGCCAACCATGAGCTCCCACAAGCATAACTGAAGATTTAATACAAGCCCTTGTACTTACAGATGTCAGCGTGCGTTGAAGAAGATGTGAAAATTACTGGAAGCCAATTTACAGCAGCTGGAGCAAATTAGGGCTCATTGCAAAAAAAAAAATTTTTTTTTAATTTAAAGAAGGAAGTAATGAAACACCCAGCTCTAGGCAAACCATATGTGTGAACCCACATCTTTATTAATGGAAGTGAGCATTGTGTTAAAGGCAATTTAGTTCCTATAGCAAAACTCAATAAGGATACACACTAACTTGTAACCCTTGAGTCTCAAAGTGAGTTTCCAAAAGGTGTGCAGAGACTCAGGGTGCTCTTTCTCCAGTGGCCTTGTACCTACGGGTTTGACAGATGTCCACATTATTCATTCCACTCCCAAAAGATCACTTTGATTTTTTTTTTTTTTTGGAAATCTGGAAAAAGTTACATCTTATTTTACTACAATTAGGCAACTTAATTAGCTCTAAAGAATATTCAGGGTGGTCATTAAGATGGCTCTGTGGATAAACAAGCTTGTCAGTAAGACTGACCCGTTGAGTTTGATGCCTAGAAGCCACATGGTAGAAAGAGAGAACCCACTCTTGCAAGTTGTCCACATGCATACCATGTGTACTTCACAAACACGTAAGTAATAAATACTAAATTTTTTTAAAGAAAGAACATAGAAGGGCTGGAGAGAAGGCTCAATAGAGAAAGTACTTGAACGTGAGTTTGAATACCCAGTATTTGTGCAAAAGATGGCAAGGCAGCAAGCTCCAGGTTCAGTGCCACTTGGTCTCAGATAACACGTGGAGAGCCATATGACACCTGACATGACTTCTTGCTTCCACATCTACATGCACACATGTGTATGCATCACACATGCACCGACTCTTCAGTGCTTTAAAAAGAATATTCAAAGTATTTGGCATAGGTGTGTGGGGTGGAATGGACACAGAAATTATCAAACTAAAATCTGAAATATTAGTAACAGTCCAATGGCTACCTTCTAATCTACACACTATTATAATCTACACTATTTCCATACATATGACAAGATATTTACCAGAGAATGTGGAATCTCCGAGCAAAAACAACAACAACAAAAAGTCAAAGCAATGTTCTTGCTTAGATGGCACCCAAAGGCAAGCTTTCAAATGACAAAAGTTTGTATCAGCTCTACTTATGTACAATGGGAGGAAAACACCTTACATAGCAGCTCAAAAAGGCTGACATACCCCAGGCCGACTGCTAGGAAGTCACGTTGCAAGTTTTACATCTTGCTTATTCTCAGGTTAGCCCGCCCATTTACCACTTGCATTTGTTGGTTCACTGGGACAAAAATAGAAAAATCATTGTGGACGAGACAGAAATCAAGACTTATTTTTCAATTAAGTTTCCTTCCAAGTGCCTATGTGCATGCCTAATTTCTTCTGGTGAAATTTAGGGCTCTCTAAATGAATTTTTCCTAGATGAAAACAAATCAACTTTCCAAGTATCTCTTAAAATGACTCAGTTGTTGACTCTGCTTACATTTCAAATGTTTTATTATCAAGTAGAGTTCATCATCATTGTATATTAGGATATCACTGTGAGGGGCTAGATAGATGGCTCAGTAATTAAAAGCACTGATTGCTCTTCCAGAGGACCCACATGGCAGCTCGCAATCTTTGGTAGCTTCAGGGGATCCAAGACCTACTTCTGACTTCCTTGGACACCAGGCAAACACATGGCGCACACATATGCATGCAAAACACCTACCCATACAAAATAAAAAACATTTTTGAGGTGTCATTGTGGTGGTTCGAATGAGAAACGTTCCCCCCAGATGCATATGTCTGAGCACTTGTTCCCAGTTGGCACTCAGAAGCTTAAAACCCCACACCCATTTCCAGTTTGCTTTCTCTGCTTTCAGTCCATGGTGAAATGTGTGCTCCCATACTCCTGTTCATGCTGTCATGCCTGATACATGCTGCATATGTGAGTTCCCAGATTCTGTTCATGCTGTCATACCTGATACATGCTGCAGATGTGAGCTCCAAGACTCCTGTTCATGTTGTCATACCTGCTACAAGTTGCAGATGTGAACTCCCAGATTCCGTTCATGCTGTCATACGTGCTACATGCTGCAGATGTGAGCTCCCAGATTCTGTTCATACTGTCATACGTGCTGCAAGCTGCAGGTGTGAGCTCCCAGATTCTGTTCATGATGTCATGTGTGCTACATGATGCAGGTGTGAGCTCCCAGATTCCGTTCATGCTGTCGTGCCTGCTACATGCTGTCCTGATTTCCTGCCATAGTGGATTCTTACACCTCTGAAATCATAAGCCCCAAACACTTGCTTCTATAAGTTGCCTTGGTCATGGTGTTTTACCACAGAAACAGAAAAGGAACTAATATGGTCATTAAAATGGCATTGGAAAAGATGTAGATTACTCATTTGGTCCTGTTTTTATAAGGTACCCACAAGAGTAGAAATAATTCTTCTGATAACATTTTAATTGGTTACTAGTAATAGTAGTATGATTCTTGATCCTCCACAGTTGATATTTCTTTTCACTTCCTGTGATTTAGGATTAAACAATGAGAGTTTAACACAAAGATTTACTTCTTAAACAGGGATTGGAGGTTCTCTGATTCCTACAAATGCAGGCTGCTCTTAAATATTTGAGGATAGCAGGGCAGGTAGGGGAGCCACCAATCACTAATCATCTATATACACATCTCCCTGGAACACTCCATTACCAAGGCAGTAAAAAATGATGGTGCTTTTGAGTACAGCATCAGTATTTATATACTGTAGATAGTTTTACTGTTGAACATGTTATTATGTTTATGCCTAGCAGTTATGTATCAATGTTCTCTGTTTAGTAATGACATACTATAGGAGAATACTTCTATGGCAAACTGGTTAGAGATAATTCGCACATGATCCTCATCAGGAGACAGACAGCTAGACACTAAAAGCCCCATTAGCCACAACATTAAATAATTCCTTGTACATTTCTTACTGGAGAATTAAGATATCAAGTTCAGCTAATTCATGATTTAGTCTATTCCTTGCTATGCTACCTACCATTAAGTGTGTTGGCTTTCCATGTGTGCTTTTAATTATTTTACATATTAAATATGCATGTATTGTATGTAAATTTTGAGTGCTGCCATAAAGAATAGGGTGTGCACTATTGTGAATTGTGCAATTCTCTTAATGGGACCTTGCAAAGGAGACCCTTTCTCTCCATGTGTGTGGTACAGAGTTTTTAAACACACAGCATACACCTATCAGAAGTTTCACTACTCTGTTTTATTAAAAGCATGGAGGGTGTGATTTCCAATCCTTTATAATTTCCGGATTACTAATTAAATTGCTTCAATCATGTCAAAGGAACTTTTATCACTTAGAATATTAGAATCAGCCCTTTTTGGAGAACAAAGTCAATCAGAAAACCTCTAAAAGCATGAAAAAGTGTTTCCTGTGTTCAGATGACTTAAAAGGAGCTCAAAGGAAATTCACCAAATTTAAATAAAAATTCATTATCATAAAAAATAAGGCTGCAAATGAAAGCCAAAGCAGTTAGTACCCAGAAAACAACCCTATGCTAAAAAGGCAGCCTTACCCTATCTTCTGTCACTACAGAGGATGCCCCCTCATCTACTTACATACACAATAAATCCTTTATCCAGTGTGATCATAAAATAAGGTGTCTTGATTAATATATTGAACTAGAACAGTAGTTCTCAACCTTTCTACTGCTGTGACCCTTTAATATAGTTCCTTATGCTTTGGTGACCCCTGAACATAGAACTGCCATCATTGCTACTACATAACTGTAATTTTGCTGCCATTATGATTCATAATGTAAATATCTCATATTTCCAATGATCTTAGGTTACATCCCCCCCAAGGGTTGTGACCTACAGGTTGAGAACCACTGGACTAGCGACATAAGCATCAATGTTCTAAAGCACTTATCTGTAACAAACACAGTCTTACCTCATTCTCACCATGTGCTACGCTTACATCCCTTTTCAGAAATGAAGAATAAGTGAAGTTATAGGTTACAGAATGCAGTAGTCTGAAGGCAATTGGTCTTGTAATCTCATAGGAATGGCACTATTAGGGGGTGTGGCTTTGTTAGAGTGGGTGTGGCCTTGTTGGAGGAAGTGTGTCACTGTGGGGGTGGGCTTTGAGGTTTCTGTGTTCAGGATACTACCCAGTGTCCCAGTTGATTTCCTGTTGGCTGCAAGATGTAGGACTCTCAGTTACTCCTCCCAGCACCATATGCTCCCTGCTTTGATGAGAATGGACTGAACCTCTAAAACTGTAAGCAAGCCCCTCAATAAAATGTTTTCCTTATAAGAGTTCTCATGGTCATGATGTCTCTTCACAGCAACAGAAACCTTACCTAAGATAGAAGAGCTATATAATTTTAACCAAAGTGCTTCAAAAGCCTCCACTGTTTCATTTTTCATAATAAATGCATATGCCATATTATACACATACTGTTTTCCAGAGAACTACAATATGATCAAAATAAATTTGTGTTAAGAAAAAAACAATTTATTGTCTTTGTAAATTTGAAAAATATTTTTGTCATGCTTCAGGGTAATCATTACATACATTATTTTTATATGATATTTTTTAATTTAACACTATATATAATGAAAGAATGGTTAATGCATATAATGGTGACCCCAAAGCATGACAAAAATCCTTTCATTTCATATTATATATTTTATAATATATAATGAAAGGATAAATTAATGCTTATGTATTCAGAAGTACTATTAAAATATTTATGATTAATGGCAAGCCAATATGTTTACATGTACATTTTTTCCTACAGAGACATGACAAGTTGCAGACTTGCAAAATGACTAATCCCATCATGATGGTACATGTTACTATATGATTTCTCAGTAAGCTTGACTGTGCAGGTCTTGTTGTGTATTGCCCTCACAAGACATTGAACGTACTGAAATAAAGAAATTCCAGAACATACAGGATCCATGGCTAATGTCCAAATCCTCAGAGAGCTACTGCTTTTAACTGTTAATTATGGAATGGCCTGAGGTAACCCATAATATCATCCGAAGGAAAAGATTGCTTCATTTGCTACTTTTCTTAATTCTCAAGTTAAAGGTGACCCTAACCAAAGTCACTTTCAGCACATTATTCCCAGAGGTTCCAAAATAGAATTTGGATTTTTTTTAAGATTTTATTTATTTATTTATTTATTTATATGAGTGTTCTAGTTGCAGGTTTGCCTGCATGACAGAAGAAGACATCCGAACCCATTATAGATGGTTGTGAGCCACCATGTGGGTGCTGGGAGTTGAACTGAGTACCTCTGGAAGAGCAGCAAGTGCTCTTAACCACTGAGCCATCTCTGCAGCCCCCAGAATTTGGATTTTAAAAGGCTTAATGATTGGAAGTTTCTCCGCCCCAAATCCTAAGCTTTCTAGCAATAGCCCGTTGGACCCAGGCTACGAGCTGAAGGGAGAGCTGGAGGACAGCAAGGTCCCCTCTGCAGTTTATAGTTTTCATAGCTGACTAATCAAAGTATTGATTTCCTTTGCCCTGAACTTGGGTCTCAGTGTGCAGCGTTATCCTAATCCAAGCACAGTTTTAGTCATTTCTCTGTTTAAGTGTCTAGTGTTTCTACTTTACAGTGGACAGCGAAGAAGAGCAAATTGTGAGAGAGGAACAAATGTGCAATCTATGCATATGCTTACTTTAAATGAATCCAGAGCCATTGGTATTTTCTCATCGAATTCCATTTTAAAAAACACAGATGTCATTGTTAGAATGTCTTCCTCAAGTGCTTAGATATGAACATAATAAGTACGTTCTTATATTGATAGAGACTTCCAGAAATATTCCCTGCTTAATCTGTCAACAAAACTAGGAAATATGCAGCAGTTAATAACAGATAAAGAGGAGGTTTAGGTTAAAAAAAATAGATCTATTAATGGTCTATGTTTTCAAATGTAACACATGTAGAAAATAATTGCACACACATATGTATACTATCATCACTTGTAGTCAAAAAATACCATGCCTGAAACTTAGAGCATAGTTGAAGCTTCCTGTGTCTGTCACATTAAAATACAAAGGTAAAAGGAGGGAAAGAAGGAGTAACCATTTGTTAGGGTAGCCGTAACAAAACTAGCAAAAAAGCAACAGAAATCTATGTTTTTGCACTTCTGTAGACTATAAGTCTGTGGTCAACCTATTGGCAGTTGTCTTCTTCTGAGCCCATCTCCTTAATTTATACATGGCCATGTTTAGCATGTCTTCTTCACTTAATCATCTCTTTGTACTTGACAGTACCCAAATTTCCTCTTCTTATGGGAACACACAGCGCATTGGATAAGGACCCACTTTAATAACATCTTTTAGCCTCACCTACTGTTTCAACAACCTATCTGTAAGTGCAGTCAAATTCTGAGACACTGGGGAGAAACAGCCCAACCTCCACATAAAGGAGCATGACAAATTGTACTTAAGTGCAAGATTGCCTATGCCCACTGGTGATTTGTTAGGGAATCATGTAGACTTTATTGATCCATTACAGAATGGAAAGTTAGCACCTAAGGTTAAAAAAAAATTCAAGGGTGTTACCATGGTTACATTAATAAACATTAGAAGCAGTTCCACCAGAGCAGTGGTGGAACACTGGTCTAACCTAGGAAAAGCCCTGAGTCCGATGCCCAGTGCCACACAAATGAATCAATAACTGCACCCTTTAGTGGTTGTAAAGTTTGCTATGTCATGGACAGAAAAATAAGTTTAAGAAAGCACATATTATTTATTCCAAATTTGACTTGTTTTTTCAAATATGCACTGCAGATACTCTATTATATTCCATGTCATTATTGAGCATTGATTGCATGATGGGTAGTAACATAACTCTACCTAAGAGTCAGTGCTTTGTTTCCTGGTGAATGACAGTCCATGTTAAAATGGGGTGTCTTTGGTTTTGTTTAGTTACTTCTAACTTCCATCAAGATTCAACAATACAAATTTTAGCAAGTTTTCAAACATAACAAACATAAGTAACTGCACATACAAATGTACACCATCACTATGTGGAGGGAAAATACTGTGCCTGAAACATATATATCCTTCATGCCTCCATGTGACCCGTCATTACTAGTGGGTGTCCTTTCCTCACTGAAAATACTTGGAGTAGCAACAGTCACTATGGAAAGCTGGAGCCCTCTGAGGTAGCTTCAAATTTACAGATTGTGCCACTTAATGACTCTAAGGATTCATATTTGACTTTCTTCCTCGGCTCTGAATTTGAAGAACACTTACTTAAAAAAAAAAAAACCAGACCTATAAATCAAGTATTCTATCAAAGTTATCCTTCCTCCAAAAAGAAATGGTAAACAGACAGCCATGACTAATTGAGGTCCTCCCGGGCTACCAACTGGTTGCTGGCAATTGTGTGTCATAAGTTTTCTGGTAGTTAAATTCAATTTTGAAAATGTCATCTTCAAGCACCAAAGCTTGGTAGGGAAATTGCAAAGACCACAAAGGGAGAAATCACTATAATACACGTTGCCTCTGTTCAATCTTAATGGACTCCTATTACTCAAACAGACCTTGTGACTTGGAAAGCCTTTGTCTGCATGAAATTGCAGAGTGGTTTGAATACAGCACAGATGCCATGGAAAGCAAGGATAGATGTTTTTCCCAAATTGAAAACATGCAGTGGTTGCCTAGCGCAGAGATAAAAGCTTGGCTGATGAAGTATCCCAAACTGACTTGTAGAAATCTAGAAAACAAACACCTCATCATTCCGCAACACACTGCTCATCCTGAGCTCTGGCAGCGAACATTCTTCCTTGGAGAGCTGGCCCATGGAAGAAATTTTCCATTGCTCAGCTTCATGAAAACTGTTGTTTGGATTTCTGAGTTCAGTGAGAAGTCAAAATTAGGAAAAGGCTGGGAAGAGTTAACACAGGAAGCTTCCAGAGACCTCTCTGGATTATTAATCAGCCAGACAAGAACATGGCCTGTTTTTCATAGAATCTTTTTCTTCTAAGTGGAACAAGCCTAGAATTGCCAGTGAACATCAATGCCGTACAGAGAGAGAGTGGATGAATTTAGAGTGAATTATTTCCCAGTTAAAGAGAGACCAACAGTGAGTTTATAATAAAACAATTTGCACACAGTTTGGAATATGACAATGCTAATTGTTCTTATGCCCCAAACAAAACTTTCCTGGTGTGTGCTTTGAGGCAGAACAGGCCACGTCCTAATATAGTTCTTCCCACATCTTCCCAGCACGAGGAAGGCAATTTTGTGTTGGTCACACTTGTCCGGCACACCCAAGAGTGCAGCACATTTGGAGGCATGATTACACACAAGAGTTTTCAAACCAGTATTTTCAGCTGGAAATTCAGTGTTCAATGCCAGACATTTAAAAGCAGAGGGGGAGTGGGGAGTCCTTTCATCTTCTGCTGATGGCTGATACTCCTGTTATCTGGAACTTCTGACACCGTTTTAATCATGGCAGAGCACTGACTCTCAACCTGGCTGTCCAGTGAATATCCCAGGGAGCTCTAATAAACTGAGAGCTGATGCCCACCTCTAGACATTCTGATTTAAGCCATGTGGGGTGTGGCCAGGCATTGAGAGTTTTGAAAGCTCCCCGTGTGATTCTAAAGAGCAGATGGGGTTCAAAGAGGATATAAGAAAGGGGAAAAAAGAAAGGGAGAGAGAGACTCAGATGATATTTTGTCATTTGTAGCTACACAAAAGCTAAAATCTACATAAATAGTTCACATTTCATTTTTAGTTGCATCATCACAACCACCGAAATCATTACAGGAAATGTGGAGGAACATTAGGCTATTTGAACTGAAGAGAACCACAAGCTCAATTAGTCCTGAGATGCTTAATCAGGCGTCCTTGGACTTCTGGGAGTCTGTTAGATACTACATGAACCATTTGAAAGTGTAGATACATGCAATTTTCTAGAAACAATAGCCACAGATTCTGGCAGTTTGTAGAAGGAGGCCCTGAACTCCAAAAGAACCATTAAGAACCATTTACATCATCAAAAACATGGAGACAAAGAAATGAAATACCAAGTTGAAAATATAAAGCAATGCATCCTTCACTATACCCTCTAGCACTTCTCAGAACCAACCTCTTAGAAGCTTCACACATAGCCAATTAAAATCTCAAACAAATACATAAAGAGCTCCAAACAAAGCAACCAAATCAATAGCTTTGGCTGGTAACTGAAGCTTCCAGATCCAGAGAAGCAATAAAGTTCTTGAAGACTTCTCTAGCTTTCAGAGAAGGGATCCCAAAAGAATCCCTCTGACTAGGAATTTGCCAAGCATTATCACATTAACTGCAAACTCGGGAGATGGGCAAATGCTAGCATAGTGCTTCCATTGACATGGTGGAACCTCAATTCGATTTCTCCGAAGTTTGTATCATGCTTAATTTATGTCATCCCGTAACCTCAGCAGATTGTGGGTCCCATGCATATTTATTGAGGATGATCTTGTGAATCTACAGCTGTTCATGGACAGGAGATTCAGAGATGCCACTGACAGGTCTACATACACACACAGCGCATTACAGCTCTGTGGGGGCAGGAATCAGAGGGCTGCTTCTATAACAACCACCCTGCTCTAAACAGAAGTCCCCTGGTTGAGTCATCGAAAGAGAAAGTAGAACTTTAAATTGTGCTTCCCAGTAGTTTGCTGTTACTGAACTCTTGGGAAATACTTTAATTTCCAGTTTGTCCATTCCAATTCTGTCAAATGTTAGCCAAATTTTTCAGGTCTTCTCTCTGCTAAAGCAGGCATAATATTAGTTCAACACGTAAGACTAAAAGCTATTCTATATTTGGCATCTACCAGTAGCCCTGTCAGAGGAGCAGCAGGTGGCAACTGAAGTTCAAAGTGAAGCACACCAGGAGACAAATCCCTGGTAGGTGAATCTTGTATAGGAAAGGCCCCAAGACCACAGACACCAAAATGTTTTTTGCTTTTGCTGTGCCTTTACATATTTGCCCCTGCCATCTTTCTCTGGTATCTGGCATGGTGTGAATGGATGTGGCGAGATTCCCACTGCCTGTAATATAGTGAGTTTATCTCATGGAAACTTCCTACTCTAGTGGGCATTTTTACCTGTGGACTATTGTGAAGATGCTTTCTTCCTAAGCTGTACTGTCTAATTGATAGTAATAATGTGAGTTTAAATAGAATTTTGTTGATAAAAAAATAAAACAAAGAAGTGTCACACAGTAAGAACACATGAGTTCCCATGGAGAAACCATATAGATTGTGTCTTAGGCTAAAGATTAAGAAAAACAATTGAGTTGGGCAGTGGTGTCACACGTCTTTAATCCCAGCACTTGGGAGGCAGAGGCAGGTGGATTTCTGAGTTCAAGGCCAGCCTGGCCTACAGAACAAGTTCCAGAACAGGCTCCAAATCTACACAGAGAAACCCTGTCTCCAAAAAAAAAAAAGGAAAAGAAAAAAGAAAGAAAGAAAGAGAAAAAGAAAAATATTTGAGTCCCAGTAGCCCAGATAGTTTAAATTCTTTTAATCCTAATATTGGAAGATGTGTTCACAGGTTTCAGAGTGCATGATATTTGAAACAAAGCATTGAAAATAACTTAAGGTTAGACTAAGATGCTTTCTTAAGTTAGCTTTGAGGGGGAAAACTCAAGAAGATAATCTAAAGTTTTAGAAAGGCACATCATTGAATGTGAAACTCGTTAAGTTAAGGAAACAAGAACAAAGCAGCCCAATTATCATTAGCTGATGTATCTTTCTTGCTAGGATTAGTTGACTACCAAAGGTGATGATTGATTCCTTATACTCATTTCTACCCTCAGTCTTCTGATAGAAAAAAATATTGATGAGTAGGTAAGCACCCTAAAGATTTAAAGTAGATTTGATTGATTGCTTCTCGTGTAAAAAGTTTATCTTGTGATTCTTTTAAGATTCCTTATAAGATTACCTTTCAAGATAAGTGATAAAATGATTGGTCCTTTCTTTGTAACTGCAAGACCAGGTTCAGTTGCCAGAACTCACAAAAAGAGATGTACAGCCCCTGTAACTCCGGGTCCATGGCATGAGACACTATCTTCTAGCCTCCATTGGGGTCTGTATACATGTGATGCACATGCAGATAAGAAGGCACACACATATACACATAAAAAATAATTAACTGAAAAGCTAAAATTATCACTATCTAGACCAAGCAACATCTCAAAAGCTTTCATATTCTCCTTCCTTACCTCAGTATCACCAAAAAAAAAAAGAAGAATTTTTTCTGAAATTCAAAATCATGGCAGGCTCATTTATAAAATCTTTGGAATGTTTTTGTTTAATTTCTGGTTTTGTTTTTCATTGTTTCTTGGGTAGGCTTTACATTTACTTAGTGAAGCTTTTGAAAGCAAGAGCAGAAAACATTGCATTAATGAATAAAAGATGTTGAATAGTTTCTTCCCATGTGCTTTGAATTCTTATTCTTATTGCAACAGTAGGTCAAAAATTAATATCATGAATTGAAAAATTAATATCATGGACTGAAATAAAGAAAGAGAAGGAATGAAAGGAAAGGAAAGGAAATCAAGAGAAATGTAGAAGGGCACTTTGACAGCTAGAAGCAGTTGGATGTTTGTTTATAAATAAGTATCCAGTTTACTCATTTTCTTCATAAGGCATCTAATAGATATTTAACAGGATAACAATGTAGCCTTTGGGAACTCATGTAATTTTATAATGTGAAAAGAATTAAAATGCAAGGCATACGGGTTTTATTTAATGAATGATAAAAACATTAAACATTATAACTATTTATATGAAGAGGAGAGAGAGAATTGGACAGTTGGGCAAAGTAAGATTTGAATTCCGCATCTATAAGTTATGGAGTCACTGGGGAAACACATGCTAGAGACAAACCTGATGTGCTGAAGACACACCTGACATACCAGAGACACATTTGACATGCCGAAGACACACCTGATGTGCTGGATACACGCCTGATATTCTAGAGACACACCTAACATTCTGGAGACACGCCTGATGTGCTGGAGACACGCCTGACATATTGGAGACACACCTGATGTGCTGGAGACACACCTAACATTCTGGAGACACGCCTGATGTGCTGGAGACACGCCTGACATATTGGAGACACACCTGATGTGCTGGAGACACACCTAACATTCTGGAGACACGCCTGATGTGCTGGAGACACGCCTGACATATTGGAGACACACCTGATGTGCTGGAGACACACTGACGTGTTAGAGACACACCTGAAGTACTGAAGACACACCTGAAGTGCTAGAGACACACTTGATGTGTTAGAGACGCACCTAATGTGCTGGAGACACAACTGGTTGCTGGAGACACACCTGATCTGTAAAGCAAAGAGGTCCTAAGTCAGAAGGTGAAAATTCAGAGTTGAGTCATGTCCAAGGAGCAATAAAAAAAAAGTCCAAGTTTCTACCAGGTTGACATATGTGAAATCCTAAAGGATAAGAGTGTGAAAAGAAGTGAAGGTCATAACTGTGCATCATAATACCTGAACATTTTCTTCCCAGCATAGCACAAAATTTCTGTGATGCTAGGAAGGAATTACTCACAAAACCAAAGTACTCCAACCATTCCTAAAAACCAAAAAGATAACCTAAAGAGTGGCCCATATTTCAATGTCACTCTTCTTCTCTACATGTAAAGAATAATGTCTACTAATTTGGAAAAAATCCAAATTGAAAATTATTAGTTATTCCAGATTATTAATTTTCCAAATTATTGATTATTAAATTCCAAATTATTTGGAAACTATTAATTATTTGGAAAATCTTAATTATTGGAAATCATATCCAATAATTTGGAAAGTGCTTCAGTTTTTCAAGTAAGCCTGAGAATCCACACATGAGCAAGAAAGAAGTGGAGAGTCAGCGCTCAAACTGGAAATACTGCTCAGCACTGACCTGCAAACAGCCAGGATAAATGTGTGTCACCTGTTCCTGTCTGTCCTGTTTAAAGTGAGTGGCCCAAAACCGTTTGCCAAACGGAAAAGCACATATTCTTTTTTTAAATGTATAGCATTCTGGGAGCTGAGGTCATGGTTCTTGTGATACAGTGTTCTCTTAGCAGACTGTGAGGTCCTGGGTTAGAGCCCCAACACCACATGAACTGAACATGGTGATAAACACCTGTAATCTCAGCACTTGAGAGGGAGAGGCAGAAGAATTGGGAGTCGAAGGGCACACTTGGCTGAAGAGCAAATTTGAATCCAGCATGAGCTGTATGAGATCATGCCTACAAAGTCAAGGGAGTGTGCCATTTTCAAGGTCTACATAGTTCTTAAAGAATAGACATATTTCCTCCACGTGATTCTCATTCCTGAATTTCCTAGTTAGCAAATGCCTAGGCCATAGCCATAATTCAATCAAGCTGTGGAATACAGCCTCTGCCTAGAACACAAGGGTACAGCTAAACCAGCAGTTCTCAACCTGTGGGCCACAACCCTTAGAGAGGTCAAAAGACCCTTTAACAGGGTCACCTAAGGCCATCACAAACACAGATATTTACAATATGATTCATAACAGTTATGAAGTAACTTACTGTTATGAAGTAACTATGAAAATAATTGTATGGTTGGGGTCACCACACCATGAGGAACTGTATTAAAGTGTCAGAACATTAGGAAGGTTTGGGAACCACCAATCTAAATATTATCCATAAACCTAACATGAATGATTTTTGTGTTATCAGAAGAAGAACTAAATATTTTTCTCTCTGCCTTCTGCTTAAGTTGTCCGTCAAGAGAAACTGACCCTTCACAGCATCCCTTGGAATTCCACGTAAACAACTGGATGCCCATGGAATTGGTTAATCTCAGCTATTCTAATCTAGGGTCCCATTTCTGCTCTGGGAATACTAGCCTGTCTTGCTATGAACTTTCACACACACAAGCAGACAGACCCATTATTATTATATGAATATCTGCTTCTTCCTCATAGGTGGGAAAATTGGGGGGAGTAGATACCAAATAGAAGTAAAAATTAGAAGTGAATGAGACCTGAATAAGCAGTAATGGGTGCCTTTAAGAAAGATAAACAAGAGTAAACGGGATGAAAGCTGTACCCTGAAAGAGAAAACAGAATGGCTGGACTACAGAAACACTGAGGCTAAAAACTGCGACTTTGTCTCCTATTTAAAACACCATTGGTGCTTTGCAAAAGTTGCTATCACTTCCCAAAGTGGAGTGCTATTTGTCTTACAGGTATCTTACTGGTTAATACATCTTTACAATAAACACTCGGCAAAGTGTAAAGGAACTGAAGAAATAAATTGAAATGGCTTTTAGTAGTGGCTGGGGTTACCAGATTGACAGCTCTGGAAATGGATGGCCTCTTTTTCTCCCAAGAAGAGATACACCCTGATAAACAGAGGTGTTCCTTCAACCACTTCTTCAATAAGCCCTCACCCTGATAAAGCAGCAGCTGAAGGGAGACAGGAGTCTTTTCCAGACATCTCTCTGCACACTGCTTAGGAACCGCCATTTTGCTCCTGGGTAAGGGTATTTTCCTTGGTACCAGCCATACAGGGCAATGCACTGATTTCCCTTGTAATGGTGAGCAGTCAATCAGATGGTGATAACATTTGACTACTCTGGCCTCCACTGGATCCAAAGCACAGAACTCGGAGAGCAATAGAACTCATGTTTCCTACCCCAATTTCTTACAGTTTAGTCTCCTCACAGTCTTCGGCACTAAATCAGGTAATGCAGTTGAGTCTGGCTGTTTTATCTAGTTCTCCCAAAGTTATTCGAAATGAGTACTCTGCCATCCATGAAATCAAATGAATCCCAGGGACATTTCTATTTATGCAGTGTGAGGGGGGAATCTTTCAAAAGAGAAAGAAAAAGCATAAAAAAAGGCATGGAATGATTCCAAGAGAAGGGCAGCGTGCATTTTCCTCTCCTGAAGAAAAGCAGCAAGTATACATGAAAAATTGAGGGGCGTGAGCTAAAGTGGAGTCGCAACATCATTTATTTATGTGCTGAACTTAAGAACTACTGAAATCGTCGTTGTCACGTGACCCTAAAATGAACAAAGACCAATATAATACCACTATCAGATTACAGTCAGGAGATGTTAGGAAATATATGCTTTGTTTATCTTATACTTTTCTAAACAATCATACACAGTCTTCTTTTGTTTCAGGAGTCACTCAGGCATATAATAAGAGTTCCAACAAGTTGAAACCTCTTGTCTCTGGTTATTTTCAGTGAGCCGTAAACCTGCTGCCGTAAATCTCCAAGTCAGTAGTTTTCTTGCATTGCCAGGGAAGATTTTTTTTTAAAGGAGTCATTGTTCCAGTTTTTGTTAAGAAAGCACTTTACGATTTTCCGTCTCTTTCACTGACCTTTGTTAATAGCTTGCATTGATGTTTGAGATACCTTAAACACCTGTGATGCTTTCCAGGTAGAGCGCACTCGTGTGGGAGTCTGTCATTCTTTCTTATTTTTCCCTGAGCTGTGTCTTCCTGGTTTCCCTCTCTCTTTGCACCCCAGAGCAAACCTCCAAACTGAGGTGGTTTGAGGGACCTACACTGGCTTGTTCACATGTGCATTGTACCATCTATGTTCCGTTTTTAATTCATTCATTTGTCCACATAGACATCTATTAGCATTTCTATGAATCTTCCTTTGTCTTATGCATATGCTGAATCAAGGCTATCAATGCATACATACACATACATGCATGGGGTTGCACAGTAGAAATGGAACCAGAATAGAAATCCTGAATTCTATAGCTACTGCTACCACCCAACAAATGAGACCTGAAGCTAGACACTTGCTCTCCTTACATAAACCTCTGATACTGGTTGGGCTATGTCATGTCTAAGATCCTTTTATACCTCTGAAAGTTTTCAGTTTCAATGCTGTGGTAGTTTGAATGCAATTGGCCCCCATAATCCCAAAGGGAGTGGCACTATTAGGTGTGGCCTTGTTGAAGTAGGTGTGGCCTTGTTGAAAGACCTGTGTCACTGTAGGGGATGGGCTTTGAGGTCTGTTTTGCTTAAGTTTCCTCCAATGTGACAGTCAGTTCACTTCCTGTTGCCTGCAAGATGTAGGACTCTTCGGTACTTCTCCAGCACCATGTCTGCCTGCATACCATCATGTCCCACCATGAGGATAATGGACAGAACCTCTGAACTGTAAGTGAGACACCCCAAATAATTGTTTCCTTTTCTAAGTGTTGCTATAGTCATACTGCTTCTTCATAGCAATAGAAACTGTAACTAAGACAAATGTCAGTTCAGTTTATGATACAAACAGACAAATCAATCCATGTAGTAACATTAAAAAGTTTGTATTTTTCTTTTTAAGTTTTTGACATTTACAGTGGTTGCATACAGAAGCTCTTTAAAAGTAAGACAGGGAAACTCAATATTTGTAGAATGTTGTTAGATGAAGGGAAGGGTATTCAAAACAATGTCCAAATCCCATTTATAGACTAGTCTCACTTATCTGTTTTTTATACTGTGCACTTTAGGGTCTCTGATTAACCTCCTTCACATTGTTCTTTACCTGTTCCCTCCACATTCAATGGAATTGCCATCCTCAAGATTACCAAGTTATTTTCCAGTTTGCATTTAGTGCCTATTATTTATTCATCCTTGTGAATTATCCTCAGCATTTGTTGACTACGATCACTTCCTTCCTTCTTACGCCCTTTTCACCTACCACCTAATTTTTCCACCTACCTCACTAACCAATGCTTCCTGCCTGAAGCCCAGACTTGTAGATCCAAAAGACTCAAAGGATGAAAACAAAGACTGTCTGATGCTTTCACCCCAGCTTTATACAACTAGAGCAGTTGATGTAAGCTGTTCATGTTATCAGATGCTATGTCAAAGACATTTTGTGGGTCATTGGATATTTCCTTCAAACAGTGCTTATTCCTAATCAGTCAGGACATGACTCCAGAATCTCCTGGCATACCACTTCTACCATCATTCTCCTGTGAGCATTGCCAGCCCCTCTGTGCACTGCAACTCTCTCTCTGACCCTGTCAATTCCCTCTTATAGTTTGTTAACAACATAGAAGAAGTGGTGATCTTCTGAAAATCCTAGCTCAAGCTCATGTCAAGTGTTGTCAAAGCTTTCACTTTAGCTTCTGAGGCTCTCCATGTTTGGTTCTCCATAACTCCTCAAATTTCCCCTCTTTTCAAGTGTACCCTCCTGCCCTCTACTTGGCTCACTCCTGCCCAGTTCCATAGGCCTCCTCCTTACTTGAAATGTAAGAGCCAAGCTTAAGAGGCTTGTGTAGCTTCTAAAGAGGCTTGTGTAACTAATTCTTCACGTCCTTCAAGCATTTCCTCATTTCTCATCTTCTCAAGGACTCCTACCCTAAACATCCAATTTTATACTGAGAATTAAACCCCAGGCTCTTCTCATCTTCCTTACCTTGATTTACATGTCTTTTTCCATAGCAAGTATCAAGTTCCAATGTTCTATGTACTTGCTCTATGTCTAGCTTAGCTTTTGCCTCTTAGTGTTGGAATGTAAGTCACAAGGGAAGAGATAATCGTTTTCTATTTGTTCGTTAATTCATTGCCAGCACCTGAAACCATCCTAGACACCTGGCAAGTATTTACTATCTGGTAAATGAATCAGTGAATGGGTAGATAAAAAGAAGAGTGGCCCTATAGTCATCATATTATAATAAACATCATATGAAGCTATCTATGTGATCATTAGCCCAATATAGCTTCATTTTAATTAGCTAATCAATGCCCGCCTACCCCTTCCTGACTAGTCATCTGACACTCCTGACTGATAGTTGGTCTTTGAAGTTAATTTCTCTCTATTGGAGAAATTCTACTGGGATCCTCAGAACAAATAACAATCTTGTTTTGGAGAAATAGAAACAAGAGTTTTAGACTCATTCTGAATAATTTAGAATAAATCCTAGAAAATAACTACCTCATGATGCTGAATGACTGTAAAAGAATTGATCAGTATCTAAGTGTTTAAGCCCTAATTATGTGCCAGACATTGTTCTAAAGTTTTATAAACTCATTTATTCCTTTCATTTAATCTTTATTCTGATATGACTACTCTCTCCCCATTGTTGGATAAACTTCACGTGCACAACTACAAGAAAGTAACAAAAAATACGAATGGATAGAAGACTTTAAGCTAAAAGCATGGCCATGTTAAGAAATGTTTGTGTTGACACATTGAAGATCAAGTATGCAGAGCAATGAAATTTCTCCAAAGTGAGCCATAGGGAAGACTTCATTTGGAATAAATCTAGATTTAGCTATCCAGCCACAATTGGTATGAGAATGCAGATATATTTAAAAACACTTATTGTTTGGCTCATTGTTTCATCAGCATTTTCTTTTACTGTTCTTTTAAATATATAAAGTATGACAAAAAATGTATTAGCTTGACCATGGTCATCTCAGAATCATTTCAAATATCACTTTATTACCCTACTATCTCATTTCTATAATCCAAGAGAGTAAGGAGCCACTTAAAATAATACCCTTGCAGTCACCCTCTAACTGGTTCTATTCATTCCAGACTACTAAAAGTCAAAGACTTTCACTTCCCCGAGACTGCACCTATCTGTTCAGAACACACCTGTTGGAAGTCTACTGACTTGCAGGCCCGTGTTACCCACACAGAAGCATATACCACAGCCCCTCAGTCAAGGATTTGGTCTTGGGTAGTGAAGGGTAAAACAACTGCTATAGTTTAGATCTGAAATGTGCCTCACGAGCCCCATGTGTTAAAAATCTTGATTACCACCTGTGGCACTTTGGGGAGATCATGGCCCACAAAGAGGAACGGACAAGGGGAAAGAAGATGGATAAGGAGGGTATACTGAGGAAGATGATATTGGCGTCCCAATGCCTTCTTCTGTTTCTTTGCTCTCTGCTTGCCACGAGGTAAACAGGTTTTTACCACCAAATGCTCTTGTCAGCTCATGCCATCCCACCGCAAGACTCAAAGTACTGGAACCAAGAGAATATACACTAAATATTCTCAAACCTTTCACCGCACCAAAGGCCGTGAAGACTGGGTCAGACACACAAGCAACTGCCAAAGGCCAGGCCCGGGGGAAAGACCAAAATGCTACTGAGAGGTGAGGCCTTGTGTAGGTGTGTCCTGAAAGTCCCCAGAACACTAACCTTGAGCCGGGTCTGAAGAACAGCCAAGGCAGCGCCAAGGCGTGCCAGGCGAGAGGAGTGGCTGATAAGAAAGCATCCTGGAGGTTTCAGCTGCAGCACCACCTCAGGAATCAGGCAAACACGTAGGACCCTTTGACATTGCAGGACAATGTTGCAATCTACATAGTTCATGGTCAAGAACCTCACAATCAAAGTGGTTTTTTACTAAAAAAAAAAAAAGTTTTATCAAAAAAAGAATCTCATAATTTTGAACTGAATTACATTCAAGGCCCAGAGGCCATGAGTTGGATATGGTTAGTAGGCGTTCACTTCTAATTGTGTTGTTTACCATTCAATGACCTTGAGAGAATCAATCTGTGAACTTTTTCTTCTTCTTCAAGTTGAGCAAGGGTTGAAAACACCCCCCTGCCGCCTTAGTGTGTGGACTAGAGCGAGTGCATGCAGGAATGCCCTACTGTGGTAAACAGTAATTGCTCAGAAATGAAGAACTGATTAATGATTATTAGCCGAGACTAAGACGCGTCTCCTAATTTCCTGAGTTAGTGATCTTTTCATAACACTACAATGCTGATTTTTGTAATTAACATTATCCTAATTTCATAAGGCCCAGAATTTTACAGTAATAAAATAAGACGCCTCACTGGAGTCCTAGGCAATTTACTAGGTCTGAATTTTTAAAGTATGTTCCTTGATGACGTGGTCACTCATGCCAGGCGCTTTCCCTCCATGCTTCTGCTTACTCTCCATGCCTGGCATGTCTGATTATGCCAAGATCTCTATATGACCTTGAAGCTAACCAAACTGGAACTTTGGATAAACCAGCTTCTCAGTTATGGACTCAGCAGCTAACTGAAACTTGGAGCAGCAAATGTATATTATTCAGGAAGTTAAAATAGGAACAATGCATGCTTAAAGCCTTGAAATACCCAGACTTTATTAGGTTACAGAAAATCTGTGTGCATATCTTTAAACATAGAGCTGGTATTGATAAAACATTTGCATATTTAATAGACTAGCATAGTTACGATTATTTGGGTTGTTCAGAAAGTAGGTTTAAATAAACTTAAAGGAAAAAATAACTTCTGGAACTCACCTGCTGGGAGTGATAGATATTCACAAACTCTTATCACATCCAAGGATCAGTAAAGGAAGACTACATCCACACCATTCCCTGACTGGACATCTCTCTCCAAAGTAAACTGATGCTTCCTTGCCACAGGACTGAGCCAGATACAGCATGATCTAAGTCCAAAACTGAGCAACTATATTATTTTCCTCAATCCGGTTTTACTAACCATTATCACTATCCCGAGAAGTTGTCTGTTCCTGGAGACTAATGGTCACTGAAAACTGTACTCGTTCTTCAGCATGCTTCTCCGAAGTCTGCTGCCCTGTGTCAAGGGGAAGAAGCACCCTGTCTCTCCTCACAGCTCAGTTTAAACAGCCGAGAAGCATGGGATCGTTTAGGCGGCAAGAGCATTCAATATGTCCTATCCAGAAAGCTCCTCTTGTCTGACAGGAACAGCTACAAATACCACAGACTGGTGCGGATAACACACTGTGGCCCGAGCTCCCAGCCTGCTGCCATGGCCGTCAGCACAACAGTAAAGCCTCCAGTTCCTCAGGGGTTCCCATCAAGCCCTGTCCCAGCCTACCCCTTCTCTATCCTTCCCAAAAAGGAAAATAATATATTACGTGTTGGTTAATAGTAAAGATACAAATGCTGTTGCATGAAGTAGGGTTTACACTGGTATTTCACAGGGGGTATCTGAACTGAACTGAGGTAAAATCAAAGCCTTTTAGAAAATGCACGCATTCACTATCACAGATGGTTCTAGCACTTGATATTCATCTTTGAGGCAAGGGTCGAAAAGAGAAGAGGGTCAATAATCAACCTCCGTCCCCCTTCCTCTGACTCTCCTCCCTCCCCTCCCCTGACCCTTCTTTTCTCATGTTTGTGGTGTGTGTGTACCATATGTATGTGCTGGCCTGGAACCCCTGTGTGTCCAAGGATGCGTTGGAACCCTTGCTCTTCCTGCCTGTACTTCCCAAGTGCAGAAACTAGAAAATGCACCATCTTAAGGTGGTGTTCCTCCAGAACAGTGAGAGGGCAAGGAGGTGAGAAGTTGCCTTTCTCTAGCTGCTGTGAAGAGAAATGCAGCCCACCCGAGAAAGGATTGACTGAGGGCCTTCTGTGGTGTCAAAGCCTCCCAGCAACTGCAACTGAACGATACACGACAACAGGAAAGCCAGCATTTTCTTGTCACTTTCTAATGTGAATTGCTTTAAAATTAAGACAATCCTCTTTCCTTCCTTGCTAGCAGCAGACAACAGTTGGCATGCTGTTTTGAAGGTAACATTTCGGAGTCCATCCCCAAAGACAGACTAAGGAACAGCAGAAACACTTTGGTTGCCTCATTAGCCATCACAGTTCTTCATCTTGTTTTTTGATTAACTTTCCCCATGCATAACTAAAGCACACTAAGCAGAATGAAAGGCAGGTGACTGTAATCACACTAGATTGCCCAAAGCGAGAGAGGAAAGGGAGGCAAATCCTGTAATTCAGCTCGTAAGTACCATCCTCACCTGATAGAGTTACTCCGCGTGTGTATAAATCAGACTCTTAAAAGTTTTGAATGTATCCATTGAAATGAGTAAGATTTCTGTTGGGAAAATATATTAGCTTGCATCGGGGCTTTCTGTTACTCTTAAATACATCTTTGCCTCGTGTTTCAGAACATACATCACATTGAGGCAGGGCGGGGGAAAGCTATGGAGGCGGGGGACAGGAGCTACAAATGTGAGCTCTGGAGAGGTGGCTCAGTGGGTCAAAGCACTTCTGCCCTTGCAGGACCTGGATTCAGGTCTCAGCAATCACCTCATGGCTCATAACCACCTATAACTCCAGTTCCAGGGATCCAACAGCTTCTTCTGGTCTCTGAGGATACCATACACATGTGGTACATATAGAGAAAAGCAGGCACACACATATGTTAAAATAAGTACAAATGTTAAGTTCCAAATGCAAGCATTACTTTTAAAATACTCTTTAGATTATAGTATGGACCAAATTATACGCTCTGGGTTAACCAATGAAAGGAGTCAATGTCTTACATGTTTATTATGTGGTATATAACACCTGGAGAAATATCTAATTTAAAGCAAAATATGTCTTAATTTTATAGAATTTTCACATTATCTGCACAATCAAGATACACATAAAGATGTGAACTAAACAGTAGGAAAAGATGAGCAATGCCCCCACAACAGTGTTGGTGAGGAGATAAACACCATCCCCGAGTAAGGAGGTCTGGGTGTGGCACAGCTCCATGCCTTTAAACCATTAGTGTTCTTTATCAATTTCACACACACACACACACACACACACACACACGGGTTTAGAATTCAGCAACAAGGGCACAAACAAAAAGAAACGGCCAGAGCTGTTTTTTTTAAAAAAAAAAATCTATAGTAAGATTTCATATGGACTCAACAGCTAAAAGCATGAGTCAAAACTAACTATGACTTGAAACAAACAAGGATACTGGATCTCAAAACTTGAGCACCAAATGAAAAATCGATGGGTAACTAGAAGCTGAGGTTCAAGCTAGAAAAGGCCCCAAGTAGAAAACAGAAACACAGATGCCTGAAATCTATGTATCTCCTTGTCTCCCTCCATCTTCATCATCTCATCTAAAACCTGGGTAAGAGAGTTGGGCAGTAAGTGGAGTTCCTGCAAAGAAAACTCCAGCAGGCTGTGTGCAGAGGCCTTGTTAGCCCTCGGCAATGCCAGGACTGAGTCAGGCATCATGGTCCCCAGAGTGCCCGGTGCTGGTCTAAACAGTTCAATAATGCTATGATTGGGTATAGAGGTCTACATTTTAGAAAAAAATCAAAGAGTATTTTGTGAGATGTTCTTGTCTAATTGCAGGCTCGGGGAATACACAGGTGAAGTCATGGTCTCTGCCATCAAAGAACTCTGATGGGATGTTCAATAAAGAAACAACCAATAGGATGCTTCGTCTACAAGAAGGCGGCCAATAGTAATAATGCAGCAAGCAAAATCAGGAAGAAAGGGTTGTTTGGGTCATCCTCCATTACCTGCTGCACCTGCCCCAGCATTTGTTGACTGTAGCAACTTTGTGACCATTCTTAGAATGAGTATTTGATTTGAGTTTTACTTATTTTTGGAGGGGGGGGGGGGGGAAACAAGAAACTGTCTTAAATGTTTTCAAATTCTAGCTTACAGTGAACTTGATCTATGACTGTGGCTCTAGAAAGCACAAATTACACAGAAGTTTGAGGGAGAGTAATGTAGGTGTAAGGTTTCCCTGAGGCAAAACTGGAACCGCTGGCTTAAGAACTAATAAATGCTGCCTTTCCTCTGAGTGTTCAACAAGAAGCTAAGGCCGGCAGATACTAGGAAGCCCTACATTGGGCTCTCGAAAGCTTCTACTTTCATAATGCCAAGTTCTGATATCCAGTTCCAGTATTAGAATCTTCAACACTGACATCTGGGAAATTAGACAGCAGCATTTAAACAGTCAAAAGATAAGGGGACATATACTTAAAGATCACCTGAGGTCGTGGTGAGGATCCACAAAATGTCTGCCTGATACTGTCGTGCAGAGACGTAGAACTCTGTTCTCATAAGGAGAGTCGAACTTGTTCCTGGAGTCCCTGGGTCCACCATAGCAATGAAATGGGAGCATCTATGTCACAGATGATAGCAAATATCTCCCAGCATGCTTGTAATGGAGTGTCATTGCTCATAAAAAATAACAATAACTCCTAGAGTTGATGCCATTCTCCAGGTCAGAAACTCCCTTTGATTGACTTTGAATGAAACGAAGCAGGCTAAGATAACCCCATACTAGAGTAAGGGATGTCTCCCTGTCTACATTACAGACTTTTCTCTCTTCAGTGCCCATAGACCTCATGTTAAAATGAACCCAAAGGAAAGCCCTGTCTGCATTGGTAGTATTTTGCCATGGCGACACTGTGAAGATGGTCTATGAATGACAGCATTTGGTAAGCAGTCTTCCAAAGATGAATGGTTACTGCTGTATGATGGACTATGGTCGTCATAATTTATCTGGGCACAGGAGCCCTAAGACTCAGCTTCTTGTGCATCTACATGGTCATTCAAAGACCACAAGTCATGGCGGCCTTTTTGTGAGACATTTGTCTTCATAGCTAGGATAAACTTGCTGAGGTCTTAAGGAAAGATATGGATAATAAATCAAAACTGTGCCCCCGGGGAATCTGTGTGTTCATTTTCTTCTAAAAGTTATAAAAGTTATATATTTCTTTTCTTTCAAAGAAAAAAAGTCCTAAGATACATATATATCTCATATGAGATATATATATGAGATAGAAAAATCATTTGTTTCTTTTTTTGCTTTCACCCTTTGTGTCTTCATTAAGACCCAGGTCTTACAAGTGTTTGACAATCTTGGCACCCTTTCTGGTTCCTTGCTTAATTAGGCAAGGAACACTGTTTACGCTCTACAAGTAACATACGTATTTCTAGCTTGTAATGACTGTACCTACTGCTGTTTAGCCTCTAGGCCTTTTGTCTAGATTCTAAAGTAACACACACACACACACTCCTGAGTTTTCTAACCAGTGTTACGTTTAGAAGTGAAATCCAAAGCTATAAGACCAAAGGGAAAGAGAACTGTGAAAAGTCTATTTCCAAAATTAACAAATAGAGAAAACCTAAAATCTGAATGCCCCAGGGCTCCATTATATCTTCAAGGAAAACCTGGATCTAACTTTTCACTCCAGTGTTTCATTCCAGCTACCTCTGCAACACAGCCTTTCAATTCCATTATTTACAGAGCTATTTGAAGTAGCTTAATACCTCCCAGAGCACAGCTCCACAGCAGGTAAAGTACACTGTGAAATAGCCAGCACACCTGAACAGGTAGGAGCAGCAGAGCCAACCGAAGAGGTTGCATTTGTTTGGCAAATTCCTCCAGGCTATTTGCGTTGAGACTTCAAGATGCTAAATGAAGCCATACTGCTCAAGGTTAGCAGTCAAAGAAACAATAACAACAACAACAACAAGGCAAAAGGAACAGCCCAGATGCCAACACAAACCAGACAGGGAACAAACAGCATTGTATTCCCAGTCATTCCAGCTCCCCAAAGAGGTTATGCTCACACATTTTCCAAGGCCCATGGTTATAAACTTGAACCATCACACTTCTGGGTGAAAGTCAAACCCCATACCAGCAAGTCACAGACAGCTGCCTCAGTTCCCCAGTTCACCAACTGTGGAAGTAAGCACAATGAAAGCACATGAGGTTGCACTTACGCTGTCAAGGCCATGCCAACCTTAGCTTCGCAAGGTTGGAAGCTTGTAGGTCCCCCTGCCACCTCCATTTGCCACAAGCTGTTGTATTGAAGTTGGGCTCAGAACTACTTAGGCTTTAATCCACAATCCATTTTTCATATAACTTCTAAATGTTAAAATAAATAGAAACCTCATCAGCAAACATTGTAACAGTTTCAACTGTCATTTATAGAAACCTGGTCACATCCCTTTCTAAATTACACTCTGATGCATTCATTGTTCAGGTAGAAACACAGCAGAGTGCTGTCATTTCTGCATCTGTGTATTCATTCATGAATGGCTGTGACTCACTTTATACATCTTCAGAAACCTGAGAATCCATCCTCTGAGTTAGTCACAGATCTGGCAAAACAGACACTGCGTGCTGAGCCAACGCAAGGGGAGGTGGCCAAAAGGCAGAGCACCAAGATCAATCTGATCTGTTATTGGGTACAAGAAAGGTCAGAGAGGGTCATCTAAAATGAAATTATCTCTTTCTCTTTGCTTGTTTGCTGTTACCTAACCCTCTTGCTCTGTATTAAACCTTACCCTACCCATCTGCTCTGGTGAGTGTTGTCTGCCTTGTGGGCCAACTCCAGGCTGGTTGGATTTTATGGGCAGCATGTTCTGTTTTATGCACAGACTCCAGATTAGTACAAGGACAAAGAGGACGAACAACCCGTTAACTATAATAAGCAACTTCGTATCCGAGGGTGACTATAGCACAGATTTGATTTCAGAAGAAAAGGCAGAATTAAACCATGTCTGTCTGTGATAGGGGAGTTCAGCCAATCACATTCTGTTCGTGGGGCGTGTCCACTTAGGCAAAAGTTTACCTATAAACCTGGCTAGTGCGCTTCCCCTAGCCCTCTCTCTCTCTCTCTCTCTCTCTCTCTCTCTCTCTCTCTCTCTCTCTCTCTCTCTCGCCTGGCTCCTACGTCCGGTCGGATCGTTGGGACTCTGGTGTAAGTCTTCCCTCTGTTTATTAAAGCTGTATATTTTGTATTAAGCTAGTCTGGCGGATCTTTTATTACTGATCGCACCACGCCCCATCATGTCTGTAAACACCTAAGCTATCCCACACACATCATCCCTGTGCTCTGGTGAATAGCACTACCCAAGAGTCACTTCTTAGTCCCACTCCGACTCTGCAACCCTTAAATCTTGCCATAATATCTGGGATCCACAAGAAAAAAAGAGAACTTTGAAAGCCCTCTTCATGATCAGCTGTAGGCAATGCTCCGAGAGACCGTGCAAACACAACACATCCATACCTTCTAAAGGAAAATGCATTGTTATTGCTTTATGCAGAAAACTCATTTTCTTAGTTGCTTTAGATTACATGGGACCCATTGCTTAAGTTTATAATGCATCTATTATGAAAATTTACTCAGATACATAAATATGGGAGAAAACCAATTTATGTTGTTACCCTGTATTAATTACAGACATTAAAACAACATTACTGTTATTTATTTCCACCTCTAATTCAACGTGAAGTGATCCACCAGGATTTTTTCTGCCCACTTCTTTATTTAAATGGGAACATTATCACAGAGGTCTTTGCTTACTCCATTTTCCTGAGAATTCCTTATACGCCCTCATCCCTCCTTGCACCCCGTCTTATTGATGAGCTGTTTCTCTTCTGGGCTGACCTTTCATCCAAAAGTATTTGCTTCTTCTGTTACTATAAAGCTTTGTGGTCCTGTAATAATGACAGTTATGATGGCATCTGATCACGCTGTCTATATTAATGACAAGACATAGCTGCCCCCATGTCTTCACAGCTTACTGATCTCCTTGACAAGAGCTGTCGGGCTGACTCCTCACAATTTCCATCTCCCGGTAATTAAAAACGAGCCTTTTTTTTTTTTTCTTAGCAGTTTGAACTTCATTTTGCAGTGACGTGGAAATAGCACATGTGGCTGAAAGAATGTACGAGTCACCTGTGTGGCTTGCTTCAAGAGAAAGGTGTGAAAAGCGAGTGAAGAAGTTAATCATGTGCCCAGATTGAAGGCTTTCAAGCTGTGGCGTATGTGTCCCCGTGCATCCCATCCGTGCTGGAGGAAACGGCTCGCTCGGTTTAAAGGCAAGAGTGCTAAAATGCAGAGCTGATGTCACCTCCTAATTGCAGGTGAAGCCCCCATTTAACAGGGGTAAAAGCCGAGGTAAAGCAAAAAGAAGAACCTTCAAGGGCTGCTAAAGCCGTTCAGATTGCCCACAAAGTACCACCCCGGGGAAGAGGAGCCCTAGAGACAGAAAAGAAAGGGGGCGATGGAAATTTACTTTTTGCTGGGCTCTCTTTGTCCCCCTCTTAAATTTATTTTTTTACACTTTTAGTCTTTTAATTAGGGCACCAAGTAACATCTTTCCTCTCTGGCATCTTCAGACATACTTAGCTTTCGTTGACCCTCTTCCGTCTTTCCCTGCCTCACTTCCCAGTACCCAACTTGTACCCCTCCACTTCTCTCCATTTTCATGTCACAGAACGTTCCGGGCTTTTGGACATTCTTTGCTCCCTTTTCTTACCCCCTCCCTCGGGGTCTCCTTTCTAGTCTCAGGACCTATAACCCACATTCCCATCCACATAACTATACATGAATGGCAATGGGGACCTGGTATCCACATGTGAGAGAAAATATGCAAGACTTTTTTCAGCCTGGGCTGAAATGTTTTCTCTCATTCTTATATTACTTTAGTTACAAGAGTAAACGTGGAGATGACCAAGCACCATTTGCCCCTCCAAACGCTGTGGCAGCTCGCAAAGACACAGGTTAATGCTAGCAAAACTATGTGCTGGGGTGGTTTCTTATTCAGGTTACCATCCCCTAGCTGCTTTTGTTCCTGCCTCCTCAAAGTTCCCTCCTCTCTGTTCCGTCAACTTCAGCCAGTCTCTTCCAACTTACACCCCATCAAAGAAAACTCCCAGGAAGCCTGCTGATTTATAGCAGGCTTGAACATAAAGGAATGACATAAAGGACATAAAGACATAAGCCTGAACATAAAGGAATGACAATATTTTTGCTTTCTTACAGATGCATCAAAAGACAATGTCAAACTGAACACTCCTTTTGAATCTCCATTGTGCCAACACAGGGAACAAGTTTCCCTCGACTAAACAATGGGCTACAGGGCTGGGGATGTAGCTCAGCTGACTCTCCATAAGCCCAGCCTGTTGGCACACACCTTGCATTCTAGCGCTTTGAGGGTAGGGACAGGTGGATCAGAAGCTTAAGCTCATCCTCAGCTACATAGCAAGTTTGATGAGAGCCTTAAACATGTGAGAGTCTACCTTTAAAAAAAAAAAGAAGAACAGTAAAGGGTGTTTGTGTGCATTATGCACTACATAAAAGCGAAGCAACTATTTAGGACTCAGAAGGAGGGATGTGATCTTACACAGAAGTCAGCAAATGTGGGGGCCCACGTGTGCCGGTCAAACGTGATGCAGGTCTCACTGGTGGCAAAGTACTGTGTCCAGTCACTCCTGCCCTGCTGGTGTCTCCTCTTGAACATAAAGATGTGAACAAAATGCTGACACTGTATTTTCCAGGGAGTGGTGCAGCGATTTCCTCCAGCAGTACCTGGGCTGTTGAAAATATGTTCCGCACGTTACTTTGAAAACTTTTCATGAGGCTGCTCTCAGCTTTGACTGACTGTGCCCCTTTCTGTCTTCATGGTGCCCCATTTTTGATACTGCTGCGAACCCAAATTTTCTCCTTCTGTTCACTGACATGCGTTAGAACGCCCAGACAAAAGATTACCTACTTGAGAATTAAATTTTTCACCTTTAGATGGTTCGTAAGGCCAAACTCATTAATCTTCTTCTATTTGCTGTTTGCTGCAGTATAATTACGTGGCATCAACCAGTGAAACTACTGGTTAAAGGCTCCAGTGTTAACTCTGAGGTTGCTCTTCCTATTGGCATTCTTCTACAGAGAAGCTGCTATGGGAATGCTGACCCCCACTCTGTCCCTTTAGGAGCCATTGACTTTAAGGCATCCACTTCTGCATCCAACTGGGCAGGTTTTATAATAGGACTAGGCACCATATTGTTTCGTAACATGGTGAATACTCAGAACCTTACTGAACTTTACACCTAAAAATCATTAAAATTGTAAATTCCATGTTATGCATTTTTTTCACCACACTAAAAAAGATTAAGTATCTTGGATTTTTTTTTTCCCAAGATAGAAACACCTTTATTGCTTCTGCTGATTTTCAAGCAATAAATACAGGCTCTACAAAATTCTAACAGGGGAAAGCAATATAGATGTAGATAAAAAAGCTTCTTACTCATCTTTCCCAGTTGGGATACTCACTGTGACCAGTTAGGCAGATAACTTTAGGGACTACTATTCTGCACAAACAGCAAGAGAATATTGTGCACGTAGTGAAGACTTCAAAATAGTTAGTGGAGAAGATCTCAGAGTTGCTGTTCTCCACAAAGAGAAACAATAAATATTTGAGATGAGGTCTCGCCAGTTATCCTGAAAAGGTCATTGCATGCTCTAAACATGTATTGATGTGTCATACTCTTTCCCAATAATGTGTGCAATTATTTTATGCCCAATTAAAAATAAGAATATTTTAAAGCAGTGTATTTCTTGCAAGTGACAAAATTAAACTAAAGTCACCTTAATTTGGGGGGGGTTGTTTGTTTTGTTTTGTTTATTTTTTTGAGCTATACATTTTTCTCTGCTCTCCTCCCTGCTTTTTCCCTCCCCTTCAACCCTCTACCATGGCCCCCATGCCCCCAATTTATTCACGAGATCTTGTATTTTTCTACTTCCATGTATATTACATCCATTTATGTCTCTCTTAGGGTCCTCTTTGTTGTCTAGGTTCTCTGGGGTTGAGATTTGTAGGCTGGTTTCCTTTGCTTTATGTTTAAAAATCACTTATGAGTAAGTACATGTGATAATTGTCTTTCTGGGCCTGGGTTACCTCACTCAATACAATGTTTTCTAGCTCCATCCATTTGTCTGCAAATTTCAAGATATCATTATTTTTTTCTGCTGTGTAGTACTCCATTGTGTAAATGTACCACATTTTCCTTATCCATTCTTCAGCTGAGGGACATTTAGCTTCTTTCCAGGTTCTGGCTATGACAAACAAGGCTGCTATGAACATAGTTGAGCACATGTCCTTGTGGCATGATTGAGCACCCTTTGGATATATACCCAAAAGTGGTATTGCTGGATCCTGAGGAAGGTTGTTTCCTAATTTTCTGAGAAATTGCCATACTGATATCCAAAGGAGCTGTACCAGCTTGCACTCCCACCAGCAATGCAGAAGTGTTCCCTTTACCCCACAACCTCTCCAGCATAAGTTGTCATCAGTGTTTTTGATCTTGGCCATTCTTGCAGGTGTAAGATGGAATCTCAGAGTAATCACCTTGAATGTAAATAAATCACATAACAAATAACTCTAGGTGTATATGCAACTAACTTCAGGCATCATAGAGTCATACAGAGTATGACTGGTATAAGCAGGGTTTGTTTCTATCCCTCACTTTGCCACAGTCTGAATTGCTATTGCTCAGGTTCCATAAGGTGCCCTCTGGCAGCCCAGGTTCAAGTCCAGCAACCAAAAATAAAGAAACACTTCCTGCCTATTCTGTGAAGGGTATGTGGGATGGGGTGGGAGGAGAATGATGTGCCTTTGCCTTTGTATATAGGGGCCAAATGTCAATATCAGTGTCATCTTCTGTCCCTCTCAACCCTACTTTTTGAAAGAGGGTCTCTTGCTGAACATGGAGTTTACCATTTTGTCTAGGGTGTCTGGCTGGTGAACATTTAGGAGTTTTCTGTTTCCACTCACTAGAGCGAGAATTGCAGAAGTACGCTATGAGACCCACGTCTTATATGGATGTTGGGCTCTAAAATCAGGTCCTTGTGCTTGTACACCAAGCACTTTATCCATTAAGTCATCTCTCCAGCTCCTCTTCCTTCCTGTTCTTACATGTTTTATGTTTCAAGTGGACCAACTACGGTTCAAGGGATGAGCCCCAAGCTAATTAACATGGCTAGGGAAACGAAGTTTCTAAATGACCAGCCTTAAATCTCACATGACTTGTGGAGAATGGAATTGAGGAGAGCTTCAGTCTGTCAACAGAAAGGTAGACAGATGTTTACAAGCCAAACCTCTAAGCTCCCCAGTTTCGTTGGTTCTTGCACCATTGGCATGAGCCACATAATTCGGAGGGGGACTCCTTGCACCAAAAAAAAAATATTTTAAAAAATAGGATATGTTAGTAGAAGAAAGTTGCACACGCTCTTTTATTTCATTTGTAGGATCTCCTGAAGCATCATGGTTTTGGTTTTGCTATGAAATGCCATTATAATTATAGAACAATTTTAAATTTGAATTATTTATATAAATCTTCCCATTAACATTTACGTTGTTCATCGTCAGTATTAACTGTAAATAAAAAAGGTTTTATCTCAAGTGTGGAATCCCATAAACTTTGTGTTTCATATTCTTTTTTTAATTGATTTTTATTGAGCTCTACATTTTCTCTGCTGCCTCTATCTGTGACTCATAACTCCAGTGTATTTCGGTCTTAGCAGAACCATGGGGTCTAACTCAACTCTTCCTTTCTCTCTCAACACAAACAGCTTCCACATTTCCTCCTCAACTTACTGATGACTCAGGAAAGACTTGAAGGGAAAGTGATTATGTGTTGTCATACTTTCTTGTTACCCCTATGACATTTCAACATAAGTGGCTGGCAAATACACAAAAATATGACAGGTTTGACAGAATACGGTCGAGTTTCCAGTTCACGCATGTTTTGTTTGAAAGGATAGCATAGCTTCTTAGGACGGCCAGTGAGTCGGCGTTCTCAGTTACAAATGAACCTCCCTAGCCTGTTCTCTCTGAGACTCACTGAACATCATATTTCAGGATCCGTGAGAACTCTGTGCTTATGAGGCATGGAGAATAGCATGCACAAAGGGGATAGCTCTATGTCCATGCATGCAATCCTTTCGCCAAAATGAGCACATGTAGAAAACACAGCCTCACGGCCAAGCTTGGTGATACAGACTTGCCATTGCAACTACTCAAGAAGTAGAGGTAGGAGGATCACAAATTCGAGGCCAGTCTAGGCAACTTAGTGAGATTTTGTCTCAAGATAAGTGAAAAGAGCAATGGAGACAGATCTCAGTAGCTAAGAAGAGTCCTGTAAAAAGACCTAGGTGTCCTTAAGGAAACCTGCTGTACAGAAATGGAGGTTCCACGGAATGAAGTAGTAGCAGTCACTGGGGAGAGAGTGAAATCTTTCCAAATACTTCCCCTATAATACAAATCTATATCACATGTAGAACACATTTACTTTTAAAAGGTCTGTAGAATCTTGCTGTATGATGCCACCATAATCTAACAGACTCTGTGATGGTTGATCTCAATGTCAATTTGATGAAAATTTACTCCATGGAGATGGCCTCTGGCCATGCCTGGTGAGGTTATCTTGACTAAGTTAATAGGAAGACCCACTCACTGTGGGTGGCCCCATTCCATTGGCCGGAATCCGGGATTGCATACACAGGAGAGAGCGAATTGAGTCTAATCCTTCATCACTCTCTGTATCTTGACTGTGAATACCATTGACCGACTTGATCAAGGCCCTGCCACCTGGACTTTCCCACTTCGATAGGCAAGACAAAAGAAACTCTTCTCCACTTAACTTGCTTTTGTCAGAGTATTTTATCACAGAAACAGAATGAGTAATTAAGAGAGTCCCATATCAACAGTTAGATTTCTTCCAAGTTTTCAGTAAGACTTTATGAATAGTCTTAGATGCTTATTATTCATCAAGATCAGTTTCCAGAATTGCTGAGTTCACAAGCCATGCACTGGTTTTCATTGCCAGAGTCTTCACAAATGGTATACCAGTTGGTACTGAAAGTAACATCTAAAAAAACTTACCTCTTTATATTCAAATGTTTTTTTTCAATATTTGCTGATCTCAACAATAAAAAATAGTATTATACATTTCTTGATTGTAGCTAAGAGTGACTATCTTCGTAGTTAAATGTCATTTTTAACATTTCTAAACTTTCAACTATTCTTCAATAGTTGCCCCACACTCTGTGAAGAATCAAGACCTGATGAGGTTATGAATTCAAGGCCAGCCTAGACTACATAGTTAGTTCCAGGTCAGCCAGGTGATACATAGTGAGATTCTGGGTTTGTGTGTTTTGTTTTGTTAAGTTAACTGAAGTGATATGTTATTCCCTCCCACAGTAAATATGATGCCATCACATTTCTTACATACTTTCTGTATAGAGAAATCTTTTAAATATATCTTATCTTTAAATCTTCAAACTCTCATTGAATATTAAAAGAAATGGAAACTATAATCATCCCCATTTTGAAGAGGAAAAACTGAGGTTTGAAAGGTTAAATAGCCATCAGTGGCAGAACAATGGCTTATTTGGAAGTCTATCTGAAACTAAAGTCAGTGTCCTTAAATTCTCTATAGTCTGCTCCTAAGCTCAATCTTGAGGCTTTAGTTTTCATATTAATATGACAAATGGACCTACACCTGGTTGACTTTAACCATAAAATGATCCTTGGCCACGGAACAAGAATGTCTAATACCTAGCAACCTCTGAGGATGTGAGCCAAAAGGAAGAATGTTACCCAAACTCTATCTGTCTGGCCAGGAGCTGAAAGGCAACGAGAAAGCTGAGTGAGCATCAGTCATCTTGAAGTCTCATAAAAGAAGGGAAATTGTATTTGCAAGTCCAATTTCTGAATGTTTGAGGCAGCCTCGCAGGAACACTGCAAGGAGGAGCTAAATGAGGATCCTGAGAAGAGATGTGGATAATATAGTGTGTGGGGCTGCCCACTGCAGGGTATGTAAATACTTTATACACTAATTCAATTACATTCCCAGGTTATTCAGGAAGGCTGATTTAAGCAACAGCCTGAACCAGTGTCCCATCCCCCATGCATACATGCTGGAGGACAGAGTTAAAGAGAGCTGGGTCGACCTTAACTCTGGGTTTCTTGACTTTTATGGGTGTAAGTTGGAACTTTAATGTTTTATTAATGTCGAGGTTTTGGAGCTGGTATTCAAAATGTTTCAAGCAGAGATACGACGGGTCTCAAATACCTAAAATCTGTTCACATTGACAGGTAGTAAAAAAAAAATTCACTATTTTACAGAAATTTTCAGCCACTCAAAGAACTCAGTGGGATTATTTTTGCATAAATTATTATACAAAGGATTATTAACCGTGTAAAGGGTGAAATGTTTAACTGATGATAATTGATATATACTGGCAGATAATGTATGTAATTATGAACTTTTTAAAGCCCCTATTCCAATGTATAATGAAACACATTCTTAAATTAATCATCTTCAGAGGAAGTGCAACAAGAACTATAAATAAGGAGATTTGCACAGAGCATAAAGGAAGTGAGCTAACGCTTGGAAATGCCTCAAAACGTCAAGAGATCCTAGAGTGTTCGTCTTTTCTATTCTTCACATCTTGTATTGATTTATGCAAGAAACCCCTTCCAAAACTACAAGGCTCTGATAGTACATATTATTTTCTGGAAAAAAATTTAAAGATGAAATAAGGGTGCAATTTTCAACAATAAAAATGTTTTGGTTACACTGATTTGCTATTTCAAAAAGTCCAGCCTTAGGAAAACTGAGATGTATGTAATATTTTTTGACAAGAAAGCAGTTGTGTAGAACGTTAATTTCATATTTTCCACATCTGATTAAGTAGATTCATTTGGTGATTTATACTCTCCTTGAAAATGTTGTTTAGTGACAGATTTCCTTTTCAAAGGGCCGAGGATCCATGTGCTATAAAATTTTTAATCACATTATTACCATTAATGAATGCTAACACATTTTCTCAGTGTTGCTTGTGTCTTTGCCACCACTTAGACGAGCTGTGCTACCTCCTTCCCAGTTCATTTGCGATGCTCACAGGTTTTATTGGGGGGATTTTTATTTTTCCGGAAATTGAGAATTTCGAGTTACATGTTTCCATATTCATAAATGTCTCAACTATGAAGGATAAAGTGAAAAGAGATTCAAACTGGGCAGAAATACTGCTTATAAAACAGTCACTCAAGAATAATCATCTCAACTAAAGTAACTGTTTGTGCAAAGACAAAAGGGGCCAAATTCCATCCTTGGATGTGCACTCACAGCTCCATTAGCTTCAGAAGACAGCTGCGTGAGTGGAACCAAGGACAATGTTTAGCTCAATTTGGTCTAATTTATCCAGACCACTGCAGCCACAAGAGATAAAGGCAGATTATAAGACATTCTGCATGTCAGTACAGTAGCTTGCTTTGTGTTTTCCTAGTCCCCAGGGCTTCCTCCACCAGGCCGAACGTCTGTAAGCATATCTGAGAAGTTTGAAAAGTGTGTACAACAAATTGAGTTGAGCTGAGACTTGTTGAGGTTGGTGGCTCTGTCTCAAAGGAGGCCACCCCTTCTGCTCTGGGAGCCAAACTCTGGCAAATTCAATTTACCAAAAGAACCAGTCTGAGTCATATGCAAACGAAATTAAGTGCTAAGACAAGAATAAAAGGACATTGATTTTAAAGTTTTTTTTAAGTACCAATCAAGAGATATTGAGTTAATATGTTTTAGGCAGTTTCAATTTTCTAACTTACAAGATACATTTCAATGAGTGGATTTCTATAGTGAGCTAAATTTAATTTCCTTCAGAAATGCTTCTATCTATATACATGGTGTCTACAAGGATTATTTACTCCTAAGTTTAGCCATAAGTCACAGGACTGGCTTTGTCTAGGCCAGTGCTTATAATAAGGGCACAAGCACATTAATTCTCCTGAAAAACTGCTGTCTCAGTGTACTATATATATTCTGACCCATCCTTATTGTACAGCATGTACAATTAGACAATCATGGGTTTACCGGCCTCTTCTTTTTTCCTTCACTGGCATTTTATACCAAAGAAAGGAAAGGAAATTACAACGAAGACTTGGCAAACTGCTTTCTAAACCCATGTCAAACAACACCCTGCCAAATTCTCTCTGCTTATTGCTGCTGAAGGATGCCCAGGATGTTTGCTCTTGTAGCACACACCTGTTTGACATTTCTTACCTCCTCGGAACTTTAGAATGCATTTTGTCTTCTGTGAATGTCTCAGGGACCTGACTCAAGACTTCTTACATGTGTAAAATTCCTATTGACATAAAAAATAATATTTGGTGCAATTACAAGATGGATCGTGAAGACCATCACAGAACTTTGGGGGGACCTTTGAAGCACAGAGTAAGAGAGAGAGATTTATGAGCACTTTGTCAGATTTTGCCAATAATGGGCTGATATTTTTTGAAAGTATTTTACTGTTCCCTGGAGCAAGAAAACATTTCAAATTCCATGATCTTGACATACAGGTGGAAACATGTTCGTATGGGTGTTTGTTTCTCTATGCATATATAAGGAAGATAGAACACATGTGTATGCATTGCACAGTTGTACTATATGTCCAGACATAGCAAATCTAATCTATAGCAGTGACCCTACAAATGGCTTAGTAAGCAAAGGAGCAGAACACAGAAGGAGGAGGAGGAGAGCAATGATGTGACAACAGGGAACAGTAACAACAAAACTGAACTTTTGACAAAAATAAGGTCCTTGAATCCAGTTTTAAATTGCCCATACTGTGCTTTGCTCTTTTGTGGAAATAACAATGAATCCTACATGCCAATAATATTACAGGTAAGCTGTGGCTTAGTAGTAATGATGGTGTCATAAGGGAAGGGGGGTGTTAGGGAAGACAGTGCAAGAAAATATGAAACTATACAGCTTCTTCCGCTAAGCAAAATTGAACCCATGATGAAGAAGGACACTTAAAAAAATCCCACACTAACTCAGAATCGAGAATAATAGAGGGTTATTTATTTAGGGGTAGACTCACAGACCGCAATCCTTTGCTGGAGCAGGGAATAGCTACCGAATCCTGCAGCAAGAAAAGAGGCACCATGGGAGCCGAATGGTGCTTTCACTACCTTCTTTGCTCTAGGATTGACAAGACTAAGTGAGCCGGCAAAGTGTGCTTCAGTTTTAAGACCGCAATTGGTCATCTGGATCATGTGTAAGGGATTGTGAGATGCATGCTGTGCTGGTATTTTGTTTGTGCTTTAGCAAATAGAACTTGCCTGAAGATCAGAATGTGTACTTAGCCACACTAGATAGCCATAGAGCCCAGGCAGTGGCGGTACACACCTTTTATCCCAGCACTCAGGATACAGAGACAGATGGATGGATCTCTGTGAGTTCAAAGCCACCAGAGCTACAAGAGATTTAAATAGTCTAAAAGAGAAACAGAGTCAAGGGTAGTGGCTCACATCTTTAATCCCAGCACTAGGGAGGTGAAGATGGGAAGTGATATGGCTGAGCAGAGAGAGGAATATAAGGAGGGAATAGGAGCCCAGGATTCAGTCTGAGGTTTCATAGAGATGGCATTCAGTCCGAAGATTCGATAGAGGTAAGAACTAGTGGCTAGCTGCTCTGCTTCTCTGATCCTATATCTGACTAGGGGTTTTTATTATTAAGAACAATTAGAATTTGTGCTACACACACTTTACAAAATAGGAACCAAAGTCAATGCAGACTATATACTTTGATGCAGGAGAATTATCTGTATTCTGTCAATCATATTTTAATAAAACGCTGATTGGCCAGGCAGGCAATATAGGCGGGAAAACCAGACAGGAAGTAGAGGTGATACAATGAGAACAGGAGAATTCTGGGAAGCAGGGAGGTTCCTCAGCCATTCCTGTGCAGATCACTGAAGAAGCAGCATGTAACCTGCCCTGCTGAGAAAGGTACGGAGCCATGTGCTAACATAGATAAGGATAATGGGGTAACATAAGTTATAAGAGCTAATAAGTAGCCTGGCCTAATGGGCCAATCAATTTATAATCTTATGGAATCCTGTGTGTGATTTTCTTTTGGGATTTGCCGGTTGTGGGGTACTGGACAGGCCAGATACCCCAACAAGCTGGCCCCCTCGTGTTACAATACTTGCTGTTTTATACATCAGACACAGTTTAGAAGAACAAAATGTTAATCCAAAATCAAAGCAAAAAAAGGCTGAGAGCCCAAGAAATTGGATTATCTAAGAGGAAATACTTGACCCTTATGAAACATTAGTTTTGAGATGAGCATCATCCCAAGAACCATTGATTCATGACCAGCTTCTACTCCTTGCTGGCCTTGGATAGTCTCAGACCATAAGTGGAGAACCAGAGGAAGGGATCTCCTGTTGGTACAAAGACAGGTCTGCTAGTCATTTGACATTGACAGTTTGGTGAAAAGAATAATTTCAAAACTCTGAAGTATGTGAAAGATAGCCTAGACCTCATTGGATCAATTACATAGTACAAACTATGGAAGCCCAAAAGTTTTTTCCTTAAAGCTATGGTTTAAAAACATTTGTATCTTTTTACCTTTTCTAAGCTTGCGCATTGATGTTAATAATTAATACACTAGAACAGTTCAAACTTTTGGGAGTTTGAGAATTATATGGAACTGATGTTGTATATGAAACAGTTATAATCAATTCCATATATTGAACACAGACAATGTGCTCCATTACACAGTAGGTGTGTGTACCAGTCAGCTTTCATAACTGTGACAACATACCAAAGAAAGCCTACTTAAAGGCCAAAAGAGTTATTTTAAATCACAGTTTAAGTTTCTGTATGACTATGGAGTTTCAGGCCAAAGTAAGGCCATGATGAAGTAGAACACCAGAAGGTAGCATGTGATGAATCAATTTGTTCACCTTGTGGCATCTAGGAAATAGAGTGTAAGCAAGTGGTCAGATGCAAATGATATCTCCTTCAAGACCATTACTCTGTGACCTATCATTCTTAGGTTAAATATGCCCTACCACCTACAGTTCCTGCTGCTTCTGAATAATACCTTAAATTATAAACCTATGAATGGAGTAACCCATTGATGAAATCAGAGCCTTCACAATCCTGTCACTGCCCAAAAGTTCCAATACTAATTACTGAAGTATCTGCAGAACAGGTCTTCAGCACAAGAGCCTTTGGGACATTTTAGGTCCAAATCATAGTGGTGGAAAATATAAAATTTCACGTGCACATCTCTTTGAGAACATGGGTCTAATATTCCAGAAATTAGGACAAAGGAAAATAGCCATGGGTTCAAAGAAGGTCCAAGCATAGAACTGATTCAAGACTGAAGTAGCAGAGTTGAGCTGCCTCCAAGGGCATGCTCATCAGCTCTAGGGTAAGATGGAAACAGAGTCAAATCCTCACCAAGAAGCATGCTGGATTTTTTTCTTATACCTTTTCTCATTTTCATCAGAAAGAACTATGGTCACAGACTCAAACTCATCTCTTGCCTTTTTTCTCAATATGCTAACCGGGAAGAGCTTTCTTGTCACGATAATATCTAGTGTTATAGATACCCTTGTATCTATTTTCATTTTTAAGAAGAAAAATATAAAGAGTAGAAAAATACTCATAGTGAGTCTGAATCCACAAATAAAGCTGAACTGAAACTGGTAATAAGTGGCCTCTCAAATGCTGTTTCCGTTTGCTAGCACTGTGCCTAATGACTGACAATTTCCTCATCTTTATTCTCAACAAGCTCAATGGTATTGGTGTCCTGTGCATTGCAGGAAAGAAAGACAAGTCAGGAATTTGCTTTATTTGATTGTCCAACTGATTTTACAAGATTGGTGATTTGTATTCACACCTAGGTATTCTTTGGGAACTCATCATAGGTCTCAGTTGGACCAACCAAGATGCTTCTGCAAGGGCAAAAAGCTTTTAACCATTTATTACATCACAGACACTCTGAAAATTCTGCAAAACAAACTGGAACTTTGGCGGGTCTGTTTTTAAAGTCATCCTTGAAACAGTCTTCTTGGGCTTCTTTTTTTCTTTCAATTTCTCTGTTTTCTTTCCTTACGCCAAATTTATTGAAAAAGGAAAACTCACTGTGCTTAATCTGAATATTTTGCCAAGCCTGTCTCCCTCTGTGGTCATAACATTTTTACTAAGTCAAGCTAGTCAAGACCCTTTTCCTTTGGAGTCACACTGGGAGTCATTCAGATTTCACAGCTGTTTTATCAGAAACAGAAAACCCGTCTGGCAGGGAGATAGGGAGCAGCTGGGTAGTAGAATGGGGAGCAGCTGGGTGACTTAGGTGTACAAGACTCGGGGTTCTATCCCAGCACTACTTATAACACACCGCTGTAATCCTGGCACTTGGTAGGTAGAGGCAGGAAGAGCAAAAGTTTAAAGTGATCCTTGACTACATAGTGAGTCCAAGGCCAGCCTGGATTATATGAAGATATTTTAGAGAGTGAGGGAAAATGCAATGGGTCCAGGAGGCTCTCCAAGCTAATGAGAAGAGCCCTTGTTTCCCATAGGAAGAGATAGCACTGCTCATTTCCCACTGATGTGGGACCCTCTGTATGCTGTGAATACCATTGGCTAATAAAGAAACTACATTGGACCTTTAGCAAGGCAGAACTTAGCTGGGCGGGGAAAACTAAACTGAATTCTAGGAGAGAGAAGGCGAAGTCAAAGAGAAGCCATGTAGCCCCGCCGGAGCCAGATGGAACTTTACACAGTAAGCCACAGCCACATGACCATACACAAGATTACTAGAATTGGTTAAATTACGATGTAAGAGTTAGCCAATAAGAAGCTAGAGCTAATGGGCCAAGCAGTGTTTTAAATAGTATAATTTCTGTGTGATTATTTCAGGTGTGAGCTGCCAGGCAGCCGGGAAACAAACAAGCAGCCTCCTCCAACATCCCACTTTTCACCATTCACTCCATGCTTGCAGAACATAAAGCAGCAAGCATTACTCTCCTCCCAATGGCTGTGCACATAGAACACTTGAGACCCTGTAGAGATGTGTTAAGTATTGATTGACAAAATGAACGCTTTATACTTATATCAAAATATAAAGTCGATCAGGAACTTTGGGTAATCCAAAGAAAAGTCTGTGAGTCTCCATCCCTCAGAATAATAAAACTATTAAATTTAGTACAATTACAATTGTTCCCTCTGCTTTCTCATCCTTTCCTAAAGCTCAAAGATTTCCCGAGAGGTATTTCTGGTCACAAAATTATACATTTCACATCTAGGAAGTTCTTGGTCCAAATATCTAAAAGGATGAGGTTAGTTAAAACTGGTATTTCCCTAGTCGATACAATAGTTTTAGATAGAAGTATGGAGAGATAAAGAAACCAAGCTAAAGTTTCAGTAGTTGACAAATGATATATATAAGGCTAAAGAGATTAGACATCAATCACTAAAATTATGCCTGTAACTACTCGCCCATTTACAGCATGACTTTATAGTGATTTCTGGTTATTAGAGTCTAATTATTATATAATGTTTTCTAATTTAAAAAAAGAATGTGATTGATAGAATTTCTCACGTGTCCCTTGCTAGTTTCCAGACTCTGAGTGTGACATCTTGACCATGAAAATGTGAGATTTACATGACCAAGAGAACCGCTGCAATTGAGGCTAGTCACCCAGTCCATCGTACAATGAGGGTATCACCCTCTACTTCCTCAGTAGGCTCCATGTGATGAACAGCTCTAAAAGCCTGACAGCAACGAGATGAGGAAATCAGAGGCATCCGGAAGAAGCAAGGCCCTTCACTTGTCATTGCTGGTTTGAAGATGTAGGAGGTCATGACAAGAGGAATTCAGGTGGGCATTCTCTGCCTTAGCAGCCACCAGCTGACATCCAGCAAGGAAGCCTAGAAGTTACAACTTCAAGGAACTGAATTTGATTAACAATCAAATGAGCTTGAAAGTCGATTCCAAGAAATTCCCCTTAAGAGCCTACCTCAACTGACCCCTTGAGTGGGTGTGCCGATACCATAAGTGTAGAAACATATGGAGCCTGCCTCAACCTTGAAGCCATATACTAGGTTTGTGTTGTTTTAGATCTCTGACTTCATGCACTTTTTACAGAGATAGTCGAAAGCTAAAAAGGTGAAAAATTCATTAACACTTTTTACATTATAAATGCTGATAAAGGGTTTAAATATGAGAATAAAGTTTGATTTGCAATTGCTCTTCCGATATCAAAGCCACAAAGCCTTCTTGGTGGTCATTTAAGTAATGGCAGGTTGGCAGGGTGGGAGTGGTGATCTAACAGAGGTATGTGCCAAAAAAATAACAGCTAACATAATCCACAAAAGTTAGGCCATGCAATCAAATAGCATTTATTATGTACCTGCTGCTACTCATGAGGCTGAGCAATGAAAATAAAGATTAACCAAAAGCCTGGCCTAGTAGCACATACAAGTCCAGAACTTGAGAGGCCAGAGTTCAAAGGCATCCTTTGAGCTGTGCAGTGAGCTTGAAGCCAGTGTGGGTTACAGGAGACCCAGTCTCAAAACAAAATTTCAGAATGGTTCACATCTCTTTCCATGACCTAATTCATGCCTAGTTGCTCCACCTAGGCCTAATTCTTACAATGCAGGCAGTGAATTTACGGCTGCAATCAGTGATTTCTTGAAGTCATCTGAACTTGCATGTTCACTCGCCTTTCAGTACGATGTAATGTACTTCCTCCCTGAACTCTATCCAACCTAAAGATAAAGTTGGTCAAAGGTCCAGTTCAGAGCTGTGATAGTTTGCCAATTCTAAAGAAAGTCTGAAGGCTGGGAGAGAAGGTCCTGAGAGTAAAGCAAGAGTTCAAAGGTTGAAACAGCGACCTGCTGAGGAATTCCAGTGGGAGATTACCAGGACATTCCTGTGAAATGCCACACTGAGAACTGAGCTAAGTGATTTATTTTCCCTGATCTTATCTGCACACATACAAAAGATGTTCTGCCTATATATCTTCCTACTGCCATAAAAGAAAACTTAGGAGTGGGTGTGGTGGCCCATGCCTTTAATCCCAGCATTTAGGAGGCATACACAGGGGGATCTCTGTGAGTTCCAGGCCAGCCTGATCTACATACAGAGTTTCAGATCAGCCAGAGTGGCATAGTGAGACCATGTTTTGGTTTTTTTGTTGTTGTTGTTTTTGATTTTGGTTTTTTGAGGCAGGGTGTCCTGGAACTCACACTGTAGCCCAGGTTGGCCTTGAACTCACAAAGAGCCACCTGCCTCTGCTTCCTGAGTGGTGCGATTAAAGGATTAAAGGCATGAACCACCACCCAGTGAGACCGTTTTTTAAAAGAAGAAAGGAAAGAAAGGAAAGGGAGGGAGGGAGGGAAAAAGGGAAGAGGGAGTAAAGAAGGAAGGAAATGAATTCAAAATAAATGAAAACAAGAATTTTTCTTCATTGTTGCATTGGTCTTACAAATATCTGTGGTTGAGTTGGAAAGTCAAGTATTTTTATAAATCACAACCACATGTGTTTTATGTTTGTGCATTTGCTCCTACCTTTTCACATGGAAAAAAATTACAGGTGGGTGGAGGGGCTGAGGGGGAACCATCCGCCAACAGGGTTTTGCAGATCACAAGGCCCCATGCAATTAAGCTGCCATTGTTAATTTTCAAATTGTCATAATCCATTTGAGAATTTAAGACAATTCAAAAAACAATTATGACTGAATGAAAAGTGAATTGGGCAATCAACTGAGATGAAATTTAGCCTTGAGAAACAAAACATTGGGAGGGGGAAGCCTAGAATATGGTTAAGAATGAAAGGCTTACTGAAATGACTGATTGTTCAGGGATGGTCTTCAAAGGCCAAGGCTACTTGACAAGAAGGTGGTAGGGATCTGTTTTACACTGTGTGATTTTGCCGTTCTGCTAAGTACAGCAGATTTAGTTCTTTTAATTTTTAAGTTGCACAATAAAAGCATTGAAGGCTATGCAGATGCACATAGATATGGCTGTGTAGTGTTTACCTAAGACTATCATTCAGAAGCAAATAAACAAATGGGTCCCCACAGACATTACCGAACAGCTTGCTGCAAAAACGAAATTTCGGTTGTTTATTCTGATTCTCAGAAAGAAGATTAATTTGTGATGCATCTAAATGAACTATTTCTTCTAAATCAGCAAGTTCAAATAATCACATCCTATCTTTTTTTTATTTTGAATTTGAAATAAAGGTACTTAGCAAGATCATCAAATAGCATCAAAAGACCCTATCATAAACCATGAACAGCTAAACATGTGTGTCAAGTAACATTTTTTAATTCTTACTCTCCCCCACCAATAAGAAAAAATAACTTTGTTCCCTGAAATCTGACATTTTACACAAACAGAAGAGGCAAATATTATTACACGGTGGCTCACGTTCTTTTAAATTCTTAAGTCTTTATTTCCCTCCAAGCCATTTTACCTCTCTCAATCATCCTCTCTGCCTTTTGTAAAACATAAGACAGGATTCAGCTCCAGTCTGGTGCTTTTCTTGATAAATCACACCCCATCATGGTCGTCCTTGGGCTGGGAATTCTCTCTGAATGCATTTGTTCATTCACTCACTCATTCATGGATCATTTTGCACTTTCTACGAGACCTCCTCCACAGAATCAAGTTCTGTGTTCTCAGTGCAATCCAAGTGCATCTATTCTATGCCTCCCTTGAATACTAGGGCTATGCTAGGCACCATAAAGTTTATAGAAAGGAGTAGAGGTAATTATTGGTTTCTTTCAAAAAGATTGAAAGTGGCTGACTGTCAAAACAAACTACAGTATAACATAGTCATCCAAAATAAAAGGAGGAAAAAAACTAGCAATAAATGAGAAGGAAATTATATCAAAACCTTCCATTGCGTTTTTATGTGCTCAAAAGGGGGAAACAGAATGAATTGTGATCCAATAATAGAGATATTCCTTTACTGTCCTATTACTATTCCATTTCAATTCAAAGTGGGGCAAGGATAGCAAAAACGTGTCATGGTTAGGACCACCCACGATCCAACCTCAGAACTTTTCTCCAGAAAGCATCAGAGCAAACAACTATTAACTCATCAGAACAGTATTCAAACTATTTCATATATAAATGATGTGCTCTTCCCTCAAGTGCACCATTTAAGGATAAGTACTTAGAATAGTTAGATACTATACTGGATTGGGATTTATGACCTCACCAACCATGTATAATTAGCTAGTTTACAACACCAAGCTGAATTCCCTTATACTGAGTTGGTCTTAAGTCCAACATGATGATTGGTTGGTTATTCCAAAGATACAAGTGCCATTATTGCACCTTGGAGATATCTTGGTATTCTGGTCATTGCTGTTCATAGACATTACAACTAAGTAAGACTATGTATATTTTTTAATAGCAACTTGTACAGCACCTCCAGATACTGTGAGAGCAAACCGCAGGGGTGAAGCTTACAGTTCGTTTCCAGAGATTTCTCCAAGTCCTTGTCTGAAGCTTGTGGTGTCTTATTAATAGGAACTTACCTACAAGTTTTTGGAGGCAACCAAAGGCAATAGTAATAGTCTATTTTATTTGGGGAATGCTCTTGAACTCCCCTGATCAATAACTTGAAGGGACATTTTGAATGCCTGGCACTGATGATGTTGTTAGACAGTCTATGGCTCTTTGGAAGCACATTATTACCCAAAGTAGAATCATCTCATTTAAACTGTGAGTTTGTGTGTGTGTGTGTGTGTGTGTGTGTGTGTGTGTGTGTACAACAAGATATCTGCTGGAAGGTAGTGTCTTCTTTACATTTAGAGATTTCATGCACCCATGAAATCTCAACAATATGGTTGCCCATACAAGACAAACATAATAAACATAATAATGACAATATCAGCTGAATATTAATATAAATTAGTATAATATAAGGTCCCACCCATAGATCAAGAACTACAAGAAATTAATGTCTACAAGACAGGAAGATTTTGTCTTCTCTAGCAATAAGTCCCTTGACAGGATATCTAGCCCTAAGCAGTCTTCCCTAATACATATACATATGAACACCTCCAAATGAACTTGACATGTTGTATTTATATATAGTAATTAAGAAGATGAGTTCATTAATTTGAAAGGGAGTGGATTGGGAACACATAAAGAGTTGGAAGAGGAAAGAGAATGGTTAAAAATACATAAATACAACACTCATATATTAAAATCTCAAATTTTTTAAATAAAAAAATAAAAATGCAAAAATGAATTTGTTATTTAAAAAGAGTAATGATGGGCACTTGTAAAATTGTGGAAAACTTTAGACTCAAACCAAGTAGTGACAATTAATCTTTCCTTCATTCTTTGAATCCTGAATAGAAGTTGTACATGGTATCCTACATATTTATTCCCAACACTCAGAAGACAAAGGTGGGTGGATCTCTGTGAGTTCAAGACCAGACTAGTCTACCTCACAAGTTCCAGACAAGCTAGGGTGATAGAGTGAGATTCTGTCTCAAAAACAATTGAAATATTCAAAATTAATTAAAAACTGGCTACTGAGATTCAGGCTCTATATAAACATAATATCCTGGATGATGCTAACATGAGTGCTGAACACAACCAATGTGAGGAATGCCCATACAAATCTTTGATTAACTTATAATACAATATGCATTCAGAAAAAAAAAAACACCTTGGTAATGAAAAACATGTCTGACACAAGAAGAAAAAAAAAAAGTCAAGCCTGAAGGATTAATCTTGTTGAATGAGCGAACTATGATCTTGAATAAGTTACTTATTGGAAGAATTTGATGATAACAATAACTAAACATTGAGTCTGTAATCTTGTTTTACTGGCTTATTCATCTGAGATACCTGAATTTCATATTAAACCTCCCATTCTTTTGTTTTCAGATTTTACTGTTTTAAAAATTCAAAGCAACAGCTTCACTAGTCAGCCAGTAGGCAAGCTTCCTGCAGGTAGACTGCTTTAACACCTTCCCCCATCAATGGGTCCCTGTAAGCTACAAGGCCCACTGCCCAAATCTCCCCATCCCCTGTGGCCTTAGAGGAACTCTGAAGCACAGGCTACAACTGCACAGAGCAATCCAAGAGAGCAGGCTAAGAGAGATCTCAGCACACAGCCAGTAACTGCACAGAGTAGACTAAGGGCAACTCCCTAAGGCACAGACAGTAACTGCAAGGATTGGACCAAGAGGAAAAGACACTGCTGGCACCAATTGGAGGAAGAAGTGGATAGGCATCAACGGAAACATTCATTCAACAACCTAAAAAGCAGCATAGTAATGTAAGAGTCCAGTGGTCACACAACTGGAAGAGCTGACCATCCTAACCCGGAAGAAGCAAAAGGAAAGGATCTTAAATATAACTTTATGAAGATGATAGAGACCATTAAAGAGGAAATGAAAATTCTCTTAAAGAATATGAGGGAAAGACATGCAAAAAACTGGAAGAAATCAATAAGTATCTTAAATAAGCTCAAGAAAACCAAGGAAAGAAAACAATCAAACAGGAGAAGGAAACAATTCAAGACTTGAAAACTGAAATAGAGGCAATAAATAAAACACAAACCAAGGAAATTCTGGAAATGGAAATGATGTGAGAGTCCCTTCTGTGTGCTTGATTACCATTAATGAATAAAGAAACTGCTTTGGACCTGTAGCAAGACAGAACTTAGGTAGGCAGGGAAAGCTAGGCTGAATGCTGGGAGAAAGAAGGGAGAGTCAGAGAGAAGGGATGGATCCACCAGAGACAGATGCTGGGAATTTTAGCCAGTAAGCCACTGTTATGTGGCAATACACAGATTAATAGAAATGGGTTAAATTAATATGTAAGAGATGAGCCAAAAAGAAGGAAGAGCTAATGGGCCAAGCAGTGATTTAAATAATACAGTTTCTGTGTGATTACTTTATGGCTAAGTGGCTGGGAACCAACTAGCAGCTCTCTGTTTCTCTCCAACGTGGAAAATTTAGGTAAATGAAAAGGAATTACCAATGCAAGCATAACCAACAGAATACAAGAGATGATAGAGAGAATCTCAAATGTTGAAGATACTATAGAGGAAATAGATTCATCAGTCTAAGAAAATAATAAATCCAATAAATTCTTAACAGAAAACATCCAGGAAATCCAGGACACTATGAAAATACCAAACCTAAGAATAAAAAAAAGGGATAGAAGAAGAAGAAAAACTCAAACTCAAAAACACAGAAAATATATTCAGCAAAATCATAGAAGAAAACTTTCCCAACCTAAAGAAGGATATACCCCTGAAGGTACAAGAGGCTTACAGAAAATCAAATAGATTGGACCAAAAAAAGACTCCTCAAAGCACAAAACATACAGAATAAAGAAAGAATATTAAGAGCTGCAAAGGAAAATACCAAGTAACATATAAAAGCAGACCTATCAGAATTACACGTGACTTCTCCATAGAAATCTTGAAAGCCAGAAGGTCCTGTCAGAAGGTCCTGCAAATGTGCTGTAGACACTAAGAGACCATGGATGCAAGCCCAGACTACTATACCCAGCAAAGCTTTCAATTACTATTGATGGAGAAAACAAGACATTGCATGATAAAACCAGATTTAAGCAATACCTATTCACAAACCCAGCCTTACAGAAAGTTCTAGAAGGAAAATTCAATCTAAGGAAGCTAACTGCATCCACAAAAACACAGGTAACAAATACCCTCACACCAGGAAAACCCAAAGAAGGGAAATACACAAACACTACCACTGAAAAAATAACAGAAATTAACAATCACTGATCATAAATATCTCTTAATATCAATGGACTCAGTTCACTTATAAAAAGACACAGGCTAAGAGAATAGATACAAAGCAGGATCCATTCTTCTGCTGTATACAAGAAACTTACCCCAACTTCAAAGACAGACATTACCTCAGAGTAAAAGAATGAGAAAGGATTTTCCAATCAAATGAACTGAAGAAACAAGCAGGTGTAGCTAATATCTAACAAAATATATTTCAAACTAAAATCAATCAGAAGAGATGGAGAAGGATACTTCATATTCATCACAGGAAAAATCCCTCAAGATGAAGTCTCAATTCTCAAATTTAACCCCAAATACAAGAGCACCCACATATGTTAAACAAACATTACTAAAGCTTAAATCGCACTTCAAATCCCACACACTTATAGTAGGAGACTTCAACACCACACTCTCCCCAATGGACAGGTCATCCAGATAGGAACCTTAACAGAGAAATAAGAGAACAGATAACATGACTCAAATGGGCTTAGCAGACATCCATAGAACATTTCACCCAAACACAAAAGAATATACCTTCTACTCAGCACCTTATGAAACATTCTCTAAAATTGATCACATTCTGGGTAACAAAGCAAACCTCAACAGATAGAAAAATAAAATTGGAAAAACCTCCTGTATCTTATCGGATCACCATTGTTTAAAGTTACAATTCAACAGCAACACTGATTGCGAAAAACTACAAATTCATGGAAATTGAACAGTACTCAATTAAATCACCCCTGAGTCAAGGAAGGAAAGAAAGAGTAGAAAAGAAATGAAAAGAAAAGAAAGAAATTAAAAACTTCCCAGAATTCAACAAAAATGAAGGTACAATGTACCCAAACCTATGGGACACTATGAAAGCGGTGCTAAGAAGAAAGTTCATAGGACTAAGTGCCTATATAAAGAAAGGAGAGAAATCTCACACTAGCAACTTAACATCACACCTGGAAGCACTAGAATAAAAAGAAGCAGACTCACCCAGAAAGAGTAAATGAGAGGAATAATCAAATTGAGTGCCAAAATTAATAAAAAAAAAAGAAACAAAGAAACAATGAAACAAAGAATCAATGAAACAAAGAGCTGGTTCTTTGAGAAAATCAACAAGATAGACAAATCCTTACCAAAACTAATCAAAAGGCAGAGAGAGAACATCCAAATTAACAAAATCAGAAATGAAAAAGGCAGGCATAACAACAGACACTGAGGAAATCCAGAGAATCCATTAGATTGTACTACAAAAATCTGCACTCCACAAAACTGGAAAACATAAAAGAAAGGGACAATTTTCTGGATAGGTACCACATACCAAAATTAAATCAAGATCAGGTGAACAATTTAAATAGACCTATAACCTACAAAGAAATAGAAGCTTTTGTCAAAAGCATCCCAACCAAAGAAAGCCCAGGGTTTTAGCACAGAATTCTACCAGAACTTCAAAGAGCTAATACCAATACTCCTCAAATTCTTCCACATAATAGAAACGGAAGGAACATTGCCAAACTCTTTTTACAAGGCTACAGTTACCCTGATACCGAAACCACGCAAAGATTCAACCAAGAAAGAGAATTACAGACCAATCTCCTTCATGAACATTGATGCAAAAATACTCAATAAAATACTGACAAATCAAATCCAAGAACACATCAAAAAAGCTCATCCCTCATGATCAAGTTGACTTCTTTCCAGAGATGCAAGGATGGTTCAACAAAAGAAAATTTATGAATGTGATTCACCATATAAATAAATTGAAAGAAAAAAATATGATTATCACATTAGATACTGAAAAAGCATTTGACAAAATTCAACACCTCTTTATGATAAAGGTCTTCGAGAGGTCAGGGATACAAGGAACATATCTAAACATAATAAAAACAATATACAGCAAGCTAACAGCTACCATCAAATTAAATGAAGAGAAACTCAAAATGATTCCACTAAAATCAAGACAAGGCTGTCCACTCTCTCCATATCTACTCAACATAGTTCTTGAAGTTCTATCTAGCATAATAAGACAACAAAAGGAGATCAAGGGGATACAAATAGAGAGGAAAAACGTCAAACTTTTGCTATTGGCAGATGATATGATAATATACATGAGTCACCCCAAAAACTCTACCAGAGAACTCTTACAACTGATAAATACCTTCAGTAATGAGGCAGGATACATGATCAACTAAAAAAAAAAAAATTGGTAGCCTTCCTACATACAATGATAAAGAAGCTGAGAAAAAAATTCAGAGAAACATCACCCTTCACAATAGCCACAAATAATATAACTTATTTGGGGTAAAACTAACTAAAGAAGTGAAAGACCTGTTCAACAAGACTTTAAGCCTTTGAAGAAAGACATTGAAGAAGACATCAAAAAATGAAAAGATCTCCCATGCACTTGAATAGGCAGAATCAACATAATAAAAATGGCAATCTCACCAAAAGCAATCTACATATTCAATGCAATTCCCATCAAAATCCCAACACAATTCTTCACAAACCTTGAAATAACAATACTCAACTTCATATGGAAAAATTTAAAAAAAAAAACAAGATAGTCAAAACAATCCTGTATAACAAAAAAATTTCGGGAGGCATCACCATCTCTGACATCAAGCTCTATTGCAGTGCTACAGTGATGAAAACAGCTTGGTATTGGCATAAAAGCAGACAAGTTGACCAATGGAACTGAATCGAAGACCCGGATACAAATTCACACACCTATGAACACCTGGTTTCTAACAAAGAAGTTAAAATTATACAATGGAAAAAAGAAAGCATCTTCCACAAATGGTGCTGACATAACTGGGTGTCAATATGTAGAATAATGCAAATAGATCCATACCTATCTCCATGCACAAAACTCAAGTCAAAATGGATTAAAGGTCTCAATAAAAATCCAACCACACTGAACCTGATAGAAGAGAAAGTGGGAAGTAGCCTTCAATGTATAGGCACAGGAGACCACTTCCTAAATATAACCCCAGTAGCACAGATACTGAAAACAACAATAAGTAAATGGAACCTCCTGAAACTGAGAAGCTTGTGTAAAGAAAAGGACACAGTCAATAAGACAAAAGGGAGCCTACTGAATGGGAAAAGATCTTCACCAACCCCACATCAGACAGAGAACTGATCTCCAAAATATATAAAGAACTCAAGAAATTAGACATCAAAATCCCAAATAATTCAATTTTAAAATAGGGTACAAATCTAAACAGAATTCTCAACACAAGAATTTCAAATGGCTGAAAAACACTTAAGAAAATATTTAACATCCTTAGCCATCAGGAAGATGCAAATTAAAATGACTCAGAGATACCAACTTACATCTGTCAGAATGGCTAAGATCAAAAACACCAATAATAGCTTATGCTGGAGAGTATGCAGAGTAAGAGGAACACTCCTCCATTGCTGGTAGGAATGGAAACTTGTACAACCACTTTGGAAATCAGTATGGTGGTTTCTCAGAAAGCTGGGAACCAACCTACCTCAGGACCCAGAAATATCACTCTTGGGCATATACCCGAAGGATACTCAACCATACTACAAGGGCATTTGTCCAACTATGTTCTCAGCAGCATTATTCATATATAATGCCAGAAACTGGAAACAACCTAGATGCCCCTTAATTGAAGAATGGATGAAGAAAATGTGGTACATTTAAACAATGGAGTACTATTCAAAGGTTAAAAAAATTACATCTTGAAATTTGCATGAAAATGTATGGAGTTAGAAAAAAAATCATGAGTGAGGTAACCCAGACCCAGAAAGATGAGTGTGGTAAACACCCACTCATAGGTGAATATTAGCTGTAAAGCAACGGATAAGGAATCTATAGCCCATAACCCCAGAGAAGTTAAGCAACAAGGAGAACCCTAAGAGAAATATACATAGATCTCCCTGGGAAGGAGAAATAGACAAGATCTCCTGAGAAAAAAATGGGTGTGGGGAGAAGGGAAAGTGAAAAGGGAGAAGGGAAGGGGGAAGGAGAACTAGGGGGAACAGAATGATCTAGATAGAGGAAGGACAGAGAACAAGAAAAGAGATATCTTAATTGAGGGAGCCATTGTGGGACTAGTAAGAAACCTAGCACTAGAGAAATTTCCAGGAACCCACACGGCTTACCCCAGCTAAGACCCTAAGAAATAGTGGAGAGGGTGCTTGAACTGGCCTTGCCCTGGAGTCAGATTGATGACTATCTTAAATGTCATCATAGAACCTACATCCAACAACTGATGGAAGCAGATGCAGAGAACTACAACGGAGCATTGGACTGAGCTCCCAAAGTCCAGGTGAAGAGTGTGAGGAGAGAGAATAGGAGCAAAGAGGTCAAGACCATGATGGGGACACCCACTGAAACAGCTACCTGAGCCAATGGAAGCCTTCCAACTCCAGTCTGACAGTAAACAAACCAGCCTAGGACCAAATTAGACCCTCTGAATGTGGGTGACAGTTGTATGGCTGGGCAGACTGTCTGGCCACTGGCAGTGAGACCAGGATTTATCCCTACTGCTTGTTCTGGCTTTTTGGAACCCATTCTCTCTGGAGGGACACCTTGCTCAGTCTAAATGTACTGGGGAGGGCCTTGGTCCTGCCTCAAAGCAATATGCTAGACTTTGTTGACTCCCCATGGGAATCCTTATCCTCTCTGAAGAGTGGATTGGGGAGGGGGGGAGGTGGAGGAAGCAAAAGAAGAGGAGGGAGTGGGAAAAGAATTTGGCAAATGAAATGAAAACAGATAGCGATTTTAAAATAAATTTTTCAAAAAATCCATAGTCATGAAAATCAGTTTGGTGGAATTTTGGGGGAAAGGGTGGTTTCATTTTGTTTTCTTAGTTTTGTTGTTGTATTGAGTTTTTGCTTTTTTGAGAGAGAACATAAAGTTGGGTAGGGAGGGAGGGAGGGAGAATGGATCTGGAAGGACTTGGGAGAGGGCAACAGTACGATCAAAATATATTTAAATTTAAAAACTGCTTTAAATAATAAAAAAACATAAAAAATCTATAAACATGAACTTAATTTATTAGTATTAGCTAATACTCTGTATTAACTATCAGCACAGCAGGTCAAGGGTACTTTCCTTGATGTTCAACTTTACCTGCTCCCTGATATCTGGCCTTCGGTCATTGAGTCGCAGCACCAATCCACCTGACAGCACCTATCACATTTATTTGTGAAATCACCCTTTTCGCTTTCATCAAGACAGGGAGCTCATTCTCATTTGCCTCCTGTTGCTGGTGGTGAGAGGATGTGATATGCAGGAGTCTCTATGCGGAGGAAGCCCTCCAAATCAGCAAGTACTCAAAATTGTGTGCAAAATATGAATAAAATATTGATTTCATTAAAAATGTTAAGGACTACTTAATTCAAAAACATTTTATATGTTTGCATATTTATTCTGAAATTTGCATATTTGTTTGCATATAACTTGTAAAGATGAATGTTAATTATACTTTAAAATCATTTATAAATTGTAACTAAGAATGTTGTATGAATTTTTAAAACTGACAAATTCTCAAGTACCACTAATTATAAAGTGTCATGTAAAGTACACTGGAGCAGACCTCATATTGAAAAAATATTGAGATCCTGACAAATAGGAAAGCAGAATCATGAAGTGTGCTTGCTGATTAAACGATACCTCGGGCGAGTAAAAGTTAAGTATCATTCAAGCTTTCTCTATGCATTGGTCGATCCTCCTAGAATCAGGATGATTTTGCTCCTAACCTGACAGATGCCTTACCTGGCTCCTCCTCATTAGCACATATTCAAACGTACATTCTGGGAGTTATTTCATATTTGGTTCAGCTTTACGTACTCTGGACATGATGGGCAAAAGGAACTAGAAATCGTAGGAAGTCATAAGTTGCTCTACCAGTATTTCCTAACCCTTGAAATGAGCTGAGATTTGGCCCTGCACTGTCTGTAATGATCTGGAGTAATTTCAGGCATTTCCACAAAGTCAGATCTGGACTGGTTTTCAAAAAGAACCATTGAGAAGAATGAAACATCCAGGTAATTACCCTGACATTGGACCTAACACTCTGTCTATTAAATTAGGCATGAAACTGAACTACTTAAAACTACAGCAGGTCTTGCCTTATGGATTGCTATAAGCTTTCTAAAGTTTTGATAAAATATTTACTTATCGTAAGCACAGATATACTATAGGAAGGAATCACAGCCTGGGTGTCATTTTTCTTCTAAATTAGTAATTACTGTAAGCCAATTTTAAATTTTTCCAAAGAGCTGTCATTAATTCCACCATCTAACATCTCCCTGTCAGGGAAACACCTTGCTACCACTTCCTCTTTCTCTACCAGCCTCATGTCCCTTGTATCTGTTAGTTTAGGGTTGATTTGCAGATGTCTTAATACAGGAAATAATTAATGCTAAGTTATTCCAGGTTGTTATATTATCAGTGTCCTATCTGAATTCATACTAACTTAATTAGAGATAAAGTCAGCAACAAAAACCAAGTAACCCTTAAGGTTCCATGCCAAATATGATCGACTCTGCTGGCAGAACAGAACTCAAATCTTGAAAATAACTGATATCAAAAGACAAAAGTAAACAAATTAGATTTGTAACTTTGCTTTTCCCCTCTGGGTATTAATAAACCTTTATAAAGTACATAGTGACCTCTTCAAATCTGCCTTAATCGGAATTTAGTGTTCTGAAAGGCAAATGGAAAAAAATTGTCTCCCTCTGGTGGGGAATATAACAAGTTTTTCTTTTTCTTTCTCTTTTTCTGTTTCTTTTTTCCCCCTCCTGTTTTGGTTTGTTTTTTTTTTCCTGCAGTCAGTTTTAACTAAGTTTCATGATGGCATAAAAAGAGTATTTTCGAATGACCAGATTTGTATCATCTTTTCGACAGATTTTATTATTATTTAAATGTGACCAGTACTAAGAAAATCCAGATTCAAAAGCCAATCTCTACTTCTTTGACCTTTTACCCCTGAATTAAAAAAAAAAAGAGAAAGAAAGAAAGAAAGAAAGAAAGAAAGAAAGAAAGAAAGAAAGAAAGGGCTAAAAGAAGGAAAACTTGGATCCAAATCCAAGTTTTGTGTGTTCAAGAAACATCCAGTGGCTAGATGGCTGTAATCAAAAACTTCACTTTAGAATTTGTAGTTTTGAACTTACACTTCTAAATAAGCAATTTCAGAGTAGGAAAATTCTAGAAGAAGCCCCATCTCCCTCCATCCACCCACACCATTTGCCAAGGCTACCCAGGGCTCTTTCCCTTCACCGTGACCCTGAAACAATGGAAATATATTACATTGTCATCTGAGAGCTGGCTTGTTTGTGTGGCCAACCCCAGTCAAGACTGGGAGCTCTTCAGCAGATGTTTTATGTTTGAATGTCTGCAAGTCACCAGTGTGTGCCCTAGTGTCTGGAGCAATGAGAATCCACCCCAACCAGGAGTGAGCAAAGGTTTGAGTATACAATCATGAACACAACATACCCAGTCCCTGCACCCCTTGCATGATAGAGTCAATCTCTAGACTTCTTTATTCTCCTTGTTTATGCATCCTCTGATCTACATCTCCCAACTTCCTGCTATGTTGGTTCAGGGGTTTTGTCAACTCTACACAAGCTGGGGTCATCTGGAAAGAGGTAACCACAGCTGGGAAAATATCTCCATCAGATGGGCAAGTCTATAAGACATTTTGTTAATTCATGATTGATGTCAGAAGGCCCGGCCCACTGTGGGTGGTGCTTCTTTGGGGCAGGTAGTCTTGCGATGTATAAAAACATCAAGCTGAGCAAGCTATGGAGAGACAACCAAAAAGTAATATTCCTCCATGGTCTCCTTCAATTCCTGTAGCACGAATAATAAAAACCCAGAGACAGAAACTGGGGTTCAACCTCAAAGCCAGAAAAGCACAGTAGCCAAGTCACTAGAGAAGTCTTAACCTCTCCCAACGCTGGGTGACCTCAAAACTAAGCAGGCTAAGCTAACTGAGCCTCTTTCTCCTCCCATTTTATATTCCCTCTAGTGCTGGATTTAAGGGCATATGACTCCTTAGTACTGGGATTAAAGGTATGAGCCACTACCACCTGGGTTTATTTCTACATTGATTTTATGTAGCCCAGGGTGGCCTTGACTCACAGAGATCCTTGTGACTCTGTCTGTCAAATCCTGGTATTAGAGGTGTGTGTCACCATTGCCTGTCCTCCAGTGGCTTTAGCTTTGCCACTGGTCTTCAGACAAGATTTATTTATCAAACAATATACCACTACAAGTTCCTGCCTATAGATTTCTGTCTTAGCTTCTCTGATGATGAACTATAACCTGTAAGCCAAAAAAGAATCTATTTCCATCCATTTGCCTGATAATTCAAGCAGGTCATTATTTTTTTCTGCTGTGTAGCACTCCATTGTATAAATGCAGAAAACATCATATTAAGTGGGGTAACCTGGACCAAGAAAGACAATTATCACATGTACTCACTCAGAAGTGGTTTTTAAACATAAAGCAAAGAAAGCCAGCCCAAAAATCACAATCTCAGAGAACCTAGACAACAATGAGGACTCTAAGAGAGATATACCTGGATCTAATCTTCATAGGTAGTAGAAAAAGACAAGATCTCCTAGTAAATTGGGAGCTTGGGGACCATGGGAGAGGACTAAAGGGGAGGGGAGAGAAAGGGAGGGGATCAGAGAAAAATGTATAGCTCAATAAAATCAATTAAACAAAAGAATCCATTTCCTCCTTAAGTTGCTTTTGGTCAGAGGATTTTACCAGAGATAGAGAAACTAGCTAGCTAATCCACCTACTGATCCTGACTCCTGCCACTGATTGCTGCTGTTTTGTTTTCTATGTCTACATACTTCCATTTATTAGACTCCGTATAACAATACATATGAAGGATGGGGGTGCTGTTCTGTGGTAAAGGGCTTACCTAACATGTGTAAACCCAAATATAATCCCAGCGGTATAAAAAGAACAGCTTCCAGCTGGGCGGTGGTGGCACACACCTTTAATCCCAGCACTCCGGAGGCAGAGACAGACAGGTGGATCTCTGTGAGTTCAAGGCCAATTTAATCTACAAGAGAGTTCCAGGACAGGATCCAAAACTACAGAGAAACCTTGAAAAACCAAGAAAAAAAGAATTAAAGGAAGAAAGGGAGGGAGGGAGGGAGGGAGGAAGGAGGGAAGGAGGGAAGGAGGGAAGGAAGGAAGGAAGGAAGGAAGGAAGGAAGGAAGGAAGGAAGGAAGGAAGGAAGGAAGGAAGGAAGGAAGGAAGGAAGGAAGGAAAGTCTTCTAGGTATAGTATGACTGGTGTACATATGAACTCACAGAGACTGTGGCAGCATATTCAGGTCTAAGTCAGAAGGTATCCCAGTACTGAGAGAGGAAGTGAACATAAGTCTCCATCCCTAACCTAGACGCTATCACCAACTGATAATGCTCACAAAGAAAAAAAAAGTTTTCTACGATGGAATCCCACTGGGTATGCACACCACATTTAAGAGCAGGTCCCATGCCCAGGAGTAGATGGCTAAAACAAATCTAACTCAATGATAGTTTGACGTTTTGTTTTGGTTTTGTTTTTTTTTTCTTCTTTTTTTGTATCATAATGCTTTGTCTTGGCATTTTGTTTTGTTTAACCCCACAGGTTTTTTGATTATAGATTATGGTTTCTGATTTTGTGTCTTTATGGGATTTCTGTATTTGTACATTTGTCTGTGTGTGTGTGTGTGTGTGTGTGTGTGTGTGTGTTCATGTGTGTGTGTGTATCTGTCTGTGTTTCTTGTGCTCTTTTCTTTGGCTCATGTTTTTGATTTTGTTTTGGCTTTTGGTTTTGGTTTTTTATCCCACTCAGGCTTGTCCTTATTTTATCTTGTTTCATTTTTTAAAGATGACTGTTTTCTGGTGAGAGAAAGCAAGAAAGGGTGTAGATTTGAGTTGGTGGAAATGATCTGTAAGGAACTGGAAGAAGGGAAATCATAATTAGAAAATAGTACATTTAAAAATCTATTTTCAATTGCAAATAGAACTGGTGTACATATGAACTCAGAGACTTCATATGAAGACTACATATGAAAAAGGAAGGGCCAACTCAGTATTTACTGAGAAAAAAGTGTTATATTAAGTGTGGTAAAGAGAATGCAATAATGAGACTGTTGCAGAGTTGTAGACAATGTCAAGAAGACTGGATAAGGGAAAGTGGAGCCCCTTAGAGCTAGCAAACTGAAACACCATTACCTACACCTAAGGATAAATGGAGAGAGTAATACAGCAGTTATCATAACCCAAAGAAAAAAATCATAACTGAAGGATAGAATCTCCTTTGAAGACTCATAGAAGCGAGAAAGTGGAGTCATGAAATTCAAAGAGAACCTTAGAAAGTTCCAGATGAAAGGGAGGTTGGAGGTCATTATAATCCAACTTGCCTATTTTAGCATTGTAGTCCCAAATGTCAACTGGCTGTTACGACATCAAATGGGGCTTTAGGGAGCAAATAGCCACAAATGACCTGCAATCCATTCTTACAGACAAAAAAAAAACTGCGTTGATCTCAGGTTCTTCATGTCCTCTAGTATTCTGGAAAGTTTCCCATTGATTAAATCGAAACAACCAGAAGGCAGAGGGCAACGGAACCTCTGATTCTACCTTCAAAAGTCAGTTTCCTGGAGCAGGTCATAAGAGACTCAGGAGGAACCAATAGACAACATCTTTATAGAGAGTCTTTTAGTCACCTGATAGTAGAAAGCGGAGCATTGGACTTAAACTCAAAATATGAAGGCCACAGCAAGAAGAGATGATGAAGCATAAAAACCTCTGGCGGTGTACATCCAGCACTAACAAGACTTTTGATGTACAAGTCACCTCACACTTTGGGCAACATCAGTGGAATGAGCAAATAGAACTATGATGCTCTCTGTGCTCCCTTTCATCTTGAATCAACTGAGATTCTCTTTGAATTTCAGGATTCCACTTCCTCTTATTGTCCCTCCCATGATGCTTCAATAGCCTGAGTGCATGCTGAGTGCTTATCAATTAAGGTCTGCCTAGATTTTCCGGGAATTGACAGTCCCAGAAGTAAAGAAGAAAAGAAAATTTTCTGGTGTTGAGTGGAAGCAGCCAACATTGATCATACTCATAGAGTTCAGAGCAAAATCTCTGCCCTAACTATAGAAGTATACTAAGAGAATCAATCATACTACATATGAAGCTGAGACTTCTTCAAAGTAAATGGCTTAATTAAACTTAATCTGAATACATTATTTACTGCCTGTCTTAGTTTCACTTGCTATTATAAGATAAAGCAGCCTAACAAAAGCAACTTAAAGGAGAAAGGATTTATTTGACTCAAAATTTCAGGTTGTAGCCTATCATTTTGAGGAAGTCAAAGTGGCAGCAACGTGAAGCAGCAGTCACATGACAAGCCACACCCAAAAGCAAAGAGCAATAACTGCATGCATGCTATGTTCAGCTCGCTTTCTCCACTGTCATACAAATCAAGACCCCCTTCCCACCTAAGGGAATGGTACTACCCACAGTAGGTGAACCTCGCCACCTCAATCAATATTATCAGAATAATACCCAACACACAGCTCCACAGGTCAACCCAATCTGTGTAATCCCCATTACACTCCTCTTACTGGCGACCCTGGATTGTCTCACACTGGCAACACTAACAATCACACTCTCTTAGAATATTTCAGTGCTGTGATATTTTTTATTTTCAATCAAAACACTCTGCAAACCACATTTTAAAATGAGGAAAGGAAATGACACGGGTCATCTTTTTCTTACAACTAAAACATCAGAGTTTGTTGTGACAGCCGCCAGTGAAGTGAACAAAATTAAATTACAATTCCTGTCTCAACTGACTTGTTGAGTGGGAACAAGTTCAAATGCCAGTAAAGAGACTGATCTACAGACTATTCTACTGAAAAAGAAAAAACAATTTTATTTATGTACTGAATGAATGACAAGCGGTAAACCATTTTCTTTATTTTCATAGAAACTGTTCTACACTTAGGAATCTACATGATGGACCAGAATGCAGTGACAAGAAAGGATTGACATTTGCCAGACTCGAGTTTATTCATTCATTCGCTACTGACTCACTAAGTGCTGGACATTAGTGTTTGTATATTGAATGGCAAAGAACCAGCAGCAGTCCATATGGAACTGGTAATGTGTTGGAAAGTGTTACCACTGCCAGATGCCATTCACTCTCTACTAATATTTTCAGGATTCTTACTTTTGTCCTTTTATTTTAATTTACTTAATTATTTAATCGGTTCTCAAATAATTTTAAACAAATCTATAATACATACTGAACATTTCTGGTGACATTTTAAAAAAATGGCCCCCAAAGGAAGTGGCACTATTAGGAGATATGGCCCTGTTAGAGTTGGTGTGTTCTTGTTGGAGGAAGTGTGTCACTGTGGAGGCAAGCTTTGAGGTCTCATATATGCTCAAATACACCGAGTGCCTCAGTCCACTTTCTCTTGACTTCTGATCAAGATGTGACCAGTCTGCATGTCACCATGTCCCACCATGATGAACTGGACTCAACCTCTGAAAATGTAAGCCGCCACAATTAAATGTTTTTCTTTTATAAGAGTTGTCATGGTCATAACATCTCTTTAACTAAGATAGAAGTTGGTACCAGGAACTGGGGTATTGCTGTGAAAGGCCTGACCATGCTTTTATTTGGGAGAATTTGGACTTTGGGTGTTTGGGTTAGGAAAGCAGTGGAATGCTTTAAGTGATTCTTTTTTTTTTTTTTCTTTTTTTTTTTTTTTGATTTTATCATATTTATTATCGGTTGTTATACTTTGGGTTGCTTTTGCAAACGGGATTGCTTCTTCCCTTTGAGGTCATTTACAATTAGCATATAAAATACATCTTATTTTTATATTGACTTTATATCCCGCACCAATACAGAATGTGTTCAATGGTTTCATTGTTTGAATTTTCCTATACATATGAAATAGGATCACCTTAACAGTGGCAGTTTGAGTTCATTTTTCTTCATTTCGGCACTTTTTGTTTTACTCCTGCCTCAATATTTCTTGGAGGATTCTTAGTAGTGGTTTGAATAATAGTGATAAACTGATCATCACTGAATATTTTTATTTTCCTGAGTTTACAAAGAAAGCTTTCAAGTTTTCTCCATTCAGAGTAATATTAATAAATGGAATATTGTAAATGATTTTATTATGTTGAGGTATTTCTTTTATATCAAATTTGTTCACTGTGTTTATCATGAGTATGTGCTCAAGTTGATTAAATCTTGTTAATAATTCTCTCAAATTGATCATAGTACTGTTTCATTTTGTTTTAAGTGATTCTTAATGGGTCATACCAATAGGAGCATGGAAGGCAATGATGCTAAGAGTAATTTGAATTGATGGGGGGTGGCTCAAGATGTTTCAGAAAAAAATTGTTCTACGTAGCATAGAAACCAGTCTTGTGATATTTTGGTGAAGAATGTGGCTGCTTTTACCATTATCCAAAAAGTTTCCCCAAATCTAAAGTGAAGAGATTTGGATTAATTCCCTTGAAAGAGAAAAATCCCAAAAGAGCTAGTATAGACTCTGTTGTGTGGTTAGTAGTATTAACTCTGATGAAGATATATAATGAAAAGGAACAAGCTGAGCAAGAAAGAATGTTTGCAGAGGAAATGAGCACCAGAAAGTGGAATACAGTGAAGTTCCATGTTCAAAGCTATAAGCATATTAAGAAATGATATAAAGGGAATGGTGACCTCAGGAAAGATCTTACCCAGCTAAATTTCCAACTTGTGAAAAGGAATTATAGAAAAGCTTAAAGCCAGGTGTGGTGGTACACACCTTCAATTTCAGCACTCAGCAGTCAAAGGATGGTGGATTGATCTCCGAGTTTGAGGCCAACCTGCTCTACAGAACAAGTTCAAGGACAGCTAAGCTTAGGCATGAAGGTAAATGGAGAGCTGATGAAGATATAATTATACAAGGAAGCCATGTTCCAGCCCCATCAAACACCAGAACATGGCAACTTTGGCCACATGATTCTGGAGTTAAGAGTAGAAGAAAGGGTCTAAGGAATTTGCCTCAACACCTAAGGAGAGCTGCTGAGGCCATGCATGTGTTAGGCGTATCCCTGAATGGGGGCCTAGAGAGGCCATTGTGTGAAGCTGTGAAAATAAAGTCTGAATTCCCTAGAAGACCCTCAGATGTTGAGACACCAGATACATCAAATACCTGCCAAGGAGAGCTGCTAACAGGAGTGGAACCAGCCCAAGAGAAAGATGTACATTGCAGTCAACAAAGCTGAGAAGAGTTTGAATTCTGAAGAACATTTCAACATCAGACATGAAGATGCAAAGTTTAGAATTTTTCCAGCCAGTTTTTAGTCTTGCTTTGGTCCAGAACTTCCTCACCATGTTCCTTCCCTATGTTTTGGAATGGTGATAAATATCCTCTACTAATACATGTTGGAAGTATATGATCTGCATTTTGATTTTGATAACAATGGGATTGTAGTTAAGGGATTTCCATGAGTATCAGAAGAGACTTTGGACTGTCAAACAGGTTTGAGACTGTTACAGACTATGGAGACTTTTTGAAGTTTAATTAAATGCATTTTACATTATGGTATTATTACAAGCTTATGGGGGCCAGGAAGTGTTTTCCAGCTACATCCATCTGTCATGTCAGCCTTTGGAAAGTAGAGGAAAAAGGATCAGGAGTTCAAGTTCATCCTTGGTCACATAGTAAGTTCCAGGCCAGTCCAGGCAGGCTCCATGAGACTCTATAGTTTTTTTAGGTCATTCTCTAGACTTAATCTGATCACTGAAATCATTAACTCCCAGGGAGAGGAAGGACAGGAATAGTAGGGATGCAGGAGGTGACAGTAGTCAATAAGAGAGGCATATATATGTGAAATTATAAAAAACAGTCATAATGATTACACATTATTTAAAACACATTCAGACATTGTTACTATATATGTTGGTCTCCATCAAGGCTAGCTTCCAGCCTCAAAAATCTTGCAGAGATTTTATGTGGTAACATTTCTCAGATGTTCTAGTTATGGCTTCTTCATACTCACACAGTGTTCTGATTCAAAGTCAACTGCACAGGGCAGGAGGAAGGCTGGTCTTTGAGGAAACACCATCCTTCTCTTACTTAAGAACAACCTATGTTTTGATTTCACTCTTATCCATACTTGACCCGACTCTGCCTCTAAGAACAGATTTCTTAGAGGTTTCCCTCAGAGATCTCTCTGGTAAGTGCATTCCACCAGGTCCACCCCAGTAATACAACAGATGTACCCAGAATTGTCCAAGTCCCAAAGAAAACAAGTTTACCCTGCTTTTAGTTATCCCATGGTAGCAGACAAGACAGTGGATAACAAACATCAACTAGACACATAACCAATTTACAGAGAGAAAGGCAAGGAAGTAGAATTAATTTTGAAGCAGATGCTCCCAGAGAGTGGATCTAATATGGGTCTAAAGAATAAGTGGGCCGTTGACACTCAGGGGGGAGAGAACAAGGGCCATCTAGGCTGAAAAAAAGTGAGACTAGAGAGACCTGGAAAATAGCAAGTCCAAGGATAGGGTTTTTAGTTTGGTATTGTTGCTGTGTGGACCAAGAGGCAAGCATGTTGGAGAAATTACCATCCCCGAAGAGCAGGAAGAAAAGGAATAGATAAATGCAAATTGCAGATGGAACTCAGGCAGAAATCGACCTTTTTCCTTGAAGCCCTGTGGCTCTTCTCATTCTTCTCATGTGGTCTCTAACACTGCTAGTTTTTAGTCCCAGCGATCCACAGAGGATGAGATTTCAGATGTTCGGGTTGTCTTTAGTCTTCCAAGCCTCACACAGCCTTCTGACTCAGGCTCATCACGGTTGCTTTGCTAGCCTTTACTGCTTCAGCTCCTCTTTAGTTTCTTCATCTCACCTGCTTTAGTGGTTTCACAGTTGCTCTCCATTATCAGTTTGATTTCATTTTAAAACATCAAGGAGACATACATCTGACCGTGTCTGTGAGGACATTCCCAGGGAGTCTTAACTGAGGAAAACCCACCAAATGTGAGCCAAACCCTCCCACAGCTGGAGTCCTGGACTGAAAAAAAAAAAAGGAAGACTGAGAAAGCCAGCAGGACTTTCTCTCTTTGCTTCCTGGCTAAAGACACAATGTGACCTCATGCTCCTGCCTTCCCCACCATATATACTGTATTCCCCGAAACCTTAAGCCAAGATACACCTTTCCTTCTTTAGGTGCCTCTGTGGGCATTTTATCATAGCAGTGAGAAAAGAACTAAGACAATTGGGTTGTCTTACTCTTCCATGGGGAGAGCTGTGTGAGAGCATAGAAATGACGAAGGTTTGTAAGCACATGGAGTTGTTCATGACTAAGTTGAACACTCCCATCCCACTTATGCCACATAAAAAAATTCTCTTAACTTTTCCTGGTCTGTGTTTATAAAATGTCAATGACAATATCTATAATTAAATGAATTAAGTAAAGCCTATGAAGTTACCATACTGCATATGTTTTTAATGCATTTGTTCCCCCCAAACCCTTCAAAATTTAATGATCTTCATCATGTCTTCTAGACCGTTGATGCTCACTGTAGACTGTGTGCCCAGAAATCACACTGCTGCCCTGAATTCCATACTTCTTCAGATCATACTGCCTTAAGTACTTTGGACAGGTTTGTAGTCTACATTAAATTCACTCCCCAAATCATTTGTGCATTAACTTGAATGCTTAACACTGCTAAAAGCTAGCAGAAAGTGTGTTCACCATGGGTCCTGCTCCAAAGAGTTCACGGCCCTTGGTGATTCATCTCTGTGGATGGACTTTTAAGGAAATTATCCAATAGTATAGTGAATGAGGTCATTAAACCTGAGTGATACAAGGATGTATTTTTTACAGTCAAGTAATTCCTTCATGGGAATGCTTTGTAATGCTATTAGGGCTTTGGAGAAAAACTAACCCTTACCAGAAGACAGTATCCAGGGAGACAAGGTCTCATTCTACACTCACAGAATTGTGTTTGATCTCAGTGGATTGGTCCTTTAAGTATGGCATAGATGAATAGATTTCAGAGTAGATCAGAGGTATGACAGCACTCACGTTTGCACACTTCTGTGTAACCTCAGCAGTTAGGGAATAAAACAATCACTCTATGATCCAAGAGATTATTCAAGTTTTCAACATGCAAGCTAGAGAAGCTTAGAGGAAAGAAGTGCCGTGACAGATGATCACTTGGGTCGCAGTCACAGCCACCGCACAAGGACAGAATGTCCTGACACCACAGAGAGAGCAAAGCTAAGTGAGTCAGTCACAAACATAATGACCTGAGGGCGGAGAACCACAGGGACAGATAAGGCTCTGGTAAACATGCCTTAGATAATCAAGACAGTAACTGTCTCCTCACACTAAATTGAAGTGTCTCAGGAGAAAGTTTGAAATCGGGAAGAAGTTTGCACACACACACACACACACACTGTCGCTCATTAAATCCCAGTCTCTGTCTCCCAACCTTTCCTTTCTAGGGTCTTGACCCACTCTTTTTCCTTTTTGTTGTTTTTTGTTTTGTTTGGGTTATAGGGCTTTTGTTTTGCATGGTACTGGGGATCAAAACTAGGAGGTCTTACCAATTTTCTCTTCTATGTCTATAAAGGGGGAAAAAGCATCAATTGCTCACAAGACCTAGACCCTGTGACAATTAAGCCTGAGAACACAATGCTGTTAATAGCCTCCTGTTAAAGGTGATAGGAAGGATATGTCCGGGTTCACTCACAAGTAAGTAGTGAAGATAGATTATGAACTCAGAGCTGTCTAGTGCTCATAGATTATTTGAGTTTAATATACCACCCCTTAACAGGTAAATAGCATGCTATATATATAAATAGTTTATAGCATGCTATAAACTTGTAAGATTTTATTCAAGTTTAATTTATTAAGTGTTCTTGAATACAAAACTTTTATACTCAAGGAAACAAATTTTTAAAGCTGAGGTTTCAGCTGAAGTTCAGTTACAACTGGGAGTGTAAGTGGTACCCTGAACAGCAGGCCCCCATTCAGCTGATCTCCAGTTAGACCGCAGATGTGACTAATGGGGCCAAGCCATGGGGCTTGATGTAAGAGGAGGTTTAGAACTTGCAGCCGAGTCTTAAAGTTGTATGGTTGAAGGAAAATAAGGTCAGATAAAAACCGTTTCCAACCTAACCCCAGGAAATGGAAAAGGGACGGACTGCCCTTCAGAATGGGAATAAAAACTGGATATACTGGAGCTGAGCTCCATCCTTTCTAAATGCATCCTAGGACTTTACTATTCATGAGCATAAGTGGTGTCTAGGTTATTTCCCAGTTTAAGAAAAAGGAATACAATTGACCGCATCTTTCTCACTGTTTTAATGTTGAGCTATTATAATCTCACATTCCAGTGGTCTTCTAACTGCACGGTTATAGTCTCCTTATACTTACTCTGAAATTGTTTTTCCATTGTTATCTTACATTATAGTCGCATCGTAATGTCATGTTTAAGGGTTCCCCATACACTTGTAATGAAATCGTTTTGCAGTTCAGAATGGCATCATATTGGCACTTTAAGCAGGGTATCCATCACCCCGTATTGATAGTTTTCACAACAAAACACCCTATTTTAGTGACTGTGAAAGTAAATAGATGTTGCCGGTGATCTGTTCTTCCATTTCAAACTTAAATGGTCTCATCTGTTTTATTTTACCTTGCAATTTTCACACCCACTGTGGTATGGGCCAAGTTGATACTGGTTGCTTTTAAATGAGGACAGTCGTTGCACTTGCTCATAAATGTTTATATGACAGCCACTCATCTGTTCTGGGTTAGTCCTTGTGCAATAGATCACCAACATACTTTGGCCACTCCAATTCTAAGGCAAGCATCGAGAAGTCTTATGCTACCTGTAATCTAGAGTGAGGCTATTTGTAAATGTTTTCAAATCAAATCAAATAAACATATAAAAGCGATGTGGGCATCGCAAACTGTTCCTAATACAACAGCTCAGAACTCCATCTCCAGACAGGGACACGTGGAAAAGGTGAATGACTTTCTACAGACAAAAACTTTAAAACTTGTTCGACATGCAGGAAATCTGAGAATATGTGCTGTATCACCACCGTTGTCAGGAATCAGACATTCTTAGCTAACGCTTTTAAATGTACCACCATCGCTCCTCTGTGGTTAAACTTTGTAAGTTTAACAATTTGGTTCCTGTCTCCACTTCGAAGATTAAATGCTGCTCAACCCAAGCAGAATCCAGACTCTTGGAAGAGAGCCAGGGCAAAGCGAATCTCCTGACAATGGGCTTCACTTTGAGATCTTTCTATTCTCTGCTGCTTAAAAGAGCTGTGGCTGCCTTGCGAGTCCCCCACAGCTGTTTGGACAGTTCCTCATAGGTCAGGCTAGAAAGTGGGGGAGCTAAGAGAGAATCCAAGAGCTCTACTTATATACAAAACGATTTCTGCTAGGGTATCGCGCCTGAACCCACATGGCCTGCCCCTGGAGCCGAAGGTACGGTTTCCCATAAGCTTGTCCCGTCTAGAAAATGACTTCTCCATCTTTTGAAGTTAATCTAGATGCTGACGATGCCACAGGCTGCACACCAGTGACTCCAAGTGTCAGAGGCCACACAGCCACTTGTTTAGGTGTTTGCGCTTAACTGCATTTTCTGTCGGGAAACTTCTGTTCTTAGGTGACCCAGATTGCTCCAAGGACAAAACGTGAATCCCTTAAAACTGAATTTGCTTTAGTTAAAAACCAAATATAAGTGCTTGGCAGTTGACTATGGCTTGAGCTGTAAAACCAAACTAAATATGAGGTAGGGTTTAGAACAACCCCACGATGTGCAATCCCAATGACACTCTCTTGGTGTGAGACTTTCGTGACGACTCTCATTTCAAAATTATCTTTGGAATAAGTCCAAAGAGGAAAATGTGACATGCATACACACATGGAGAAAAAGAAAACCTCAAGAGACTTAAGATACAAGCTTAATTATAGGTGGCTGAAAGCTGTATGATAAAAGAAAAATTAAAGAACGTACAATCTACACGTTCCTGGTTTCTGAGTGTCTCCTCTCTGGGGCTCTGATATTGCTTCTACTTTCAATCTCCTGCTGCTGGGGTAACAGGTAGTTAGTTACCAATCTGTAGCATTCACAGAGGCTCAACCCTGTTTATGCTACTCACAGAGGGCACATTCTTACCTCCTCCCTGAAAAAAATGACACCAAATTGATTTTTTTCTCTCTCTCTCTTTCTCCACTTCACCGTACCCCACCCCCACCTACAGGGATGTCCAAGATCACACACAGACTACAAGATTTTTGTTTTTTCTTTAATACTCGGCTCCTTCTGGAACTAATGTGGGATTTCCCTCTGTATGTTGTGATTACCATTAATGAATAAAGAACTGCTTTGGACCTAAAGCAGGGCAGAACTTAGGTAGGTGGGGAAAACTAAACTGAATGCTGGGAGAAAGAAGGGTGGAGTCAGAGAGAAGTCATGTAGCTTCACCAGAGACAGACTCTGGAATTTTATCCTACCAGTCACACAGATTAATAAAAATGGTTTAAATTAATATGTAAGAATTTGCTAATAAGAACCTAGAGATAATGGGCCAAGCAGTAATTTAATTAATACAGTTTCTGTGTGATTTCCAGGCTAAGCAGCCAGGAACCAGCAAGCGGCCTTCTTCCAACATGGAACCTCACTTAACTGTAAGCTCTCATGTTCCTTCTTTCTGGCTCTTTTTCTTCTGAAAAACATTTTAAGAAGCTCCCCCAAATTATGGCCCAGTCACCGCTTCCAGACATTATTTACCCAGTTAAACTTTTCACAAGAGTGGCATCCAATTCATTTCATCCACATCCACTGAATACCTCTGAAACCCTCCTTTCTCTGAAACCATCTGTTTTTGTGGTGACTTGTCTGAAAGTCACCATCACAGTGAATTCTGACAGGAATTTTACCAGATTCTTTTTTTGACTTCTAATTAGCCATCCTCTGCTTTTCTTCAGTCTTTTGATCCCCTTCTCTCCTTTGGACATAGGCTTCCTTCTCCTCCCTACCTGTTCACTGAAGCATCATCACCTTCCCAGTGCTATGTCTCTTATCTTCTTGTGACTCTTCCACATAACAACGCATGTGTCCTTTACCTCTAGCATTGACTGCACTCCACACAATGATTGCCTTCCCCAAATAACTATAAGATGAGGACTGGAGAGGAAGCTCAGTTTGTAGAGTGCTTGCCTCACAAACACAATGACCTGAGTTTAAGACTCAGAATGCCTGGTTCAGAAAAAAGTGAGTCTTGGTGGCATGTCTCTGATATGGGATTTCCCTCTGTATGCTGTGAATATCATTGGTTAATAAAGGAACTGCTTTGGGCCTATAGTAGAGATATAGGGGAACAGAGCTAGGCAGGGGAAACTAAACTGAATGCTGGAAGAAAGAAGGGTGGAGTCAGAGAGAAGCCATAGAGCCACCACCAGAGACCGATGTACTGAAACTTTGCTGGTAGGCCACAACCTCAGGCTCATGTACAGATTAATGGAGATGGGTTAAATTAAGATGTAAGTGTTAGCCAATAAGAAGTTAGAGCTAATGGGCCAAGCAGTGATTTAAATAATACAGTTTCTGTATGATTATTTCAGGGCTGAGCAGCTGGGAACCAACAAGCGGCCTCCTCAAACAAATTGGCACCAACGTAAATCCATATAAAACCTGAGAGGGCCTGAAAAGGAATTCTAGACACTAAAAAAGCAAAGTGTAGCTGCAATTTTTTTCCTGAATGGGCTTTGCTTGCTAACAGCATGGTGTGGCTCCCTTAAGAGAGGATTACCTGATTCAGCAGTAGCAGAAAAAAAGCCATAGCCATTTTGAAATGCCAGCTTTCTGGGCTGTGCTGCCAGCATAAGCTCTGGCTCTTTCAGGAGACTAAGCATTTGAATGGGCTTTGTTGCTTGGTGGCAACATGGACTGGCTGTGTGCCTAGAGATAGGGCCATTTTGCATGGCTCTCAGAGGTGGTGAGCAGCTCTGCCATGTTGGGCTGGGCAGGGCAAGTAGGCAGTGCCATATTTCTTCTAGCAATGGTACAGACTAAGTTTTTAAGAAGTGCTTAGCATTTTAAGAAATGTTCCTAGACAGTAAAGAATTACAGATACAGAATAGGAAAGATTCAGACATAAAAGACCTCTAAATGGGTCACAGGGTTGAATAAAGGTACGTAGACTTGGGAGAGAGAAGAAATAAAGAGTCATAAAAGGAAATAAATGATTTATAAAAATAAAACAAAGTCTTTAAAGAGACAGAGTACAGACAGTCATAGATTAAAGGAATAAAGATAATAAAATAAATATTAAAAAGTAATATAGTAAGAAAAGCCATGTAAAGATGGAATATGCAAAGAGAGTCTGAATTATGTATATATTAATGTGTTTTCTTTGAATTTTTTGACTGTGAAGGAGATAAGTACAGACAGATATTTCATTGTATGGGCTGCTAAATTAAACCAGCATATATATTTTAAAGGTATCTTAATTTCAGAATATGGGTCTAAGAATATGTTACTTTGTACTTCTTTTGTTTCCACAGAGGATGAGAATCTATGGATTGCTTCCAGAATAATATGGTTTGATGGACCAAGAGCCCCTGGAAATGTTGCTGTGAACATCCCCCAAAAATTACTTCACCTAACTACTGACTGAGATGAACCTAGCACACATGAAAGACCTGATTAATGGTGCCACCAATCAGCAGGAAATAGTCTAGAGAACTACACCCATATTTCCAAATATTGTTTATTAATGTTTGTTTACATTTAAAGGGGGATATGCTATAGAAATTTGCATTGGTATGGGTCTTGGTTTATTGATACAAATTTAAAGTCAATTTTGTTATATTGTGTATATATATATATATATATATATATTTCTGCCCAGCTGGAGAGTTCTGAGACAATGAAAACCCATCTCAAAAGAAAAAAAAGGTGGACAGAACATGAGGGAAGCTATCTGAGCTTTCCTCTGAACTCTATATGCATGTACACATCCATAAGTGTACATTCACACACATACATACACACACACACACACACACAAAGAGAGAGAGAGAGAGAGAGAGAGAGAGAGAGAGAGAGAGAGAGAGAGAGAGAATATTGTGAGCATCATAAGCTGTATATTCAAAATTGCATCCATCATCTTGGCTGAATCTGTGCCTTCTCCTCTCCTCTGGTATCAGTGAAATTGTCTATGGCACCCAAACTAAAAGTGAGGACCGCCCCTCATCTGTCTTTCTATTTGTGGCAACTATTTCTATATCTCTGTGTGACTGTCATACTCAAGGAAAAGCTCAAAGTGACCCATGCAGTGTTGGAGAGCAGTGCTACTCAAAAGGATATGTGGCAGGGATAGGACGAACAGTATGACAGCAGAGTTTTGTTGACACCAAGATGAAAGTGTGTTTGTGTGTGTGTTTGTGTGCATATTCTGGGTCTTTACAAATGGGGATCATCTAACTAGCAGAAATTTTCCATTACTCATAAATTTGCTTTCTAAATGTTTACATATAAATTTCAGGCTAACAGTGACCTTTTACAAAGCAGCTACTATGTGACAAATACTTTTTATTCTTATAAGAACATAGGAAGACAGTCACCATTCATACTTTTAATAAACAGCAAAATAGTGTTAACTCAAAACTGGCTTTCAAGGGTAGAGCTCTTCCCTTCATACCTTGCCATAGCTAGACTATGCTTCTCCATCCACATGTCTCTAGTTCTTCATGTTGCTTCATAATGATTACTACCTTTTGGCCGTTCTGATTTTGCAGCCATATCTTTGTTCAATACAGGAATCAAGTTGTATCTTGACATAAGATGACCCAGTATTGCCATGCATAACACAAATGAGAACTTCCTTTCCCGATTTCTCTCTTTATCATGTTTAGTCAAAAGTTGATCAAAGCTCAGAACTGACAGGAGGATGTCCTCATTAGTCCAACTCATTTCTCATCGAGAAGATATCTTCAGTATAGGAAAAGCCCAGCGGCATCTTTTTTCTCTAGTATGCAGTTGTATATTAAACATAAAAATATGCTGACATCCAAGTAATTTTAGAGCAAGAAAGACGAATGTGGAGTTCTAACTTCTGTGGACCAGAAAAGAGAATGAGCTGTCCATATTTTAACAAATGGAAATAAAACAGAAATGTGCATTTGAATGGGGTTGCAAAACTGTGTTATGGGGGAACACAAATTGGCCTTTCTTTTTTTATGTGGAGCTTGCAAAATTCAAACACTAAAGACCATGAGCAACTCCACCCCCCAGATTAACCCAGTTCAAATAGCCCTGAAAGGGTGCTGAGCTAAAAGGAGTCCTTCCTGAGGCTTGGGTACTGTGCAATTAAGCACAAAATTCCAGTACCTTTCAGCTTCTTTTCAAATGGCAGACACGTGTGTCCTCTTCTGTTAAAGGAAAGGCCTATAACACTACTTTGAAAACAGCAAGGGCATGAGAGAGAGTCGAAATTGGGAATTCCTTTTAGAATGCTCAATGGAAAGCGGTCTCTATTTAACTTGGACCATCCCGGCCATCCTCCAAATTGCCACCTGGGAATAACAGCTTTGCACATTAAATAAGTGCAAAGCATTAGAAGAGACACAAGGTACTATTATTCTGGCGTGCTCTGATTTGAAAAGAGTAAATCAAAAAAAGCATTTTTGTTTAAAATCAGTTCTTTAAGGCTGTGTGCTCATAGTGGTTGCCAAGATTCAACCCAAAGTGAATGTTAAGGTCTATGTTATTAACCCTTGAGAAATGAGCCCTATCGTGGAAACAATGACCGACCTGGGAACTACCTGGTGCAGGGGCTGAAGCTGACAGTCAGTCAAGTAAGAGTAATGCAGGGTTTCTTCATATGCAAATCACATAATAATATGTGTTTGCCTTAAAGGGCAATGTCAGATTATTGTAAAAGTGCTTATAGATACAAATACCTTTTAAAGAGACCAAATTCATTTATACTGAACTCTCTATGGTTGACACACCATGATAAATCACCTCATTACACATGAAGCCACAAATGTGGGCTTTGAGGTTGGGTGTGAGGATATGAAAGGAATGACGAAGATTCTACTGTGTTTTGCTCTAATCCCCCAATAAAATATAATAAAAATCTGTAGACAATGGCTAGCATTTCCTCTAATATTAGGACCTCACACCTGCATGTATCTAAATGTACTCTGATGGGTTTCTGGTGCTTGGATGCTGCTTCTTAAACTAAAACTATTGCAATAAATTTTTCACAGCAAATGTCTATGTATTTAACAGCTATAAGCCTTCCTTTGAACATGCTGCAAGATTTGATGAGATACAAATTGGTGTATTTATATCCTAAGAAGCATCACAAAATGGCCTATCTGGTGCTGAGGGAATTCCAAGTTAGATAAAATTTTCATTATAAATTGTGTGTGTGTGTGTGTGTGTGTGTGTGTGTGTGTGTGTGTGTTCACACACCTGTGTACTTAAGATTTGTTCACTTTATACTATATAAGTCATTTTGCAGTTTGGCAGAGCGTTACCAAGCAAAGCAAAACGAAAGCTCTCTAAGACCCTCAAGTCATTTTACAAATGACAGCTCGTGTCCTAGGCACGGGTCCAGTAAAAACTTTTAAGTACTGCTTCCCAGATTGGAAACTTGTGTCCTGTTCCCCAGCCCTTGCCTGTTGCATTCACTATTCTTCATGTGTAAAAATGTCAAGGCAGAGTTCTTCCTGGTGGGAATTTACTATTTAAATCCGGAAACGTTCAAGCTAAAATGAGAGTTCCCAAAAAGATTGTAGTGTCTTTATAGAGAAGTAAAATGAGCTGTCCAGACAGCTGGCAGGGGGAAAAAAAGGACAGAAAGAAAAGGGAAAAAAAGTGAAATGTTCAGAAGTATATATGGATTGGGAGATCAAAGAGGCCTGGTTTTTCTATCCTCAGAAGTCCCCCCAGCCTGCTTGATCCTCAGTTCATCCTTCTTGCCATTATTCATAATCTTGTAACCTGTGCTCCTCGCATCCAGCTCACCCCTTCTCACCTGCTCAATCACCAGGAACCGGACAAAAGAGGCGAAGGAGGCCCAGCTGTGCTGTCTGCCAGAGACAATGGTGCGGCTACAACACTCGGCCTCGTGTTGCAGGATCAAATTGTCTATTTGATTTTCAATTTATACCCACTTAGAAACTTTCTGATTCTTAGTGAAGCAAAAGCAAAGCATCTTCCATGTGTGTATTTATGCAGTGCACAGAGACCTCAGAGTACGGCATGTGTGGTTTCTGAAGCACATGCCATTTCTTATTGAATTCATCCAGCCTGACAGAGTTGGTGAAGATGAATGCAACAATAGTAATATTTTATTTAGGTCCACCGGCACTTCGCATGATGTACATTTAAAAGATGTAATATATATTATGAATGTGAGTGGGTGGATACACAGACAAGCATTTTACTCCAAGGGGCATCGGCAGAATGATAAATTTCATGTATTAAATCTCTAAGAACCAAAAACACTGAGTTAAGACATCTGTACAGAATTAGGTGTCAAATGGAATGTCACAATCAGGTAAAGCGCCCATTTATGAGAATCATAGGATTACTTTTTTAGAACTAGGAAAAAAATTACTTTGCAAGTTATCCAGAAACAGAGACTCATTGACAGACATCCAAGCTGAGTTTTCAAAAGATTAAATGACTCATAGGGTTACTGAGCTACATGGATATAAAATCAAGACTAACCTTTCTTCCTCAACTATAGCATACTTTCTACCACGTCATGAACAGATATTGCTTCTGAAGCCAGTGTGCCCAAGGCCTCATGGTAGCTCCCACAGGTTTCATTGCTATGTGCCCATTATGTCCTTTGTGATACCTGCTCACAACTTTTCAATGTTAACCTTATTTTGTCAGTCTCTTACCTTCTTCAAGACTAGTACTGAGAATAAACCATTCTTGGAGTATGTCCCATGGGCCAATGGGGATGAGGACAACCCAAAATTGTGAACTGGTTGTATATACTGACTCCATAAAGAGAGGATGAGATGAAGACAGAGAGAAAGACACACAGAAGGAGACACAGAAAATATAGAGGAGAATAAGAACCGGGGCGGAGGAGTGGAAATAGATCTCCCTAGGAAGGGGAAATAGAATAGACAATTATGAATGGAGATAAGAGGATGGAATTTGAGTATCAAATGGAGAGGGGAAAAGAAGAGAGGGTAAGAGAGAAAATACAGGGGACAGTAAAAAGTAAGGGCCATTTGAGGAATAACATGGACACCTAATACAATAGAAACTTTTCTAGAATATATACATATACATACATGAAGACAAGCTAATGAAATTGCCAAATAACGGGAGAGAAAGATCCAACTAGCCATCTCCTATCACCAAATGAAGCTTCCAGTACCAGAACTGGGTTCCACCTAATTGAGTTGTTGTCCAAAGGGGTCCCATGGGAAACCCCAAACAACTCAGTCCGTTTCAAAGATTGCATGTTGCTTGCCACAAACTGACAGCAAGGCCTCACTGCTAAAGACAACACCTATAAAACGAAAGATTCAGAAGTTGAGTCATCACCTACATAGAGCCTTTACCTTTACAGGCTGGTTTGTGCTACAGGAAGTTACTCTGCTCGCTACTGAAGGAGCAATGGATAACCAGTCCAGTCACAAACCCTTTGATCTACAAGGGAGTCCTGCCCACGAGATGTGCTAATGCAATTGGGGCACAAAGTTTGAGTAAGGATTTAAAGGAGTAACCAACCAATATCTGGTTTAAGGCCCACTCTACAAGATGCAACCCATACATGAAAATGCTTGGGTGACCAAAAGTCTTAGACTAGATAGCCTAGGAAACTAGAGGAAAGTCAAGTACTACTGTTTTTTTTAAAAAAAAAAAAAAGCAATAAGATGATTCCTAATGGCATTCTGCTATACTCATAGATCAGTGCCTTGTTCAGTCATCATCAGAGATGCTTTCTCCTGCAACAGATGGGAGCAAATACAGAGACCCACATTCAGGCAATATGCATCAAGTGAAAGAGAGAGACCTTGGAACACTCAGTCCTAAACAGGGTGTCTCCATCAAATCTCTCCCTCAGGCCTCAGAGAGCCCTGCAGAAGAGGAGTCAGAAAGAGTGTGACAGCCAGAGGGAATGGGGAACACCAAGGAAACAAGGCTTTCTAAATCAACAGATCAATGTGTATACTTAGAGAGACCGGAGCAGCTTGCACAGGGTCTGCATGGGTCTGCACCAGCTGGTGTTCTAGAGCTGAAAGTAAAAGTGGACACAAGCTCCATCTCTAACCCAGGAACAATCTCCAGCTGATAACCACTTGCAAATGAAAACTCAGCTTCCTCCAAGGGAGTCTCACTAGGCAAACTAACTGTTCTTCAGGGTAGGCTGCATGCCCAGTAGGAGATGGCCAGTAGCAAATGAACTCAGCAGGGTCTTGTGAGGTTCTTTGTCTCATAATGCCTTGTCGGAGATCTTCAGTTTTTTAAATTTTATCTTATTATTTTTATTTTATATCTTTTCTCTTTTTGACCTTTGCGTATGTATCACGGCTGCCAATTTAGTGTTTTGGGGATCCTGAGTGTTCAAACAAGTGGTTCTCTATTTTCTTGTGCCTTCTCTTATGTTCTTGTCCTTCTGCTTGTTTTATACAATTCCAATGTGTTCATTTTTGTTTTTTCTGATAATATTATATTTTACATTATTATATCTCATACACACCTATTTGTTATCTAATGGGAGACAGAAATGGGATAGATTTCGAAGGGAGGGGAAGCAGGAAGGAGCTGGGAGGAGTATAAGGGGGAAACATTATCAGGATATAGTATGTGAGAAAATCTATTTTCAATGAAAGAAAAATATTTTTTAAAAACTTTTAAGTCACAGGCTGTTCTGTGAAAATCTGAATATTTCAACTGTGGTGCTCCACCAACTAGCTGACATAAGATTACCAAAGCCAAAGTCAAAGGGCAGAGAAAACATTAAAAACATCCATCCATTCATCCATAGCTTCTGCCCAAGTTGCCTGAGAGAAATTAAGTGTGGGGAACAGAACTCCAGCTGAGCCCTCTGCACAGCACCATAGATGTCAAGACTAGTGCCTGTGTCTCAGCTGAAGGCCTACTCAAAGCCGAGAAGCCCACAGCTTCTAACTTAGACAATAATACAGGCTTAGCACAACTTTCACCACAGAGCCAGTGAAATGCGGCAACACTCTTTTGTTGGGAACTAATACAAATGATGAGGAGATCTGGGGGCTCAATGACTGAATTCAGAAAATTATCAAGGGACAAGAAAAGCCACAGACACACACACAAAAAGCGTGGTGAACACAGGGCAGACTGTCTTTTATTCTTTTACAGAAATGTGTGCTTGAAAACCATTAGGAGCAGTGCCTTGGACACTGGTAAAATTCCTATAGACTGTTTTATAAAGGTAATGAACTCAGAAGAGCCTCACTGAGCAAGCCTGCCATTAAATCTTCCCTTAGAAACAGGATGTGGCCATTGGGTGTTTTGTGAGCTTTGCCCATACATCATTGGGGATTTTAGTTGCTGGGTCCCAAAATTACGATATTTGTGAAGTGAAATAAAATAGAAACCAACGCAGTACACACGCCCTGCGTCAATTCTTTTTTTTTTTTAACTTCATTTTATTTTCTCATGCATCAATTCTTAACCTAACTTGTTCTTGAAACCATCCTTGTTAGGAGTAGATGTGCAGAAAAGAACAAAGAAGAAATGTCAGATGACAAATGTCCAGTGTTAACAACCCAATCACAAGCAAATTAAAAGTCCATCTCTGTCTCAGCTGGAATCTCAGCCTGGCTGGCGGGGGGGGGGGGGGGGGGGGGGAGGGGATCCTCCATGTTGCTCAGAACAAATGTATCAGAGGCTAATCAAACTCTAATGCACACCTCGGGAGATTGCCTCTTTAGCCCAGGACCGGAAAGGCTTGTGCTCCATCCAAGGGTCTGAACCTACCAGTTGTTTCCTGGGATAGCAATTGTTTTGTTAATGACAGACACCCCCAGGAAGACATTTCAGTTCAGTCTTTGCTCACCGAGGTGTCAAGGTGATCCGTTTGATAATCTCTCACAGTACATTTTATTACCAACAAGAATAAATGAAGGGGCCGGAAGGAAAAAAGTTGAGCTGGGCGAAAAGACGAAGACAGCTGTGACTTCCAGACACAGCCTGGAACTATTTTGTCTGATCAACTCCAGCAGCTTTGTTTGAATTTATCAAAAGGCTGAAAAGAAAAAGGAGGGGGATGGGGGGACTGATATGTGTGAGTTTGAAAGATTAATTCAACCAGAAGTCAACAGAGGACATGAGAAGGGCAAAGGGGCAAGAAAAATGCAGGGGGCGCTATCAGCAGCATGAATCACACTGAGCCTGAGACTCAATTCTTCTCAGGGTGGCTTCCGGGGCTTTCCATTTTTTAATAAAATAAAATCCATAACAATGTCTGACACTTCTCAGGGACTTCCTAGATTGCCAGGACTTTGCGTATATTCTCTCCAAAACTCAGGAACTGTTTATCAACCTTATTTCTAGCTGGGGAAACTGAGTTTTTCAGAGGTTCAAAGGTCACCTACAAGCAACCACTGAGCTTATAAATTGTTAAGCAATATTCTACCCCAGAGCCTGCGCTATTTCTCCCTCACTATGACAGCCCCTTCTTTCTTCTCACTCACCCTGGTCTTCCCAACAGTTGCTTCTCCCGCAATCCACAGCTCCATGTCGAAGGCAAATTAAAAGCTGCCTACTACTCCAAACCATGCAATCAGCAAGAAGGGGAGAGTCATTTGGCTGTCTTAACTTTGCAGATTATGTAATTAGTGTAGCAAAGAGGGGTTGAGGCAGGGGAGTGTGAACTTGAGTCTTGGACTCAGCTTCCCTGTGTATATTCAGCCTTTGAACACCCGTTGTTCTCACGTTTCTTGGCAACTTGACAAACACTGGGTTCTAACCTCAGTTGAAAGTTTATGGTCCCTGAAAGGGCTCAGACTAAATGAGGCAGCAAACCTAAATTACAGTCTCCCCTAGCCCAATACACACATACACACACACGCACACATACACGTGTGCACACACACCACACACACTTACTCATACACACATGCACAGACGCCTCTAATTGAAGCGCATGCACCAGTCCCAGGCATGGCAGTGAAAGGGTTTATACACAGCTAGGATTCCCTGACAACACATTCAATCATGTTACTATCAAAAGTTTGTTTTGTTCCCATGGGAATTTACAATTGTGCAGACTTACAAAGACCATTCACGAGGCTGTTCCAATGACATCATTTGAAGAGATACAGACATCTCTCAAAATAAGCAAAGCAGCACAAAACCCAGAAACCAACTTCGGCTTAAAACCATGATTATCTCATTTTATTGTTGGTAACCTCTCTTCAAAAAGTATTATTAATGTTTGTTAGAAACCATTCTGGGCACGCTAAATGTCACATGCCTGTTATAGCAGCTGTTTGGCAGGCAGAGGCAAGAAGATCACAAGTTCAAGGCCAGTCTCAGTAACCTAATTAGATGCTCTCTCAAAATAAAATTGAAAAGGAGGGCTGGGGATACAGCTCACAGTGGTACAGCACTTGCCTCACAACCCTCAGTACTGAAAAGGGAGCTATTTTGTTCATACGCCAGTCTCTCTGGGACAATGTGATGTCACTAAGAGTTAACATGACAGCAAAACCCCGGGAATTAAGGTCAGCCATGTGGGTAGGTTCCAGCTTCCCTTCCTTCTAGACGCTGAGTTGGGGTATGCTTTTAAATTCCCTGATTCTCCCTTCCTTGTGTATAAAGTAAAATGAGTACTTATTCCATAGGGCAGCCAGTGGGGGATGGGGGTGGGGGTTGAATCAGCTATGGGGCTTAAATCAAAGTAGAATGCATGTTGCACAGCTGGATTACAAGCTTGCCTACAAGCTTCCCTCTGGGCTGTAGCAATATATCCACACAGCCAGGGTTTGACGGGTACTTTTGTGTGCTCCTCCTTAAAAGCATCCCTTTCCTTTTCATTCTTAAAGAACTTACAGGTTGGGGGTGGAGAGATGACTCGGTGGATAAAAATGCTTGCCACACAAGTCTGGTGACCTGAGTACAGATCCTCAGACTCCACATAAAACACTGAAGGCAGTGGTTTGCCCCCGTAACCCCAGGACTCCTACAGTCGGATGGGAAACAGGGGCGGATAATCTTCCAGAAGCTCATGAGGAAAAGCTGCAGCACAGAAGCAGAAACGAGAGGCCAATACTCCAACAAAGTGGAGAGCGTACGAAGGCTCTGGAAAATGGTTCTCTGACCTCCATAAGCATACAGAAGTGCACATGTGTCTGTATGTGTTTGTGTGTGTATGTATATATATATATATTTATATATACATGAAGTTATAGATTAGTAGATGTATCATTTATACAAAGATATATAGATATAAGTGTGTTTATCTTGGGGGCAATATGATAAGGAGAACCGATAGCTGATATTTATTGAATATTTTTATTGCATCAAACACTGCTTTATACGATTCAATCTAACAATGACAACCTTAGTGCTGTGGTACTAGTGTTCTGATAGCCTGGAGAAGGACATTATACATATGGGGAAAAGAAACCATGAAGGAGCCTCCAAAGTATAATATGTAAGTCAGACTTGGAATGATGAGGAATAGCCAGCCTTAGATATTTAACGGTCCGAGGGCGAGATTGCCTATTCCAGGAACTGAGAAGAGTCACATCCTTAGCCTGTTCAGAACACACAGTCGCTCAAACAAGCTGCTGGTCTCAGAGGCAACTCTGAAAAGGTCCCGTGAAGGTAAATGACGGAGGCTGTGTTGAAGACCCTGGATCCTTGCTCACCAAAGAACGTGTGAATTGCTTCATAGCCCTAGTTATTTGACCACGACAGTGACGGGGCAGGTTAAACTAGAAAGGAGAGTAACTGGAGACCGAGTGTCCAATTTTGAGAGTGGGAAGGGAGGTCAAGACCACGCACAGGTTCTCTTCTTTCCCTGCTAGTGAGTTTGGCAAATACTGATCTTTCTGCGAGGGGAGATAAAAGATCCAGCCTGCACGTGTGACTATCACTGTTTTCCAGAAGTTCAGACACCTGACAGCCTAAACTACAGAGCAAAAGGAACATCATGTATAAAACCCAATGAGCTAGGGAAAAGTTGTTTAATAGAATTTAGTGACCATAGGGTAAACATTAGCTGAGCATAGACCACAGGAAAACTCATCCTGGAATCCACACACGTCTCTGGGACTTATTTCACGCTGTATCTCATCATACAAGTACAGTGTCAATCACTAGCAGAGCATCATCTCCTCTATGGAGATTAAATCCCTCCCCTCTTCATTTTTGCCGTGGGTGGAAAGATGGCAGGTATTGTTTACATGTCCAGCGTTTCTCACTCTCTCAAGAACAAGATGTTTATTCTCCTGCTTGTTTCCCCACCCCTTACATGGGATGTGAGACACAGACCATAACACATAAGCCAATCTGTACTTAACTGTTCATGTTCAAGACCAAGGACAAAACCATGCTGGCCAAGCTCCGGTTAAGGGAATCAGTGTGAAAGGCTCTTTAGGAGGTGGGCTCCAGGCAGTACTTGCACATCCAGAGACAGGCTCTACAGAGGAGGGCTTTCGCTCCTTCCCCGGCCATATCACGTGTGTAAGACACCACAAAACAGAGCAGAATCTCTGTTCCAATAGGATTCCCTCCCTCTGCTTCTGATGAGGCTGTCTGCTGGGGTTATTGGCATTTGAACGAGTAGGTCTCTAAAGAGAGAAACGCCTGGCAGTGCACATGAATTTCATATCTTATGAAGTAGATATGCTTCTGCAGGAGTCCGTTCAGTTTTGCACTTTTCAGTCTAAAACTGAGTGCTTCCTGTCCCGTCACTGTTTGCCTTTTAGTTATTCGTGTCCACCCTGCACAGTCTCAGCTCTTTCGTGCTCATGTTAAACACTAGGTGTTCTGCCTAATGACTCCAACCTGGTTTCTCTCTGGGAAAAGCTATGGATTGCTGGTTCCTAAAGTTACAAGGGCTCTGAGATGACACAGGAAAATTATCATTCTTGACCAAGTTCAAAATTAAATATGTAAAGGACAAATTTCTTTGTTTTATTGCAGGTTGGAGGACTCTGCTGCTAGACCTCGGGGGTCTTTCTTATTCCTTTATTTTTCGAAAGAATGTTTTCAGCTCTCTTTGTTAGCTCTGAGCCTATATTATAGCTTTGATGCCAGAAAGAGGTAGAAGAAAACCGTCTTGACACAGTACTACGAAAATACGAAGCAGCAAAAAATAAACCTATTCTTATGTTAACATCCATATTTAAAAATGACACATCTGTGTTCAACGGCTTGCCTTTGAGGCTAACCCCAGCCAGCTGGGACATAGGACAAACAGTGTAACATACTGCCATAGAAAACATGGGCTTCACTGTGGCCGTAATGACCACAAAAGGACAATTTGTCATGAATGTAAGTTGGAAGCAAGCAATCAGTCAACACAAAGAGGATATGGGACAAACTGTGTTCCATGAAAGGTAGCATTACTTCATATGTGCATGTATGTGTGCATGCATGTATCCATGCATATGAATGTATGTGGAGTGTAGAGAACAATGAGTGTTAGTCCATCTTCATTTCTAAGATTTATTCTATGTGTGTTTTATGCCATGTATTTTAATGACATGAATTAAATTAATGAATTAATCCCATTCATTTCCCCATCCCTTTGCATTTATCCTCCACCCCTGGACACACCCAAAAAAAATAAAATTTAAGGGAAAACAAACCAAAAATAAAATTTAAAAATAGAAACACTTAAAAATCTCGTTTTTGAAGCTGCAATGTGACACAGTGAGTCACAGTGTTCATATATCTTTGCTTGCAAGTGTTCATTGCAAAGATTCTAACCCATTGTACACCACTAGAGTACAGAGAAACCACCATCCCATGCCATGCAGTCAAACACACCAAACTAATTGGGCACTATAATGATCTCTTCATGATGAGGAGGCATGACCACCTTCATTTTTTGAGACAGGGTCTCTCATTCTCACGGAATTTGCTGATTATGCCCAGGGAGTCCCAGGAATCCATCTGTCTTCCTGCCCAGTAGTGATAGAATTTCAAACATATGTCAATGCCATACCCAGCTCGTTACATGGGTTGTGCGGGTCAAACTCAAATTCTCATGTTTTCATGGCAAACACTTTACCAACTGAGCGATCTCCCCTGTCTGTTATTACACTTGTGTAACTATGTGTGTGGGTGGGGGGGGGGGAGAATGGGGTTACGATCAAAGGGTAACTTGGAAGTTAGTGCTCTCCTTCTACCATGTGAGTCCAAGGGATTGAATTCAGACTTGACCTGCTTTGCCTGCTGAGATATCTCACTGACCTCATAGACTAGTTTGTTGAACTTACCAGATTCTTAGTAAAAAGAAAAAAAATGCTATCTTAACAAGAGATGTTTACTAAATAATTTGATTATTTTAAGGCTTGCTTTGTCTTCTTTGTATTAGTGTTTTGTCTGTATGTGTGTGCCTGATACCCAAGAAAGAAGAGGGCATCGGATGCCCCAGAACTGGAGTTACAGGTGGTTGTCTGTTGCTATGTGGGTGCTGGGAATTGAACCCATAAAGAGCAGCAAGGGCTCTTAACCACTGAGCTATCTCCATTTTTAAAAGAACAATATCACCAGACAGTGGTGGCACAAGCCTTTAATCCCAGCTTTTGTGGAGCAGAGGCAGGCAGAGCTCTGTGAATATGAATGAGTTCAAGGTCAGCCTGGTCTACAAAGTGAGTTCCAGGACAGCCATGGCAGTTACAGAGAGAAACCGTCTTGAGAAACAACAAAAGCAATATCAGAGAAAGTGATGTTAAATTTCAACAGAAGAGATCTGAATCAAGCATAAAGCAGAGCTTTGTAACCAAATTTGTGGGAACTTTAAAGACAAGGATGAAGAGAAACACTAACCACGGGGAGGTGGGACTTAAAAATACTTCAAATCCTGACATGTGACACAAGCTGCGATTGCTCATGAGAAACCCCAGAATGAAAATCGTTCCTTGAAAGCATTAGGCTTCTGCAGTTTGATCCCACTACATGTTTCCCCTCTGACAAAGCTCTTCCCAATGTCACCTCCCCCAGAAAGAAGCCTTCCCTTCACTGACCCTAGCTGAGGTTCCTCCTGCCCTTTCTCTATCGCTCTGTACTGTGTACACACAGTAGCTAAGTTCTTTGGCTCATGATACAAAATTGGGTTTATCCTCTGTATTGGCCTCCCTATGGGAAATACAACTTCTGAGAGCAGGCCAGCTTGCATTATTGATCTTGGAGAAGCAAAAGTGTCTGGAGCATAGCGGGCACATTCCTCACTGTAGGGCTGAAGGACACGGGGACTAAGTGTGCAGAACATCTTCTTGGAACATATTTTGCACAGCCCGAGAAGTCACACAAGGTTCATTCTTCAGCACCCTTGCCCTTCTGTCGCAATTTCTTTTGCCCCTCTGATTTCTGCTGTTTTCCTAAAGATTACCAAATCTTCCCAGTTCTGAAGTTTTGTGTAAGCTCTGGCCTCCCGTATTTAGCTGTCTACTGAAGACTTCATAACAGCTCAGCCATACCTCAAACTTTCATCATATTCCCAAACCCTGGTGTCACAGATTCACCCTATCTGTGGCTCATCACTGTGGATCAGAAGTTCAGCCCTGAGTATCACCTCGGCTCCCCACTCCTCATTTTACTGCTGACTAGGAGGTCAATCTTTTCAGATGGCCAGCCCACTACTTTGCACTTGGATCTTTCTCTTTGTAGCTTCTGCTCCTGCAGTTCATGGTCTCAATATATTTCTCCTGACCAATGTAATAAAGACTGCTAAGAGACTTCCCTCTTCCAGGCTTTCAAACCCAGCTTCCACTTAAACTGCAAATAATGCTCCTAAAACAATGTGTTTGTCTGTTCAAAGAAACAGTGGCAAACTCAACCGTACAGTTTCTCCTTCTACATCCATCCCATAGTCTTCTCTTTTCCCAAATATCCATCATCTTCTCCCACACCAGATACCACAAACACATACCTTTCATTCTTATCTACTCCATAGACCTGCTCTGTCCTCAAGGTCTTTTTTTTTTTTTTACAATGTTTAGAACATTTACTGAAGTACAAAAGTTGGAATCAGCTGAGTGGAAAGATATTTCCAAAACTCATTGATAACAATGTATTGTAAGTAACACATACAACATCAAAGAAAGGTCTCAGCATCCACAAAGTAAAACTATGTACGGAGACTTGCACTGGACCACACGTCATGATTGAGCAATTTTGCCTCCTTATAATCTCATGTTCGAAAAGCATCATATGAAAGTCAGGATGCCATGTAACTGGCCTTTCTTCCCTCTGCTGCTTGTGCTGCAGCCATGGAGACACAGTCAAGACGACTTTCTATAGCTTCTGATAATGTTCAAAGGAGTGTGAGTAATTTCTCATGGCTTAAACAAAAATGCAAATCATAGGTTGAGCACCATTATCTACACTAGAATTATTCAGTTCTATGTGGTAGAATTCTACCTACACAAGTTTTGGATTCCACACAATTAGGCATAACAGAACTTAATATACTAAGCTAAAGTTAGTATGTTTTCAAAAGTGCCCCTCCGCCTCTTTTTCTATTTCCACTTGATATGAGGTAGCTTGTTTCTTGCCTCAAGGTCTTGATTGACCCAAGTTATTCTACCAGGATGGTCCTCCATTCTGTCAACTTCTTTCTCCACCTCTCTTAAGTCTCCCATTCAGACTTGCGGGCCAGCAGTTTTGAAATGCTTGGAGAATTTCATACAATATATTTTAATATTTCTTTCCCAAAATCTTCCCATGTCCTTCCCACAACTCACCCAACTTCATATTCTCTCTCTCAAAAGAAAAAATGCTAGTCCAATTTTCTTGGCCACCCATCCCTAAATGTAAGGCCTGCCATGGAGTGTAGTGGAGATAGTGTCACTCTGGTGGGGGGACCGGGGGGAGGGGAGGACAGATTCTCCAGCTCCTAGAAGCTATCAGGTACAAACATGTTTCCTGAGTAGGGGTAGGACTTTGTACCAACTCTCCCTTCTCTGTGGTAGAATGTCTTCTAGCTTGTGCAGAACTTGTGTGTTACACTCTGAGTTCACACATATATCAACCCTGTCATATCTGGAAAATGCTGTTTCCTTGGGGTCATCCACCAGCTGTGGTTCTTACAATATTCCCATACCCTCTTCTGCATATATCTCTGACATCCTTGGCGGGGGGGGGGGGGGCAGGGAGTGTTGGCAAAGTCATCTCATTTAGGACTGAGCGCTCCAAAGTCTCACTCTGTACATTGTCCAGTTGTGGGTCTCTGTTAGTTCCCATCCACTGAAAGAAGCAGCTTCTCTGATGGAGGCAGAGTAATGCCAACATCTATGGGCATAGCAATATGCCATTAGGAGTTGCTTTGCCACTATATTCCTTTAGCAGGATAATGGTGCTAGCAGCCATTCATAAACTGCAGTTTACAGAATCCCCAAGGAGCCCAGAGAGAAAATTAGAGACTCATGAATTTAGGTGAGGAAAAAAAAAGTACATGTTGATTTTCGCGACCTTCTGACAGAAATATATTTCAACATTTTATTATGAGCGTCGGTAACAAACTACAAAGATATTAAACATGTGTATGACTTTGTAACATCTGGAACCACAGACATAATCTTTCGACACTAAACTACAGCCTTGCATTATCATTTATAGTCATCACTTCAAAAGTACAATTATTGCAGCTCCGGACCTGTGGGGTGTTTGTTCCCTGCTCTGGTGTCCCAAAGGTCCCACTGGTCCCATTGCCATGATAAACGCCAGCAGAGCCTTGGCTGCGCGTCTCGTGGGCACCGCAGCCTCTTGGAGTCTGGCAGCCTCCCGTCACCAGGACAGCTGGAGTGGCCTTAGTCTTGAGTTGTTTCAGGAAGGCAATTAAGGGTGCAGTTGTGGGTAACTCCTGTGTAGCAGCTACGGAAGGCAAACAAGCAAAGTTCCTCAAGAACAATCAAGGTGCTAGAACTATGCCTTCTGTTGTGACCTTTACAAATGGAGAAAAACTTTTTGGTGCACCAGCAAGGCAACAGGCTGTCAATCCAAGCACCACCTTCTGTGCTACTAAGCGTAAGACTGAATGTTGTTATGACTACCCCCAAGTATACAGAAAGATGCTAAGACTCTTCCCTTTAAAACTGTCCGTGCTTCTTAATGGTGATGCCTGGGCTGGGGCTCATGGGAAACTCTTGTCCTAGTCAGATTGAAGCCTTGGTATTGATGAAGATGAAGCAGGCTGTGGAAAAGTACTTGGGTCACACAGAAAAAAAAATGCTGTGATCCTGCTTAATTCAATGAGTCAGAGAAACGGCCACTAAGAATGCTGGCTAGCTGGGCTAAATGTACTTCGAGTAGTCGGTGAACCTTAGCCCTGGCCTATAGTCTGAACAAATCTGAAGAAAAAAGTGTATGAGTTAGGTGGTTGAACCTTTGCTATTTCTATCCTGAAAATTCAGGAAGGAGGGCTTGATGTGAAATCCAATGGGGATGCTTTCTTAGGCGGTGAAGACTTTGACCAGGCATTGTGATGCCACATTATCAAGGAGATCAAGAGGAAGATGGGTTGATTTACCACAGACAACGCAGCACTTCAAAGGGGTTCAGGAAGCTGCTAAGAAGGCTAAGCGTAAACTCATCTGTGCAGACTGATAACTCACCATTTCTTACAGTGGATGCTTTTGGACCCAAACATTTAAATATGAAGCTAACCCGAGCTCAGTTTGAAGGCTTGCTTTCCAAGCAACCTCTTGGTTGACCTGTATTTTTGATGATTGTTCTTTTCATCCATTGTTCTTTTCATCCATTCTGGATTTTTTAAAAGATAAAATAAAATCCTAAAAGCAAAAAAAAAATTATAATTCTTAGAATTTATTTAAAATACAGAAGTATACTTATCACTATATAACTTTAACTGGTATGTTTCCATTATGATCTTTTATTATTTTATTCACTTAAATGATTCTAAGAGGTCAATGGACAATAAAGTTGAAGGTGTCTGTCTAGCTTTATTTTTACCTCAAGGTGGTTTCCCAGATCACCTTACATGCCCACCACACAGAATACATATCTCCTTCTACCCTGAACCATCAAACCAGTTGAAACTTTTCCAGAGGCCCTCACCACTCTGCTTTTCGTCTCTACATATTCTTTAGTCATTTACGGGGCCTTAGGACCATCCTCTCTATTTTTAAGTCCCCTGTAGTGCCAGTTCCATGGTAGGTGATGAACCTGAGTTGTGCTGGACACATCCCTTTTTCAAGAAACATTTGAAGCTGTTGGCATTCAAATTGAGAAAACTGATGTGTTGCTGGTATAGTCTGGTCAGCCAAGCGACCTTGTAAACTTGTACAATGTTGCTGGTGTAGATCTGGTCATTGAAGTGACCTTGTGAACTTGTACAAACTGAACTGTTCTGTTCTCATCTGATTTCTGTCTCAAACCAACACGAGAAAACATGGACACGGACAGAAAACAGGACTCAAAGTCTCTTTAGTGCAATGAATCATACACATTTGTTTATGTATATATTCGTATATGCATGTTGTATTATAATACACACAATATACGGGATTTTTTATAGTTCCTTCACACAAATAGTGTTCAAAATCCAGATCATTTAAACTACTAATAAAACATTTGGAATATTTACCATTAAACAACTATCTATGCTTCAGGGTCCAAAAATATCTGTGGAACAATGACTTTTATTGCTATTTGCTGTTGCGTAGCATAAGGTCTTTTGTGTGGGAATATAGACTAGTTCCTCCCAATGAAGGCATTTAATGTTCAGTGATACCCAAGTCCATCACCTTAACGGTGCAGTGTCAAGAAATAATGTACCATAACAGTCATGGGACACTCATCTCTGAGTAATTAACCGAGACTGATAGAAATATTAGATAAACACCTTTTTGGCAAGTTGTAAATAATCCTTTTTTTAAAAAATACAGTAAAAGAACCCAACTTAATCAAAATTCAATTATAAATATATATATATAAACAAGTAATTGAAATTTGGTATTTGAATTTATCCCTAACAGCCTAAGATATAATAAATCCCCCCCAAACATCTGCTAGGAATATCCCTCTGCATGCTAAGGTTTTAAAATTTATAGTTTTCAGCAATTTGTGCAAACTCCCGGCTCTTTTAGTTGTGGTGACCCTGTACTGCAGTTAATTATTTTAATGACAGATAAGGGAACTACTGTATTAATAATAAACATCCATGTACATAATGTTGTAAGTCTCAATGTTTAAACTGCCAATATTTTCTAGTAATTCCCTCTAAGAACACTGAGGAAGACAGGACAGCTTTAATACCAAATATATAAGCAAAGGAAGCAGGTCTCATGGATGTAAAGCAGTTTGCTCAGGTTTCCAAAGCCAAGGAATAACACAATCAAAGCACAGAGTCATGTCAGCCATATGCAATGTGTTCCTGTTTCACCCAGGGAAGCACCAGAGATCAAATCTCTGTTTTATCAATTACTGTGACTATGGGAATGACAGCCCAGATGTGCAGGACACTCTTTAATCATTTGCTCATTAATTTACCATATCTTATATTTGTCAAAATAAAAGTCAGATGTCTGGGCCTCTTAAGTGCTAGAGGAAGCAAATTTCACATTTGGAGATATTGCTCTGACTTATATTCCAAGAAGCAAACAAGCGATAGCTCACAGAACAAGACTCAGTAGCCCAGCTCATGACACAAGCAGTCTTGTCACTTGGGACGCACAACACATTCTAAGGCATAGGACTTACAGCATAAGACACCTTGTAGACCCAAAGTCTCATTGGGAGAATAGTGATGGGTGATCCTGGATGTATGGCTTGAATCTAAAGATACCCCCAAAAGCTCATGTGTGGAAGTCTTGATGTCCAATGCAGGGGGGTTGTGAGGTGAAGCATTTGGGAAATGGTTAGCTTGTGAGGCCAGCCTCACGAATGGATTAACTGAGTAATAGAAACAGTATTTAGTGTGGGGTTGGGAGACAGTAGACACTTTAGGGAGTGAGGCACTGGGAGTAAGTCACTGGAGACTGAACAGTAAGGTTGCCATTGAAGGACATGTTTTGTCTACAGCCCCTTCCTCTCTCCCTGTCCCTGCTTCCTGGCTGCCATGAGGTAAAAAATAGTTTTTTCTATCACATACTCCCTGCCGTGATGGCTTGCCTCACCATGGACCCAGAGAAAAAGCCAGAAGACATGGACTGAAACTAGGAGGCAAAAATCACCATCCTCTATAGCATAAAGATAAAAGCCCAGAGACAGACATTGGGGTTCAACCTAAAGATCAAAAAAGCAAAACATCGAACCACTAGAGAGACCTTTTACCTCTAACAAATCTTCAGACAAAAAGATCAAAATTCCTATCTCCATGAATCCTCAGACTCCACACCACACCGAACTCCTGTCTCTTCCCTTTATATTCCTCTCTCCGTCCATTCTTACCACTCCTGTCTCCACCTCCCTAGTGCTGGGAGTAAGGCATGGGATCACCTTGGTGTGAGTTCTGGTTTCTCAGACAGATTCAATCTTGTGTAGACCAGACTGGCCTCGAACTCAAGAGACCCATCTGCCTCGGTCTCCCGAGTCCTGGGATTAAAGGTGTGTGCCATCCCTCACTGGCCCTTCGATCTTCAGGAAAGCTTTATTTATTAGAACAAATAATATACCACTATAATCCTTGAAGTTGAGCCTCTCAGCATTCTGCCAGTGACAGAAAGCTATACTGTGGGCTGCAGTAGGCTGGAGGTCCCAACACAGAAACAGGCGGTGCTAACAGGGTTGCCGCTGCAGCTGGATACTGCCCAGCCTCATGGTCAGTATATATAGCAACGGGGCTTTGCTTCTTTCACTGACCTACCCGAGAAGTCTCATCTGGAAAAGGATTCCACCAAAAGTTTTCTTAAGACTTCCAGGAAAGTGGATCTGAGCATCTCAGGCAGTGCACTCTGGGAGATATTTTAGGAGCTCCTGTCACCCCTTCACTTCAGGCCTGTAGACACGTTCTCCAGATGCCAGGCACTCACATCTTAGCTTGTCTCTCTGGATACTGCCCTCAGTGAAGGGACGCCATCTCTTTCGATGCCATGCTCCCTTCCAAGGGCACTGTGCATGAAGGATTTGTAGATAACAAGGTGGCAAAGGTCTACTGCCCTTGACCAGGGCTGCTTCGGCTCCAGAGCTCCTGAGGACCTGGAGTGTCTCCCTTGTGACTAATAACAGAGCTCCTCTGCCCCATCTGTATTCTTCTCTCCCTTCCAGTTGTTGATCCAGGAATAGTCCCCAGCAAACCTTCTGCATGCTAAACTCAGAATTTTCTTCCCAGGGATTCGGATCTGTAACAGCTGTACTTAGAGTCAGCAATCTTTCCTTGATACACTCTCTAACAACAGCGGGCTTTATCACATGAGATTTGAGAACAGTTTTGAAGAGCAAAATTCACATAGCTGCCTTGGTGTTCAGCCCACAATTTAAGAATTTAAACTTCGCAGTTGTCTTTGAAAAGTTCGGCGTAAAGGTCACTAGGCCACATCAATAGCTGAACTCTTTAAGCAACTGTTTCCTTACTTTATGAACTTATTTTTTCCTGTTCTAAGAAAACATTGTCACCTTTTTACACCCCTCTCCTTTCATAAAGCCATCACCTATTCTTCCATGCAGGCTTTTCTCTTTCTACTGATAAGCCTTCACTATAAATTCTGTAAGAATTTTGCTCATTGACGATCATCAAGCCTTCTATGTTGATATAGAAAGAAGCCGGACCAGGAATGGAGATCTAGTTCTAGCTTTGTATCTGTGACTGTGTAATTTGTAATTTTGTTCACTTATTTACTTTAAAAAAAAAAAAAGACTATGTAGTACTTACAGTGTTTCAGAAATCGCACTTAGCGTTGAGTATAAAAGATGAACAAGACAAACATCCGCCCTTGTGCAGCTTAAAGCCTACTACAAAACCAACATTGCATCAGTGACAGGAAATTCTTTGAGCGGCAGGTTTTCTGAAGCAGCCGTCAGGGTGCTCTGAACATGTGTAACAGATAACCTTAACATTGTCTGGGATGCCTGTGGTGCTTCGATGATCTGGCAATTAAGTGCAGCTTAGGGGACGGAGACATAGCTCCCACACCCAGTTCCCAGCCCCACACAAACTGACCTCTGCAGCAAGGCATGTGATCTCAGCACTTGGAGGTGGGGGGAAGACAAATCTGAACTACACGGAGTTCAAGACAGCCTAGGCAATGGGGGACTCTATCTCAAAAGTAAGTGAAATGACAGAATTGGCAAGGTGGGAGAGGAAGAAAAGATTCAGAGACAGAAAAACTTCATACTTTAAAAGTCTACAAAAGGAGGATGCTACCTCACCACGTTTGCGGGGCTGGGTAAAGGCTACACGGCAAGAGCAATGGCGGATGAGAGGGAGGGAAGCCACTCACACGGTGTCATGTGAATCAGAGTGATGGTTTCAAGCATCACACTTAGTGCAACGAGAAAACACATTTAGGGTTTCAGGCAGGTGAAAGCATGGTCTGGCTCCTCCCACTCCAAAATGACGACATTATCACCCATCTGTTTACTGTAACACCCACGAAAAAAAATAAGATAATGACCATGAGTGTGCTTAGAAAATATGACATGCACAACCCCATTTCAGGAGGTCGATTAACTTTGGTTCACTACCCAAATAAAACTGATTATAGAATTCATTGCCTGACCAAATAAAATAAAACTTCTTAAACAGTGCCGTCATGTGGCAGGTGGATGCCTTCTCGAAATCCTACCACTGTCCCTGTGCTTTTTCCTTTTACTCAAGTCCAGAGGCAACTGCTGCATGATTGCAATCACTGTCCTGTATATTCCCAGCAAGTCTTTGGGAGACACAAGTGCCGCTGCCCACCGCAGTGTAGATCACAGCAGTGGGCAATCTCCTTTTCAGCCACCACACAATACTGAAGAGTATCACAGTAGGCACTTCCATGATACCCTGACAAAAGGTTTTCTAGGGCACAGGGGAAAAGACTTCTACAGAAGTAGGTTTAGATTTGAGCAAAGCAAAAAGAAATATGGAAATGAAGACGTGTGTTTTGAGGATGGGTGTGCAGCCAGGTTTCACAGAATAGAACCCCTCAATGCAAATGTCCTTTAAATTAACTTTTAGCCAGTGATCTAGCATCCAGGGGATAGTCTTATTTTTCTTTTAGTTCTATATTGTAGGCTAAGAGCCATTTTAAAATTTAAATCTTGTTTTAAATCCTAATTCTTTTATGTGTGTTGGCTTTATAACAATGGATAGAGAAAATGCAAAGATAAAAGTTACAATGGTTCATGTCCTACTTAGCAACAATGCTTCTCTCAATCACTTCAGTACATACACATGAAATATGCACTACCCATTGCACATATCTGTAGACATTATTGGTGTTAAACACACAACTTGAAAATATTCTGGAAATGGATTTAGGGTTGGTTTTCTTTTCTTTGAAACTTTGGTATAAAATCCACTTTAAAAGATTGGGGGACTTACCTTCACACAGAACACTTACTGAAACATGCATTTTTAGTGCCGGGGCCGAGCAGACAGCTTCGATTAAGAAAGCTAGGGGATATTTCATTTGATTGCTCTAAAAGATGAAAAGGGAAGAACGACAGAGGATGAAACAATTTCAGGTACTTTCAATGCATTTATCAAATAAGAATGAACTGCTTTTGACTGCACATATAATGGCTCGGGAGGCGTTCACTCAACCAAAAGGCAAGGACTTCTTTTCCACTGTGACAAATCTAACTTAATGAAATTATATTTTTTTCAAAAAAAAAAACTAAACATACGAGACATAAGAAAAGGGAGAGGGCGGAAAGGAAAGCAATGGCTAGTGTATTTCAGGAGAAGACAATAGGCACAATTTTGAACTGATTAATGTTAGAATTTCTGCCTGACCTTGAATTTGACAAAACTCAATATAAAGGCCAATCTTATAAAAGGACTTCAATTATAAGAGGTTATCTAAAGCACGCGTAAGCTGGTTCTCAAGATGAAATACTAACTGAGGTTTGTATTTATTTCTCAAACAACCATGTTAACCTTGCTATTTACACGGCCAATGACATCTTCCAAGACTGGGGACTCCCTGCGCTATAAATCCCCACCAGATAAGCAGCTCATTCCTTGTTTGTCAAAGTGTGGTAGGAAGTTGTACCAAGAAAATAATACATAAATGAATCAAACACAGTACTGTATATTACAAAAATAAAATCTATAGAGCACGTGCCATATACTCTGTGTGAATCCTTCATCCATTCTGTACAAATGGGTGTCCCAATGGCCAATACTCAACACCTGTGAGAGTGGGCTTGAGAGATTATCACAAGTAATCACCCGCACGTGTTTTCTACTTTGTAAACCTCTTTCTTTAGTGTTCTCTCCATTGACCTTGTCCTAAGAAACAGGCTGGGCATGTGAAACCAGCATGGTTAACCTTATGCAAGATTGTGTGGCAAATTCGAGAGGCAAAGTCAAAACCCACACAGAGGCAATTTGTTTTCTGGGGAAACTGAAATACTTCTCTGAATATTATTGTTTGTCCCTACAGACATGAGTTAGAGGACATTACTACAACAACAACATTCATAAACTCTTAGTTGGTTTAGTAAATTGTTGTAGGATAGTTTTCTCTTTTGGGTTTTTGAGGGGGCTCACCACCCAGCTCCCAAATAAATCACACACAGGGGCTTATTCTTAGTTATGAATTCCCAGTCTTAGCTCGACATGTTTCTGGTCAGCTTTCCTTAACCTGTGTTATCCCGACTACCTTTTGCCTCTGAGCTTTTTTATCTATGTCCGTATTTCTTACTTTCATTCCTTTTCCGTGGCTTGCCATACAGCTGGGTGGCCGGCTCCTCCTCCCCTTGTTCACCAGTTGCTCCTTGTTCTCCCTTAGTCTCAGGTCTCCTTTTTATCCTCTCTGCCTAGCAGCCCCGCCTATCCTTGCTCCTGTCTCGCTATTGGCTGTTCATCTCTTTATTAGGCCCATCAGGTGTTTTACACAGGCGCAGTAACACAGCTTCACAGAGTTAAACAAATGCAGCGTAAACAAAAGTTACACACCTGAAAATAATATTCCCCCAGAGTAAGTAAGCAGAAAACCACTATTTCCATCCTCCAAAAGAACTTCCACAGGTTTAGGATTTTCATCAAGCAATATTTCCGTTTTTTGTATAGGAAACTTTTCTTATCCAACACACCGTAGTGATTTGAAAATGAACTGGTCCCCTTGGACTCATGCATTTAAACACCTGGTTCCCAACTTGGGGTTCTGTTTTGGAAGACTGTAGAACCTTATGAGTAGGGGAAATGTTGATGGAAAGAGGAGATTCTTCTGGTGGACCTTGCTGGTTTAGAACCCAGCCCCACTTCTGTCCACTCTCTGCTACTTAACCACCTACTTCCCTCACTAACCTAACTGCAAATATGTAACCTTGCACCTCATCTCAGCATCAACCCTTCTCTGCCATGAAGGCCTGTGTCCCTTCTTAAATCCTAAGCCCAAACAACTCTTCCTCCCTCGAGTTGTTTAGTGATGGATATTCAGCGACACCAACGAGAAAAGCCATTAATAGAAGTAAGCATCGAGGCCAGTGTTAAGTCATTAACTGAAGAAGTCAGTGAAAGCCTAGCATTGTTAAAATATAATAGATGCCTTAAGTTGTTTGTTTTAAATATGGAAAGAAATTACTGTGATTAACCTAAATGTATGTCATCTCTCAACCTCAGCTATACCTTATCATATACATTTTCCAACATTGATACGTTAAATTTGAAGCTAAAACTCAGTAATAATGAAATTGCCTTCTGGGAATTTTTCTAGAGCCAGGTTTCTTGCTAATCTCAAAACGGCTCCCTCAATCAAGATATCTCTTTCCTTGCTCTCATATCTGTCCTTCCTCCATCTCAACTATCCCACTCTCTCAAGCTCTCCCCAACCCTCCCCTTCTCCCTTCCTCCTCTTCTTACCCTTCTCCCCTTCCTTCTACCCCCCTTCCCCCATGTGACACCAGCTAAGACCCTAAGCAATAGAGAGGGTGCCTGAACTGGCCTTGCCCTGTAGTCAGACTGATGATTATCTTAAATATCACCACAGAACCTTCGTTCAACAACAGATGGAAGTGGAGACAGAGACCCACATTGAAGCACTGGACTGAGCTCCCAAGGTCCAGTTGAAGAGCAGAAGGAGGGAGAGTATGAGTAAGAAGTCAAGACCATGAGGGGTTCACCCACCAAGACAATGTGCCTGAGCTAATGGAAGCTCACCAACTCCAACTGGACTGGGAATAAAGGAGCGTGGAACCAAACTAGTCCCTCTGAAGATGGTTGACAGTTGGGGCAGACTGAGGGGTCAATGACAATAGCACTGGGATTTGTCTCTACTGCTTTTTGGAATCCTATTCTCTTTGTATGTATACCTTGCTCAACCTGGATATAAAAGGGAGGGCCTTGGACTTTCCACAGGGCAGGGTGCCTTGCCCTCTCTTAAGATTGGAGAGGAGGATGTGTGGAGGGAATAGAAGGAAGTGGGAGGAGGGGAGAAGTGGGAAATTGGATTGGTATTTTTTTAAAGTAATAAACTAAAATAAATTGCCTCAACTTGGGGTGGGAAGATAGCTCGGTGGGTATCTTGTTCTCTGATCTGTACTATGCATTGGCAGCGTGTGCACAAGCACAGATGCCCTACACTGTACTTCTCTCTTGGTCTGGGAAGGATAGCACAGAGCATGGGCTTTGGAATTAGACTTGCCACTAAATTTTTTTACTCTACCTTTTATAGCCCTTGAACTCAGGCTTTATTAAAAACAAGTGTGTAAATATTTAATGTTTGAGTTCAAATGCCCAAAATTCACAGAAAGCCAGACACAGTAGCACACACCTGCAATCCTAATGGTCCTATAGGGGGAGAGGAGGCAGAGACTGGAAGAGTCTAAGAGCTTGAAAGCCAGTTAGCTTAGTGTCTTAGGGTTACTATTGCTGTGATGGAACACCACGGCCAAAGCAACTTGGGGGGAAAGGGGTCTGTTAGACCTACATTTCCTCATCACTGTTCGTCAATGAAGGAAATTGGGACCCTATAAGCAGGAGCTGATGCACTGGCCACACTAGAGTGCTGTTTCCTGCATTATTCCTCATGGTTTATGCAACCTGTTTTCTTATAGGCACCAGGGCCACTAACCCAGGGGTAACCACACCCTGAAAAGACTGGCCCTCCCTCGCTAATTAAAAAAAATATCCTACAAGCTTGTCTTCTGGAGGGATTTTCTCAATCGAGGGTGCCTCCGCTCAGGTGACTGTAGCTTGTGTCAAGTTGACATAAAATTGGACAGCACAATTGACCCCTTGTCAACTTGACACATAAACACATCAGGATTAAGCCACAACCTTTCCTTTCCTGTTCGTTCCCAAGATTACACACTAATACTGACATCACAATATAAAACATTGTGCAAACTTTAAAACCCTCATATTCTCACAGATTCAAACACTAACAATTTGGTCTTTAAAAATTCAAAGTCTCTGAACTGGGGGCTCCTATAAAATAAAAAATTGTTGGGACCATTTTGGAGTCCTGGCCTCCAGCTGCTCTTCCCTACTAGAGATCTTTACTTTCCTTCTGATCTGAGTTACTCAAAGCTGTGTCAAAGTTGTTTACCAGCTCTGCTTCACAGGCACGTGTTGCCTTGCCTTGAGGATCAGAGGAAGAGGTTTTCACCTGTTGGCCCACCTGACTGTTGTGTCTATAAGCCTCCATGGAGCTATTGAATAAAGGGGCTTCTTACCAGTGACTAGAGGTCCGTGTGTCTTTGTGTATTTCAATCTCCAGCCCCTTGCCCGAAGCTCGTGAACTGTATGGTAGCGCATAGAACACAGACAGGCATTGTGGGCTGCAAAAAATAAGTTAAATGCTTTCTTATTTCAAGAGGAAAGAACCAGGGCATGGTCACAATCAAAGCAAAACAAAATTCCAATAGTATAAGTAACTCACTGTCCAGTTACCTGGGATTTTCTCACAGTCTTAGTGTTCTGGGCTCTTCCAAAGAACTTGGGTCACTTCTCTGGCTCTGCCCTCTACTGTACACACATCTTACAGTCTAGGCTCTGGGTGGCTCCACTCTACAGCTGTTGTTGTTCTTGATCATGAATCTGACTTCTCCAAAATACTGGGGTCTTCTATTGCAACTGGGCTATACTTTCACCAGTAACCCCTCCTGGGCTCTATTCAGGGGCTCCACACCTCCGACACAGTACCAAGCCTCAGCTGCTCTCCGTGACCCCTTCATACTTTCGAAACCAGCACCACCTGAGTGACTCTTACACCTCCAAGATGGGCTGCCAGCACAAGGTACAACCTTGGCCACCTCTGGAACACAGTTTCTGGTTGCTGCTTCTTCTCAGGAAAGACCTTCCCGATGATCTCACCTTAGTGATGCTGGTCTCAATCACTGCTGATTTCTCAGCCCTAACTAAACAGCATCAGTTGTCCTGGTAAAGCTAAGGTTTCACTTTAACGGTGTTGGTCTCTTGTCAATCACAGCTAACTCTCAGCCCCAGTTGGCCAGAATCACAGGCTCTTAATTCAAAATATCACATGGCCCTGATAGTCTTTTAGTTTTCTTTTGAAACTTCATAGGCCAGGACTCTCCGTTATCTGTTCTGTTCTCAACATGATCTTTCAAGTTCCTACAGAACAGCCCACTGAGCTCTCAATACTCAATGGCTTTTCTATCTCAACTTCCCAAAGTCTTCCGAAAAACACATGGTCAGGTCTGGCTCAGCAATACACCACTATCCTGGTATCATTCTCTGTCTTAGAGTAGCAACTGCTGCGATGGAACACCACGACCAAAGCCATTTGAAGAAGACAGGGCTTATTTGGCTCACACTTCCTCTTCATTCTTTATCATGGAAGGAAGTCAGGGCAGGAAGTCAAACAGGGCAGAAACCTGGAGGCAGCAGCTGATGCAGAGGACATGAAGGACTGTTGCTTACTGGATTGCTCTTGGTGGCTGCTCAGCCTGCTTTCTTATAAACCCAGACCCACTAGCCCAGAGATGGCACCACCGGCAATGGACTGAGCCCTCCCAGCAAATTAAGAAAACACCCTACAGGCTCGTTTGTTGAAAGTTCAATGTTCTGAAGGCATTGTCTTGTTTTGGGGGGTTTTTTCTTTGTGTGTGTGTGTGTGTGTGTGTGTGTGTGTGTGTGCTTGTGTGTTTTGAGACAGGGATTCTCTATAGTTCTGGAGCCTGTCCTGGAACTAGCTCCTGTAGACCAGGCTAGCCTTGAACTCACAGAGATCTACCCACCTCTGCCTCCCGAGTGCTGGGATTAAAGGCCTGTGCCACCACCACCCAGCTGGAGGCATTGTCTTAACTGAGGCTCCCTTGTACCCAAATAGCATTCAGCTTGTGTCATGTTGACATAAAACTAGCCAGCACACCTGGAATACACTGATGCAACAAATATTAAAGCAACAAACAAACCTTGTCTGAAACAAGATGGACGGCAAGTACTGACATAGCACTTGTTCTGTCTTAGTTACTTTTCTACTGCTGTGACGAAACACCATGGCTAAGGTAAGTTATAGAAGCAAGAGTTTACTGAAAGCTTACAGTTTCAGAGGGTGAGTTCACTACAAAAGCCTGGTGTGGTGGCGCACATCTATAATCCCAGCACTCCAAGGATGTAGACAAGAAGTTCAAAGTCATCCTCAGCTATAGAGGAAATCCAGGGTTAGCCTAGGCTAGAGACCACTCTCAGAACAAAAAAAAAGTGTTTACACAATAATGCCACATAAATAAATTGCTAAAGTACAAATACCATATAATGTTATGTACATATAACATATGCAATAAACTGAACACACACAAATGCTGTTTGGTATCAAAGTATTTCCCCTGAGAACTATATTAACAAGAGCAAAACATTATAGCAGACAGACCTTCCTGATTACAACGAATATTATCTATGAACTCTTACATGGATGTCCTAGCTTGCCTTTTGTTGTTATGATAAAATGTTGACCAAAATCAAATTGGCAAGGAAAGGGTTTCTAAGCTTATAAAGTTTAGCCTATCACTGAGGGGAGCTAAGGCAAAGAATCCATTACAGAAGCTTAAAGCAGAACCTAGCAGTGGGAGGCTGCTTACTGACTCATTCCTCTGATTTGACCTTCCTTGACCTTCCACCTTTTCTTTTCTTTTTTCTTTTTTTTTCTTTTTTGTTTCTTTTATTTGTTTTCTTTGTTTTTTGTTTTGTTTTGTTTTGTTTTGGAAATAAAGTTTCTCTGTGTAGCTTTGGAGCCTGTCCTAGAACTTGCTCTGGAGACCAAGCTGGCCTCAAACTCACAGAGATCCAGCCTCTGCCTCCCAAGTGCTGGATCTAAAGTGCTACTACCATGCCCAGCCCTGCTGCCTTTCTTAGGTAGCTCAGGTCCAACTGCCCGCCCAGGTATGGCGCTATCCACAAAAGGCTGGGCCCTCCTACATCAATTAGCAGTGAAGAACCTGTCTACCCCTCAACACACAGCAATCTGATGGAGACAATTACTCCCTTGAGGTTCCCTCTTCCCAGAGGTTATGTCATGTGTACAAAAGTCAAGCAGCACAATGATGTACTGAAAGTTGCAGGATGCCTGTCACTCTGTAGCACTCGTCTGAAATGCGCAACCTCTCTTCAATCGTGAGAAAACATTTTATAAACAGAAGTAGAGGGACATTCTACGAGTGAACTGAATGACCAGTTCACTTTGAGTGTGAAGGGCACAAGAACCTGCAAACATTTTTTTTTCTTATCAATGGTTACAGAATGGAGAGCATCAAAGAAATAACGGCTTTATAATGTGTCGTGGGATCCTAGATTAGGTCTTGGAAAAGAAACCGGAACTAAGCAGAAGCGGCGCTGACGCTTGGTGCAGGTTTACCGCTTAGCTAACGGCATTGTACCTGTGTTGATTTCCTGGTTTTGTTCATTGTACCGGGGTTATGTAAGAGTGACACATGAGCGGCAGTTGGGTAAAGGGCGCACAGGAACAGAAGGCGCTATTTTTACAGTTTCTGTTGGTCTAAAATTAGTTCAGAATTAGAATGAAATAACAGACAAAAACACCTGAAAGGACTCTACAAGTGAGCCAGTGTGAAGAAGACACGGAGCCCAGGAGGGAGAAGAAAGAACAGGAACGACAGTATAGTCACAAAGGAACAGGAAGCAGACAGCCAGGAGCTAACACATTAAAAATGAAAACGTTCCACCTTGTAACTTAAAGAAATCCAAACTCAAACAAGGATTCTGCCTGGTCTTCAAGCAGACACATCTGATCCTGTACACCAGTCCGCAGAGGAGAACGCAAGAAGCAAAAACACAAGGCCACTGTAAGGGGAGGGAAAACTGGTACAGGCCTCTTGGAGAGAAATTTTCAAAGTTTAAGTGTATGCATCCTTGACAAAGGTTTTCCCTTATAAAAGCTCATTCTAATGAAATAAAAAGACAAAACATACAAAGGCTATTGATTGAAATGTCATAATCCTGAAATTTTTCAAATAATCTACATGCTCATCAATGGAGAAAGGGTAACTATAATGCATCCTGTATCCATATGTGAAAATATCATTCAATAATGTTAAAATAGTATATACTTTTACAGTTTTGAATATATGTGATTATTATGAGGGATATGAAAGACCATTCATAATAAACATCAATTACAGCACAAAATATGGTAGAAAATATTTATGATTATGTATAATTTTTTTAATATGAGGAGAAAATATAACTTTGATTTATTATATTCTTATTTTCTAACTTCTAAGTTCTAAAATTAACACATATTTTCTTTTAATAATAAAAAGGATAATATTCTTTTCATTTAATTTTTGAAAAATTGATATCTCATTAAGATTTCATTTGTTTTTCAGGGATCCAAAATTCCGGGATGATTGTCTCTGCAGTCCTAGACAGTGGGAAAACTCCATAGCTGCACGTTCAGGACCCGCCACTAGGTGGTACACTGCTTTTCCAATGCTCCTTTCGGACATTTTAAGCTTAGTGAGCTATGCTTAACTGCGGTGACCCCAGGCAATATCCCAGCCCTGCGTTTGTTTTTCCTTCACGTAAAAATCGTTCGCATTCCCTGAATAGTTATTAACTTAATAGCCTTTCTTTTTTTAAAGTTTTCTTACAGTAGGCACTGAAACGTCCTGTATATGTAAGAGACAAAAATCGAAGTGGCAAAAGCCTGGTCAGTTGACAGTTTTGCATTTTGTCAACTTCCTAAACAAATTAAAACCGGTTTTCATAAAGCCGATTATTTCTCTATATTGCACGTCTTCAAAAGAAAAAGGGAAGGCTTGGCATTCTCCAAGCATATTTGAATCTCTAAGTGTTATTAATTATACATATATTTTACCTGTGGATTATTTGACTCTTAGAAGGAATGACAGTCCAAAGAATACGACCTAAGAAACACTGACGTCGACACCTTTGTTCCCAACTACATATGTCATCTGTCCTGTGTCCATATAGCCCAGAGCCACTAAATCACAGGTTGTCGATTGCTATTATGTAACCAGCATGGCCCTGAAATCTGTGGACGAATTTCCTGTACCTGAAGCCTTCCTCTCTGAGCTGTGCTAGTCTTAAGACAGGGGACTTAAGTAGATCCTCTCCTATTGGTGTCTGATTGCCCTCTGAACTAAACCCAATACAAGCAAGTACAAGAAGGTGCTTAGTCTCCTGGCCCCAGTTCATGTGAGATAATAGAGTTTCATATCCTTCAGGAAATCTGCTAAATATAGCAGCGTGGATTAACTCTAAGTTCATCAAGGAAAACTTTGGAAACAGAAACCCAGTACAGATCACCTCAGTCTCCCAGTAAATAGCAAAGTACACAAAACACTATGGGCCTTGTTACATATTTGAAGAATGAGTGATATCTTTAATAAGTGAATAGAATCATGTGCTTGTTAGTAAGATACTAGAAAGTGTATCTTAATTCTAACACCACATTTTAAACCTTGTTTAACATATGCTAATCATAAAATAACTTATTTTCTCAAAACTGTTTACAAGTTGATTCTTTGGTTCAGATATGAAGAAGGGTAGGAAATAGCTCTGTCTTCATAAAATGCAGAGTGCAACAATTAAAAATAACTTACATGGATTTAATGCTTCCTCAAGCGCTTTACTACTCAGTGTTCACAAGAACCCAAGGCTGACAGATGCACCCAGCTACTTGCTTTAAGTTTCTATAAAGTCATAGGTAGTACTCTTCTAAAACACATAGAAAATATAAAGAACAGTGATACCAGAGATGCCTTTGAAGACGCCATGCAGTGTTTACATGGTCTGTGGACCCTTTCCTTCTCTGAGTGGAAAATTATTCGCATTTCGTTTCTAACTTGGCTTCATTTTCATCTATATTTAACCATGTATCTTTGCTAAATAATAAACTCTACAGTTTTACAAATTGCTTATGCATTGAACCATGCTGCAAATGCAATATTTCCATCCACATCATCATGTCCCTTTCCGCCTAGCCTCAGTCACGTGGGTAGGATTCTCCACATATATGTTACATGCATGTACAGACACACGCACAAAGATAAACTCATTCAGCTACTTCATGAAACCAGCAGGCCAAAAGACTAGGCGTGGTGCAATGTTCTTTCAGAGGGTCTATGGGCCTAAGCTGAGGTTCTTTAAGGGATAGTTAAGGAAAGACAGCTAGACAATTCATGACCCATCCATTCACCCAGCGTTCCTGACAACAACTTTATTGGTTGTGAGATGAAAGCAAAGTTGCCCCACTATTGAAATCCTAGATCTTCTAAGCCTCTTAGCAGGCAAAGTATCTGTATATCTAGGAGATAAAAACATATGTTTTGAAAGTAGGGAAAAAAGAAATTCCTTAAAGGTACAGCGGGAAGCATGTTCTTGTGCCCTTTGGTCTTTCTCTCTGCACCCTTCCGTGCAGATGTGAGAGAAGTGACTCAGCAGCCACTCACATTTGCCTGACTTGGAAAGCCTGAGTGACATTCTCGCAACTTCACACTGTCACTATTTCCTCTACGTTCTGTTTCATATAAAAAATAGGAAGCCCTATCTCACACTGCCAAATTGAAGCTCTACTTGATAAAGCAATCATCAAAGATATTTGCTCTAAAATTATACCTGATGGCAGTTCTCTCCTTCATGGACGCTGGTAGAGAACATTGGTGCTGAACCTCAGTCACTAAGACAAATCTCTTTGGAGTTTAGTGTGCTCAGGAGTTCTGGTTCAGCATGTTTGCGAACTGCAGCAGTGCAAACCCATTCTGTGACCACCCACTTTCATTTCCTTCATGTTGGATCTTATGTGTATGAGTCTATGTTAAGAAGCATATGTCGACACTTCAAAGTACTTTTCAAAAGATTTGTCAAATCAAGGCTCAGCAGAATGACAGAAGACATGCAGACCAACTTCCTTGGCATTTTCCACAAGCATGATCGTCTACCTTTCACAGATGCCGAACATCTGCAAAGCCTATTGCCAAGAGTTATACACTCTAGTGAAGAAAACAGACTCACCAGATTCCTCTTCCCTGTGTCTGAGACTTAAAATGCTTAGGATCGAACATTGAGTACCAAGGTTAATGGGAACCTCTTCATGTCTACTGATTTTCATGAGCCCAGAAGGAATGTAAGGACAATTTGCACATCTCAGATGCCGAGGAACACCTCCTTCCTTAACTGTATGTAAAGGATTTCTGTTCTTTTTTAAAGTCTGTTCACCTTATTTTGCATAATTTAAAAATCTCTAAATTGCTAACTTTTTAGGAAAAAAGAAAGGTGGAGTGTTCTGAATTAGTTTGTGTGGTACAGTGAAAAGATAATGTGTTTAGGAACCACAAATATTGGTTCTAAGACACATGAGTTATGCGATCTTTGTCAAGTCATTTAACAGCTTTGAACACCATATTTTCCCTCTGAGGTACAGCCACAGGGGCCTGTTAGGCTCAAACAATAAAATGTTCTCCAGAAGTATCATGGGTAAAGGGCTTGCCACACCAGCCTGATGACATAGTTAAATCCTTGAAAATCACGGAAAGGTGGAAAGAGAGAAACAAATCCGTAAAGTTACTGTCTGACCTCCACAATACACCCCTGCACATCAGGTATACATAATAATGCTACATCTTTTTAAGGCCATGAAAGTTCAGCTGTAGTGGACCAAAGACATTCTCTGTCCTCACATAGTCATGCTATAGTGGATAAAAGAAAACATGATTTGCAATAGCAATAGAAGATATTGAGAAGAGACATAAAGTAGGATATGTAATTACCATTCTAACTGAAGATACAGAATTAAAGGGTCAGTGAATGAGGGGGAGGTGGTTCTTCAGGTTTGTAGTAAAGGGCATTATTCTGGGCAAGTCTTGAATTAACTAAAAATAGCCATGAAGATATCTGCTAACACACACACACACTCACACACATGTGCAAAAAGACAAAGATAAATAAAAGGCCAAAGACTAGAAGCTAGAGAGGGCCCAGGTGCCCAGGACACAGCACTTCCTTTACTATAATGGTATTTCCAGATGCCCATTCTGCGATAAAGTTATGCCACCTCTTCCTTCTCTTTGGACCAGTGGATCATGTCTCATGCTGTTTCTTTTAGAATCCCGTACAATGAATGTGCCCTCTCTCACTATTTTAACCTAAGCCTAGATTCTCCTCCACAAATATTTAATGTATCCTTGCTCTTGAAGTTGTTGCATTCTAAAGGATAGATACACAGCAGGACTTTACAGAAAACTATGAGTATGTTACTTTGATCCTCATGAAAGTCCTAGGGTGTAGCTATGAATTTGTTGCATATGCGGGAACATATTTGAAAGTCAATATCATCAAATTCAAGTGGCTAGAAGCTGAGTTGGTACTTGAATCAAATCCTTGCCACACACTATATTCCTCAGGTCAACTACTGTCTTCTGCTTCCTCTGGTATGAAGGTGGCGGGGGGAGTAGGTGAACACACAATCCCATCTAAGAAGCTATTGACATTTGATAGCGACCATGAAAGGAAGAATCAATTTTCCCGAAGGGCGTGAGCACTGGTGGTCCATCACATTCAAGAGCAGGTCAACACACCCAAGGGTATTTAGGCAATACAAACTGGATTTGATGTGTTTTTCTTCTTTTTCAGAACATAAAGTTGGAAGGTTCTCTAGCACTGGGTTTCTTCCTAACCCTTTAATGGACCCCCTATATCAAAATATCTCTTTCATTACTCCGTCCTGCCCTCAACTTGACCATGCCAATAGCTCATGTTTTAATATCCCCATTCCCTCCCCTCTAACCCATCCTGCCCCCAGTTTACCTAGGAGGAGATCTCATCTATTTCTTCTTCCCAGAGAGATCCATGCAGACCTCTTCGGGTCCTCCTTGTTACCTAGCTTCCCTGGGACTGTGGATTGCAGCCTGGTTATCCTTTGCTTTATTTCTAATGTACTCTTATGAGGGAAGACATCCCATGCAGGAACCCACAAGGATGGCCTCAGCTAAGATTCCTAGCAATAGTGGAAGGGTACCTGACCTGGCCTTCCCCTGTAATCAGGCTGGTAACTACCCTAATTGTCTTCATAGAGTCTTCATCCAGTAACTGATAAAAGCAGATGAAGAGATCCACAGTCAATCACTGGGTCAAGCTTTGGGAGTACAGTTGAAGAAAAGGAGGAAGGATTATATGAACAAGGGGGTGGGAGTCAAGATTATGATTGGGAAACCCACAGACAGCTGATTTGAGCTTATGGGAACTCATGTACTCATGGACAGACAGCTAGGGAATCAGCATGGGGCCAACCTAGACCCTCTACATCTGGGTGACAGTTGTATAACTTGGTCTGTGGGGCTCCTAGCAGTGGGACCTGTCTCTGGAACACGAGCTGACTCTTTGGAACTTATTTCCTATGGTGGGATGCCTTGTCCAGCCTTGATGCAAGATGTGGGGGGAGGAACTTGGTCCTGCCTCAACTTGATAAACCACGCTTTGTTGACTCCCATGGAAGGCCTTACCCTTTCTGAATGGAGACGAAGGAGGAATGGATTGGGGACTCGGGTAGAAGGGAGGCAGGGGAAGGAACAGGAAGAGAAGGGGGAGAAGAAACTGTGGTTGATATGCAAAATAGATAAATATTAAAATGAAAAAAATAGAGCATGAAGTTGGATTGGCAGAGAAGTGGATGTAGGTCTTGGAAGAGTTGGGGGGCATGAATACAATCAAAACACATTATATGAAATTCTGAAAGAATTTATTAAAATACTCTTTAAAAAATCAGTGGGCTAATTGAATATGACTGAATTTCAAACTAATAAGATTGTGTGGACTCCACGAAAAGGCCATGTACTTTGCATATTGTTTTCAAAGGAGTTGTGAGTTGCAGCTTTGATTAATTATATTAATTCTTAAATTTAGAATCAAACTGGAAACTGTTTAGTTCTTGGACTCCTTTCATGTTCTGCGCAAGCCTTCACTGGAAGCCTTGAAAATCATGTTTAGAAACTGAACTGTGTTTTCTTTCTAATCCCCTGGAGACCAACCCCGTGAACTTTATCCTGTGAGGATGATGAAAGAAATGAGTCAGGATATAATTGGGGTTTTGTTGTTGTTGTTTTGTTTTGTTTTGCTTTGCTTTGTTTTTCGTCTGAGTCAAGCCCATGAACTGTAGCTAACACTGGCGATCTTTAAAGCATTCTGAGGGAAGTTGGCAACTTATACACAGATGTAGCAGGAGAGGACAAGGAAGGCTACATCCACTTGAGGAGAGCCAGTACGTCTGGAACGGAGTGGTGAGGAGCTTTTACTGTCTTCGAGATCTGTCTGATAATCTTGTAAGAGGATTCCACCATATTTTCAAAGAAAAGGTTTTAATGAGCGTCTTGGGATGAGAGGTAAGACCTCAAGAGACATGTTCAAACTAAAAATGATGGCTATTGAGCAAGAACTGAATTCAGAAATAAAAGAACACTTTGTTTCCGTGAGCCCTCTCATGGAGCTGGAGAGAGCCAAATTGCTCAGTATAATAAAGAGATGAATATGCAGAGCCTGGGGTGGGAGGAAGGGCGGGTCCAGGAAGTCTATAGTCAGGGGGACAGGGAAGGCGACCACAGAAGTCCCAGGAGTACCACAGCTGAAAGGAAGCTTTGGAGGAGAGAAAAAAAAAAGATGATCAGATAGTTGTTACTGTACCACATGTGGCGGAATATCCCTTTCATCTCCCCTGTGGATTTTGTAGCTCTCACTAAGGCCTTTACAAAAGTAGACGTGAGGACCAGCAGCAAACAACGTGAAGTCACGGAGAAGTTCTTTGTCGGTGAAGACATACAATTCAAACCAAAGCTGCTCCGGGGAGAAGTCTGTTGTTTTCTGGGCTGACATAGTACATGAAGAAAGTGAAAAGAGATATTAACAGGCCTGGGTGAAGGACCAGGGTAATTTTATGAGGGGCCGCGAGAGCAATCTTAAACATTATACACCTTGCCTTGGTGCAAATAGGGAACAGTTAAAAGGATTTGAGGAGAGGAATGATATAATTGGGGTTATAATTTAGAATAATTATTTTGGCAGCAATTAAGAAAATGGGCTGGAGGAAGCAATGCAGGGGTCGAAGGAAACTGTGGCAATCCAGGAGAGATGCTGATGGCATGAACTGGTGAGCTGTGGGGAGAGGAAGAGAGGAGCACACATGCGCACACATGGGGAAGCTAACACTAAAAAGTCTCCATTGGTTACACATGGACCAGGGTTCGGATGTTCTTATAGCTGATGCGTTACAGAGATCTGGGAGCCCTCACTGGAGATAGAGCTCAATGATAGAGTCACGCCTATTATGTGCAAAGTCCAGGGTTTGGATTCTAGCACAATAAAAATAAAATTGTGTAAGATACATGATGCATGGAATTGTATTATATTTAATATAATTATAGAGAAAGAGAAGGATTGTGGACAAAACATCCTGGTTTGCATTGGACCAAGGGACTTCATGTGTTGGAACTTTCCAGAGAAGCCAAGAAAATACTAGGAAAACTAGGATGAGTTTAGGCGCCTTATTGGCACTAAAGTTGTAAGGACAGCATTCAGTTTCTAACTCGGGGTGAAGGCATCATTGATATGGGGAAAGCAAAAACAGACTTAGATACAAATGTTAAGAGGATCCTGAAGTCCAATTTTTAGTCATGTTGGGTATCAGGAGCCTATTGGATATCTAAAAAGAAATATCCAGCAGACAGGCAGACCATATTTTTTTTTTACATTCTAGTATTCAAGAGCTGTCTTTAAAATATAATTTAGAAAGCTACTAGGTCTCATGTATATGAATGGATAAGATTTCCCAGGGATAGTTTATTTAGAGAAAACAGAATCAGGGGGTGGGAGATGAAGAGAGAACCTAGGGAAACAGCAATATTTGCAACACATATAAAGTTCCCGAGAACAGTTATAATAGTAAGATTTAAAAAAAAAAAAAAAAAAACAAGAGAGTGCATAGTCTAGAAGTTAGGGCAAGACAGTATTTGAAGAAGCAAGCTCGGGTCAGAGTCCAGTGCTACAGACAGATCAAGTAAGATAAAGAAGCTGAAAATTATCCTTCAGATTTAACAGCAAAGGGAATCACTATTGATCTTTGAAAAGGCAGTTTTAGAAAAATGGTAGAGAGAAGCCAGACTGAAGAATGAAAGCATATAAGAAAACAGAGATAAAGAAAAAGATTTTTTTTTCCTCAAAAAACTTTCAAAGAAGGGAAGGTATGAGGAAAGTAGATGAAGAGAGATGTGAGAATGGAGAGGAACACTTTAATGATGGATACATTAGCCTAAGTCCTCAAGGCCGCAGAGCCTGAAGAAGGACTAGCTGCTTTTCTGTGTCTGTGAGATGAGGCCCGGGGAGTGGATGTGAGAGGAGATGAAAATCAAGAAAAATGCAGAACAGTCAGATGAGTGCTGAGCCCCTGCTCGCCCCTTCCCAGCAAGTCAAGAGAGCACATTGTTCTGCCGTTGCATCTGAAGGCTTTGACAGGGAGAGTTGGGGCCCGGGGTGCAGTTTAGTGAGTAGAGGACTTACAAAGCATGCCTAAGGCCTTGGATTCGATACCCAGCATTTCACAGAGCAGGCATGACGGTGCATGTTTGCAATCCCAGCACTCAGATCCAGAAACAAGAGGATCAGAAGTTCCCAGTCAACTGGGGTATGTGACACTCTGTCTCAAATATGTGTATATATAATCACCTCTGAGTAGTTTGCATAAAGGAAGTAGATTGAAAAGTTAGGATGTGGTTTGTATTCTGGAATCTTACTGTTAGAGGTTTACCTCATGAGTAATACTTCCAGGCTATATCCTCAGGCAGTTGTGAGGAAGTCAGAGTCCACACTCATCGATGTTTTTCTTATCCATATCTAGAAGCAGACTAGCATTGGGACACAAGTTTCTGTCCAATAAGGCCAAGGAGACTTCAGCAATTAAATGGGATTGAAATGGAATCAGTAGAAAAGAAGTTCCCAGTTCAGACAAAGATGTATAAAACTAATGGAGATATATCGATATTAAAATAAACTTGGATAGAAATACAGGTCATTACATAAACAACATGAAGGAGATTGCAGAGTCTCCTCATAAACGCTCTCAAAATTCCCTCAGCCTTTGAACATGTGTATTAAGTGTTCACTGTTCTGACAATGACCGATCCGGGCACCAAAGTAAGCCTCCACTGTAGTCCCCTGAACATGAGCTACAGTTCCTCTGCCTTTGTGTGCCATCGACAGGGAGAAAGTGATAGCAGGTGGAATAAGTTTTCACAATCAAAGTCTGTAGAAAATAGCAGTTCTGGTGTCAGAAAGGAATAAAGATTGTTGCTCTGCAACCCTCTGCCGTGCTCCTGCAGGATGCTAGCCGCGTGCCATCATGTGGACTTTTGGAGCTTCTGTAAGATTTGGTATGAACCTTAGTTTTTGTCTAGTGGCTGTATCTGCTAAAACTACTTAAGATTTTTGTTTTTAAGTTTAACTACCTCATCCACAAAATGAAAATAATGCTATGTATTTCTAGTTATTGGAGTCAGCAATGATACATAAGATAATAATACATAGCATAAGACATGCACTGTGCTATCTGTTATTAGTTACTGTGCAGACGGGTTTAATAATGATTACATCACAGAACCATAGGCTGGACATTCTCACAGTACACACACACACACACACACACACACACGGACACTTCATCAGTGTGGAGGGTCCCACAGACTTGGCTTCTGCAACTCTTGTTACTGTGAACCTACCTCTAAATATGAAGAACTTCTGGGCACAGTTTAGCAAGAAGAAATTGTTCATTCATATCCAAGATTCAAACAATAAAAAAAATGGTCTAAGTGGTATACAAAACGAGTCAGGGCAATGAGCAGAAACTGTAGTCAACTTCTCACAAGGCAATTAGAAAAGGAGAGAAGCCTGGGACTGAGTCTTTAATATCCACCAGGCAGGGAGAGACACCTGACTTCAGAAACCTGGGCTCCAGGACAGGCACCTGAGCCAATCACATGAGTCCAGGGGTCAAGAAGGCTCATCTT